>NC_068396.1:25194983-25516983 GCF_023724105.1 Carassius gibelio
AACAGTAATATATGATATTACTTATGATGAATTGTGCATAGAATATATAGTAAATAATATAAAAAGGAAAATGAAATACAAAAAGTATTTAACTCTCCTCTTGTCTGTCTGCAGGTGCTGTCTCAGACGGAGCAGTACATGCAGCAGCTGCTGTCTCGCTGTGTGTGTCACATGCCACAGTGGAAGATACGTGTGCAGAAGTGTAAAGCTGTGCAGATGGTGCTCAACCTCTGCAGCCCTTCAGTCACAGAGAAGTGTCTCATCGCAGAGGCCTGGTGTCCTGTGGCCAAACTCTCCCTGCTCCAGAGCGCTCTCATAGAAGGAACGGTGAGATAAGACTTTAATAAACACAAAATACGTCACAAAGAAGTCAAGTGTGGTTAGTATAAATGCAGGAAATGACTTATTTTCATGTTTACAGCAGGATTCGGAGCAGTGAATTCTGCAATAGATTGTTTTTTGTCCTTTCTGATTCTTAGAGAAAGAGTGGTAGCAGTGTGGACTCGTTCTACAACCGTCTTCCTGCACCCACATCTCCACCAACACTCTTCGACACCAACACATTCACTTCCAGCTTCCAGATCATTGTGGATGCTTATGGTGTGGCCAGCTACAGAGAGGTCAACCCTGGTTACTCTCACACTCAGTCACATGGAAGCAGGCACAAGTCATTTTAGTTTGAGATAAACAACCTACGGAAGATATGGAAACCCATCATTGGAAATGTTGTGTTTGTGTTCCCTTCTCACTCTCAGCTGTGTACACCATCATTACTTTTCCCTTCCTGTTTGCGGTGATGTTTGGAGATGTAGGTCACGGTTTACTCATGACTTTGGCTGCTCTGTGGATGATTCTGGAAGAAAGAGACCCTAAGATGAGGAATAACACTAATGAGGTTTCTTTCAATTTCTATCCTAATTTCTGCTTACATTTTGTCAGGAGTTTATTGATGAATATAAAGTTTAAAAGAACTGCATTTATTGCATTCATTACCAAAACTTTTTGTCTCCATTAATTTCTGGAATGCACTTCAGGTTTGTACAGAATTGTATACTTTCTTTTAGATTTGGCGTATGCTGTTTAGTGGGAGATATCTGATCCTTCTGATGGGGTTGTTCTCCATCTATACTGGGGCTGTTTATAATGAGTGCTTCAGTAAAGGACTCAGTCCTCTTTCTTCTGGCTGGCATCTCAAACCCATGATGCAACACTACAACTGGAGGTAACTGCACACTATTACATCCAAGGCAAAGATTAACCATTAGGTAGATTTTAACGCCTAAAAAATGAACATTCAGTGATTCCCCCTCATGTCATTCCAAACCCTTAAGAGTTTTAAATGAAGACATATTTAATGAAACCTGAGAGATTGGTCCATGCAAGCAAAACTTTATTGCTTTAAAAAGTTCATAAAGGTATTAAGAGCATTAAGACATGAAGGTCAATGTTTATGTGAATAAAATACTAAATTAAATTTGACCATAGTTCTTTATAAGGCTTAGATTAAACCACTCAGTTGATATGAATTACTTTTACAATGTCTTTAATTAACTTTTTGAAGCATCGTTTTGGTTGCGCAGACTTCAAATGGAGGGATGAAATTGAAGATGAACTAAAGTCTTATGGGTTTGGAAAGACGTCATTAGTGCATCTAGACCAATCATACGTCTTGCAGTAAAGAAACAAAGGAATGTATCACAAAAGCAGACTATTTCATGACTCAGAAAATGATAAAAAAATGTGTGCAGATTGCAGAAGTAGAAGTGGTTCAGTCAAAATGCTGAATTTATAACTGCATGAGAGGGTAATATATGAGCTTAAGTTTCCCAACACAAGTTTAAATGTTGCAAGCTTAATTTAACAACATAAAGTGTTTGGAATACTCAGAGTCAGATATGCAAATGACTATATTTTGACGTCACTACAGGAAAATGTAAACACGGCTTACTTCCCATGGTCAGGTTACTGATGTGCATATAAACGGGGAAAGCTGGTTCTATAAATAAGCTGATATTTATGGGTTATCAGTTTCCTGGTTTGCATGTAAACGTGCTCATTGTTTGACAGATAAAAAAGCATTTCACCCATTTAAGTGCATACACAAAGCAGTGATTATTGAACACACACACACACACACACACACACACACACACACACACACACACACACACACACTAAACAAACATCTGGAGCAGTGGGCAGCCATTTTTCTGTTGCACTCTGACTCTTCAACCATTAGGCTGCCCTTTTATACTAATCTGAATAGGAATCTGTGCAATTGTTAGTAACAGGTTTAACAAGCTGGACAAGTAGATTTGCTGTGATGACCAACAGACAGTTGCTAGGTTTGTGTGTGAGCTGCGCTTCATACCTCACTACACTTTTGACAACAGACAGTGGAAGCTCATGTGAACACACCTATACTCTGTAAAAGAAGTCACTTATCCGTCACTTCAGCTTGCCTCTTTGTTCTCCTTTTACACTCACACTCACTTATGCCTTATTTCTTCTGGGTTTGTGCAGTGATGAAACTTTGAGGAGCAACCAGTACCTCACTTTGGATCCGAACGTAACTGGAGTATTCCAGGGACCATATCTGTTCGGCATTGACCCGGTAACCAGGCCTTTAAACAAATCACCCTTGTGTCTGGCTCACTCTGAGGTTTGGATTTGACTGTATCTCATTTCCTGTTCCCTTAGATCTGGAGCCTTGCCAATAACCACCTCACCTTCCTCAACTCCTATAAGATGAAGATGTCAGTCATCATCGGAGTCATCCATATGACTTTTGGAGTCTGCTTGTCTTTCTTCAACTACCTGTGAGTCATAAAGTAGGATTCATTGTTGTTTACATGGATCTGTTCTGTGGATTTACTCTTGGCATTGTAATGGTGTGTTTCCTCAGGTACTCGGGGGATGTGAGCAGCATGTTCCTGGTGTTGATTCCTGAGCTAGTGTTCATGCTGTGTCTTTTTGGCTACCTTGTCTTCATGGTGGTGTTTAAATGGATCGCGTTTGGACCTCAGGATTCGGACCGCGCTCCCAGCATCCTAATCCACTTCATTGACATGTTCCTGTTTTCTGAGAACTCAGACAACCCACCTCTTTATCCAGGACAGGTGAGACATGTTTTGGTATTGTACTATAGATTTCTATCATGATGACTAATGCATTGATGTCTTCTCACTGTCTTCAGATGATAGTGCAGAGAGTATTAGTGTGCTTGGCTCTGCTGGCAGTTCCAGTGTTGTTACTGGGAAGACCACTCTTCCTGTACTTCAGGCACAGGAATAACAGGAGAACGGTAAGTAGGCTTCCATCTTTGCTTAAAAAAAAAGGGTCTAATACTTGCCAAGGCTGCATTTATTTCAATAAAAAGGGTTGACTCTACAGGGTAACTTTCACCATTTTGACTAACTGGCAGGCTTTGTCTGGACAGCCACACATTCTTTCAAAGAAAATAACATCACGTGATGCTGCTCATATGATGGTGTGATGAGCCACTGTTTCGTTGCAAAGTGTTGTTCAGTAAGTAACACAGTGGACTGAACTTTTGTGAATTAAATATTTTCTTAATTTAATTGAAACTTTCTGAAGCATTTAGATTTTGCAAATACATTTATTATACATAATGTTGACATTTTTTGCTCATTATTTTAAACTTAAGACTCAACTCACTTCAAACACACTGCAAAAACTGTCATAAAAGAGATATGAAGGCAATTTCAAGAGTGCACAGGAATATAATAAGCTATACATTGATGAATAAATATGATTTGCAGGAATAAATTAAATCTAAAAATATATAAAAATAGAAAACTGTACAAATATTTCACGTTTTTACTGTTTTTGCTTTATTAATCAAATAAATGCAGCCTTGGTGAGCATAAGACACTTCTTTCAAAACCATCTACCTTTATATATGCAGGTTGGTCTGCTTTAGCTTAATGCATTTGTATATTCCAGAGTGACCAGGTGATGCCCTTACCAATAAGGGAATGTGGCTCTTTTAGCTGAAATGTAGTGTCCTTTCAGCAACTCTGTCCATTAAGCATTGCGATCTCTGCCATACTGTGTCTGGTTGAAAGGTGTTGACCCCATCTCAGTTACAGGAGGAGCAGCGCCCCCTAGTCACAGACACCAGCTCTATAAACGCTCAACTAGGAGACCTAGAGGGAGGAGGAGGAACAGAGGATCAGGTGAGAAAGAGAAAAGATCAAGACATATTTCACAAATAAAGCTCAGCATTAGAAGAGTCAAGAAATTTTCATTTTTTTCAATTGTCATTTTTCACTCTTCCATAGTGGAGCTACTGAAATATGCGATGCTTTTTAACCTTTACAGGAATTTGATTGCACGGAGGTTTTTATGCACCAGGCGATCCACACCATAGAGTACTGCCTGGGCTGCATCTCTAACACCGCATCGTACCTTCGACTTTGGGCCCTCAGCCTTGCACATGCACGTATGCAAACACTCACAAGCATCCACGAGTATTGCATGTTCACTTATCCACCTTAAATCTTTCATACAAGTGAGTTCAACCATTTGTAACTTGAATATGTGAGGCTAGATTTAGTGTTTACTGCACTTGTATATTCCTCTAGTTATTTATGTTTAGTGTTCTAATGAATTGAGAGTCTCACACATTCATAGAAAATATATCTGCATTTCAAAATAAGGTGGATGCTTAATTAGTCCTGTGCTTGTGTGTGTTAGAGCTGTCCGAGGTTCTCTGGGTTATGGTGATGAGAATTTCCCTCTCTTGGCAAGGCTATGTGGGATCTGTTGTTCTGTCAGTCATATTCTCTGTCTTCGCCATCCTCACTGTCTCTGTCCTGCTGGTAATGGAGGGGCTGTCAGCTTTCCTGCATGCTCTGCGTCTGCACTGGTGAGAAAATCACATAAAAACAACTTGTGCAGTGGTTCTCAACCTGGGGATCCACTAGGGGGTCCCAGTAAGATTTAGTTCTATTATCTTAATTAAAATGACAGAAAACAATAAAGTTAATTGTGACATTGTGATTGACAAAAGGGGGACTCAGTGGTTAGTCTCTCCAATCTACACCAAATGTGTAGTTTTAAGCGTACTGTGTGTGAGAAACTGAAGTCTTTAAAAGTTTAATTTTAATTTATTTTCCCCATTTGATGCAGGGTGGAGTTTCAGAACAAATTCTACAGCGGATCTGGATACAAGTTCAATCCTTTTTCCTTTGCATCAATTCAGCATCTGGAGTAAATATAAACATTCTCTGTAAAATGTTTTATACGTCAAGTTAAAGCTGGATGGGTCAACCCATGGTAGTAAAAAATGATTTATTAGAGGGATTGTTCACTCTGAAATTCTGTCATTAACTCATCACCGTGTTTTGATTTTGTGGAAAACACAATGAGATATTTTGAAGAGAAGGTCCTCACTGCAGCCAATGGACAGAGCTTGATGTCCAGCTGCCCTATGGGTGGAGATTAAAGGCCCAAGCACAGAGATCTTAATGCTGAGCATAATGTATGGATTCCAAAACATGCACAATACTAATAAAGGCTTTTGTATCTTAGAACTTGAGGATATTTGTATTCTTCATGATCACAGTTTTCACACACCCCTTCACATGCAGCAGGTTTTATCAGTTTTTTGTCACCCTGCACTCTGGCCATTAAAATCCCATTTCAGTTGACTAATACTGCAATTGTGACTCTACTTCTATCCTGCATCCCCTTATCATACATGAGAAGTTCTGTATGGAAGCGTTAAAATTAGGTCCGTGTACATAAAATGACAAATATTAATGAATTCTGTGCTAAAAGCTAATACATGACAAATAGGTTTAAGTGAAGTCATACACATTGTTTGCTTTCCACTTTTTATTTTTCTGCTTTTTCATGAAAAACAAACAAAACAAAATATTTAAAAAGTCCTCAAAATAATTGCTATCGTGTTGCTACAAGTTGCACTTAAATTATAGCTTTTCAAGGGTAAATGAACAATTGAGCCTTAACTGTGAGCAACCCTCGAAGTTTAGACAGGACAGGAGAATGCATGTAAATCGCCCATTTGACATGACAGCAAG
Source organism: Carassius gibelio (assembly GCF_023724105.1). Taxonomy (NCBI): domain Eukaryota; kingdom Metazoa; phylum Chordata; class Actinopteri; order Cypriniformes; family Cyprinidae; genus Carassius; species Carassius gibelio. The sequence continues at coordinate 25,201,052 of NC_068396.1, forward strand.
CAATAGAACAAAACATCAGATGAAAGAAAACAAAGAAATAGTGATTTTTGTTTGGTACGAGCGAGTAAAAACTTAGTGTGGTGAGTTAAAGGTCTACAAACATCCAGGCAGCAGAACCTTCAGAAAGGTTGAACGTCCAAAATCTGCGTTCAGACATAAAGCCACTAACAAATCATGAGTGAACGGTCTGGATCGGTAAGCTGAAGTCTTTATGATTCAGGTTTAGATTCATCCTGTGCTGCCACTAGATTCTTTGATCAAGATGTGGCAGATGAGCACTATCAGGACGTGCCATGTCGGTCATTTTCTTTTTCCTTGCAGCATCAGAGGCCACACTTGGACCGAATCTCTTGATCCTGGGCTGGATTGTGAAGTTCAGTTTCAAGCATATCAGCAACATCTTCTGAAAGCGTCACTTTGGATTAGGCTGAATGCCCAGAGAAGGAGAAAAAAGCCACACGCTGGATGTGTTTGCATCGGGTCTCATGGGTTGTGGGAATAAAATCCTCTTCTTGAAGATTGTGCTGAAAATAACCTATCCTGTCAGCCTGTTTTTACCCTTCTTCTAGAACAGCGGCCATATCCTTCCATCCGTCTCTTTTCTTCAGCCTCATCTTCCCATTCAGGCCAGATGAGCCTGCATTGAGTGGGATGGAGCACTCGTGAGCTCGCCAAGCAGAGCTGTGTGGAGACTGTGTGTGTATGCATATGTGTGTGTGTTTGCGTGTGCATGTTATGATATTCTCTGAATGAGTTTGTCCTCGGTCAGACAGAATACAGTGCAGTAGGACAGGTCAGAGATGAAGTTTTCACAGCCGCGTCGAGTCACGTTCCTACAGCCTCGCAGATCCAACAGAGTCAGAGCCGATAGTCGCTTCATATAGGTCAGACAAGCATCTGTCAACTTATTACAACCTAGAGAAAGAGCGAGAGAGAGAAAAGGTTAAACCACCAAATGTGAATTAAATTCAGCATTACTTCACTTGCTCACCAATGGATATTCTGCAGTGAATGGGTGCAGTCAGAATGAGAGTCCAAACAGCTGATAAAAACAATCACAATAATTCTTTGCAAAAACAAATCCATCAAAATGTTCTTTACTTCAAACTGTTGTTTCCAGTTAAAATACCTCCATCCATAATACTGCTTTCTGCAGAGAGAAGTCCTCTTGTCTGAATCGGGAGAGAAATATGCACCGTTTACAAGCAAAAGTTTTAAACAAATATATGTCCTAGGGTTTTGATGTGAGAGGACAAAAAGGGATGGACTTTTCCTCTGGAAGAAGGAATGGATTTATTATGGATTTTGGCCAATAATTTAAAGATGAAATGCCTTGATGGATTTGTTTATTACAAACTCAGCTTTTCACTCCACAAGCTGTTAACTGATAGCTTGAATTACTTGTGGATTATTATGATGTTTTTAATCAGCTGTTTGGACTTTGATGGCACCCATTCACTGCTGAGGATCCATTGGTGAGAAAGTGATGGAATGAAGCAAATATTTCTAAATCTGTTGTGATGAGGAACTCATTTACATCGGGGGACTCTTATTTTGAAATAAATATCCTTAATTACTTCCAGCTGCTCATTCAAAGGTATGCACTCTTACAACCATCTACAATATATTACAACATTAAAACCATTAAGTTAACATTGTGATAATTCATCTATAATAGATCATCAGCTATTGCTTGGCATTAATGCATGGTAATCTGTAACTGCGACATTGACAACTTGCAGCACTCATATTTAACTGAAACTAAATTTAAATACTTACGACCTTTAATTTGATCTTGAACTGAATTTAAGACTAAGATTTTGGTCACTTTAGTTTGGGGATCAATTCTCACTATTAAAAATGATTTTAGCCCCAAACTCCTAAGTAGTTGTTACATTTAGGTTTGGAGAAGGATTAATGCATGCTACTAAACAAGTTAAAAGTGAGAAATGGTCCCTAAACTAAAGTGTTTCCAAGATTTTGTTTTTAGCACTAGTTGTGTTTTCTTGGGCACCACAAGGATAACCTGAACACAATGTAGGCAGAACATTTAGGTATTTTCAGAAGGTGGAGGGTACCTGCAAGATTGAGCTGTCTGAGTGTGTTGCGAGTGTTGCAGCCCGTAGTGGTGAGCAGGTTGATGGACTGGTCTGTCAGCCCCTGACAGTGGGATAAATCTAACCGGCGCAGTGAAGGCATATGTCTGACAATCATCTTCAGGGTGGAGTCATTCACATCCAAACCAGCCAAGCGCAGAGTGAGCAAACCTCTCAGCCGACTGCGACTTTCACTGCCTGTGTGACAAGAGAAAGCAGAGGTGAAAGAGGAGAGTGAATCTCAGCTCTCATTAATGTCTCACAGTCTCATTAATGATGATTATGAGTGTCTCACCTGGCTGCACAATGAGGTCTTTTATTTGTGAATCTTTGACACCCACGGCCCAACTCAGGTCAAGGTATCTCAAACCTGGACAGCTCGGTGTACTTAACGCTGACACGCATAATGATGAGCAACCTGACATTGTTAGATCTTTCAAACCTGTGGAAAAAATTAGAGCGAGCATGTTATTCTGGACTGTGATGCATGTTTTATTTTTAAGCAATTTAATTTGAGTTAAGACCTGTTAGGATCTATAAAAGACTGAGATTTGGGTAAACTGTACTTGGGAGGTGATGAATGAGCCAGGCAATCTGTTTCTTTGATACTGGAGTCCAGGAGAGGTCAAGTGTCAAGGGTTGTCGTTTTATAATGGCTGTCAGAGCCTGAGGACTGAGTGCCCGACATCGACTCAGATCTATCTGTGTCCATAAGCGCTTATCACAACACCTACAAGCAGGAGAGAAACAAAACAATAACTGAGAGAAGAAAAAAGAAATAAAAAAAAAATTACTGATTACAACTATGAACCAAGACAACTATAACTTTGAAAATCGTGTACTCCGGTCAAAAAACTGAAAAATAAAATGCTAATTAGTTTTTATCATATATTCTTTTTTGTCGACCCCAGCATAGGGATGTGTGATGTATATAATCTATGATAATATCTTAATTGTCGTTTAAACAACATGCAATTTGTCATTATTTTTGAGTGCAGGCAAACACTATATGATGTAGGTTAGACTACGGAGCAAGCACATTTAGGCCCTGATCAGACCGAATGTGTTTTTTTGGGGCCTGAAATACGAAACAAGAAAAAAAAAATGAATTTTTTTACTTCATTAAAATATTGGTAACAGTCTCAGTATTTACGTTTGACATTTAAGAATGACACAAAAGATGATGCATACATTTAACTGGTTTAGGAAAAATGGCCTCATAAAAAGATAGAGATGCCCATAGAAAAAAAAGTTAACGTTATTTTTCCCCCGACCCTGTTAAGTTGGAAAGTTCTTCAGGGTAAATATCGTCAGGTAGTAAATATAATAGTGTGCGCTTATTTGACTAACAAAAGCAATTTAAATTTATAAGAAGTTGATTTCTGTTATTTCGACAAACTATTCACCGCACAGAATACAAAAGAATATCAAAAGCTTTGGGAGTCAGTGGTCCACAACAGTCCTAAAGCTGCCAAATTACCAGCACAATAACATGCTCAGAAAAATATTGTATAATTAGACAAATTCTGAAAATATTGAGATATAATTTGTCATTATTGCACTCCCCTACTGAAAACACCCAATCATGAGCTGTTTGCATGTAAATGAACAGATCCACACTTGCCTCTAAAACCCAAAGCAAATATATTTAATTATATCACAGATTTTGAGTTTTGATAATAGTAATAAACTATATCGCAATTTGAGTTTTATTTCGTTGAATCATTTCTCTCTAATGTGAAAAGGCCTTTCATCTGATAAAAACTAAACCAGACAATTTTATGGAACGTCTTAGGTTGTTAAAAGGAACTGTTTAGGCTTTAACTAACTACTACACTTACCACTTGTACCAAGCCTTGCAGACTCTCATACACACAGCCATATCCGTCCGACCCAAGTACCGGAACACAGACATCCAAATGTCCTTTTCACAGCCACGCTCGTTTCCTACGTCACGGAATGAGGGATGAGAGAGGAGGGAAGGAGGAGAAGAAGTGTTGATGGCTGGAGGAGGAGGAGGTGGAGAAATAGAGGATCGAGAAGACATAGAGGAAGGTGACGCAGTGTCTCTCTCTCGACCGTCCTGGTTGGAGCTCCGCCTTGTGTGGCGGCCGGATGTGTGCCCGCTTTTGGACTGAGAGAGGCCATTTCCAGCTGGCGTCGAGGTGCTGTTCCTGAGTCGGGTCTTGGGTAAAGTTTTGCGCTGGACAAAACCAGGACCGCTAGGTGTTCGGGGAGACATAGCCGCCTCCAGTTTGGGTACAATGGAGCCGGGGTCCCGTTTGGCCTTTGGAGGACGCTGGAGGGTCACAGTCAGGTAGGAATCATTCAGCAATTCATCGTTCAAGTCTGAGACTAGTAAGACGGGTGGGTCAGGATCAGAGTCTGATTGGTTCTCTCCATCCTCATCATCATCTTCCTCTCCTCCATCATCTAAGTCTTCCATCTCATCGTCCTCTCCTTCAAAGTCCTGTTCCTCACTGTCTTCCTCATCATCATCGTCCTCGTCGTCATCATCATCGTAGTCATCTCCTCTCCGCCTCCGTCTCCTTGAACGATGCTCCTTATCTGACCGGCCAAGATGTCTCTCTTCATCGCTGTCATCCTCATCATCATCCTCCTCCTCCTCATCATCATCGTCGTCGTCTTCGTCATCATCGTCGTCGTCAGTTTCATAGCGCCGTCGTCTCATGTGCGATCCTCCTCTTAACCTCACCCGACTCCCTCTTTCCCCTCTTGCCCCAAGTCCCCGCCTCATTTTAAGCGAACCTGTTGCCAAGCTTCCTCCCCCTCGACTCCCTCGATGCGAGGAGCCTCTCCAAACACCTCGTCTACCAGCTCCATAACCTCGGCGGGACGAAGAGACCCCACCTCTGATGGATGACATCCTGCCACTGTCGTCATCACTGCCCGAATCATCATCATCATGTTCCATCCCGTGACGCCGATAGATCTTAGCCACGCGAGGATCAAGAGATGAAGACTTGCGTTTCTGTAAGAAAGAAAAGAGAAACATTTAAGAAAAAAGGCACACTAAAGCCAATCTTTAAAGGGAACATTCTATGGTCATTTTCCACAAGGTCTTCGTGAAATGTCTAACACACTTTGCTTAAAATTCATCAATGGTCATGTATAACTACACCCATTTTACCCTGTTAAAAATAGCAACCAATAACAAACTGGCTGCATGTTTTCTTTTCAGCTTTTCTCAGCTGGCAGACATTCCAGAAACCTAGTTAAATAAAAAATAAAAAAAATAATAAAAAAAATTGTATCCTATGTCCCCTTTAAAAAAATAAAAAAAAAAATAAAAAAATAAAAAACACAAAAATAAATATTTCCAATGGGAAAAAAATATATGAGAGCTGAGCGAAGCCCTGATTATATGCATATGCAGAATTTTCAAATCCGATTTGAGCTTTGGGTGTGTTGAAATAGCTGAACTTTCTGCAGCTAGACCATCTGCCCAACAGGATGCATTCTATTATGTTCTACATTCATTTTTCTATTTTACTTGTTTATTCACACGTCTTGATAGTATATCTAGTATATTCTGTTATATTAAGAAACTTTAGCCTAATCACAACTATTGGCACAAGCTAAGAATTACCTATACTGTCGCACTAAAACATTCATCTTTAAACATACTATAAACAATGGGTAGTTATAACAAAACAACTCCATTTCAGACACAAATTTATAATTACATGTGTTAATTAGCCCTAGATAAATCTACTAAGTATTTCCAAAAACAGCCAAGTGATAATATTTCTTTTTTTTTTTTTTTTTAGAAACATTTGGATCATTTTTTTGTTATTTTGCCATGTGATAAGTTCAAGCAAATAATGTTTAAACATTAAATTGAGATAAATGTGTGCTATATTCAATAGTTTGCACAGAGATGCTTTGCATTATGTGCCAGCATGATCACTTGCATTATTTTTTCAGTAGATACACCGTCATTTTTGCTCATAAAGGTAAGAGTAATCATTCGTAACTGCAAAGGGTCTACTTTTATTTGTGTGCACTAAATAGCAACAAAACATTGTGCTTTTATAAAATAAATAAAACAAACATGATCTTTCTGCTTTCTCGTCTTTAATAAGAGTTAAAAAAAATGAACTGAAACTCAGCGAATACACGACTCACAGACATGATAAATATGTCTATAGAAAACTTTACATTACTACTTAACGAAATAACAACTCCTTAATTATAATCATAATCCATAAAGATGCATTTCTCTCTAAAGGCACGTATAATGAGATGACAAGTCAGACTGCATCCTTTGCAACACCGACTCAGAAAAACACTAATTTATTGGTAAATAGATAAATCTCCATACTAACCCCCCCCCCCCCCCCATCACATTTATGGTAAATTCTTCTGCCAGTGCTTTGCAGCAAAACAAAATTATTATAAATCAGTACAAAATTATTATAAATTTTGCTTTTTCATTACAAATTTAGAAAATCATTCAATCACTGATAAACACAATCTTCCACAAAAAAAAAAAAAAAAAGATACGTACATGTATTTTTCCACCTTCCAATTTTAACTGCAAAACAGAATAACATGCTGTGGTTAATATAAACATCAATAAACAGTGATCACGATCACTCAATGGAAACATACAAGCTACAAACACGAAGCTGATTCTGAAACCCCCAGTCAAGGCAGCAGGGCACAATGATGTTGAACGGGGCAGGGAGGACCAAAGAGAGAGACAGAAAGACGACACACATGGAAAAAGATGGGGGGGGTTACTGCGAGAGGTAGAGAGAGCAGAGGGGGTAAACATAATAAAAGGCAAAGCGGAGCAGCTGTGCATGCAGCAGCAGTGGTGTGAGGAAGGCGGATCCTCTCACCCGCTTCCTGAGTCGCTGCTCAGGGGCTGCGGCCCGTTTCTGGAGCGACCCATGTGAGAGAGAAGTGGGGGGCCGCCCGACCCCGTGCCATGCCCCGCCCTCACCCCCTCGCCCCCCTGACCCATCCTGTGCCGTGATGTCATCACCGCTACCTGACGACTGGCACACAGGAAAACAAGCGTTACTGTTACACACGCAGATCGGAGTGTGTACCTCACAGTAAGCTCTCGGCATGCTTCTTTCTGCATGGTGTGAATGAGTGTGTATGTATGCAGGCCTGCAAAAGCTAGCAGCATTAGAACAAACACTCAAAGCTTCCTTCATTTCAAAGGCCTGAATGTGTGTTCAAACAAGAGGAGAAACCCTCTTAAAACAGTAGGTGTGCGAGTGAATCTTTGCGCTTGTAAAAATGTGTTTTACCTCAGAATCGGTGTCTTTGCCCAGAACACATTTAGGACACTCCCAGCAGCTCGGTAGGTCTTTGTTTATCACTCCCTCACCAGACACCTACACAGACAAAGGACATTATATCATTACAACAATCAAACTATTTTCTGTACATGTGAAAATGTTATGGATTGGCATTTTACTCAAGTCAATAAGAACAAAAAAAAGCTGCCCATTTCACAAAATTATAGCAAATGACAATGCAATGAGAAACAACAACAAAACTTAAAAAAACAACAACTTTGTTTTAAGTGCACTAAGAGTACACTAAAAATAAAATGTTACATTACCAATTCTTTTTTTGTGAGAATTTAATATTTTTATTCAGCAAGGACGCATTTAATTGTAAACAATTTTACAAAAGTTTTTCAAATAAAGTCAGGCAGGTCTGTCCCTGAAGTGCACATACATTACGTAGGATTCTTGCATTACTAATGCATTTCTCTATGGAGAACATGAATAAGATTTTTACTTCCGAAAGCCAATTGTTATGCTCCGTTGTTTTGAAAATGCTTTTCTGATGTCCATACTTTGCAAAACCTCTAGTCACAATTCTCAAAGATTAATGAATCTGAATAAAGAATTTTGAGGCATCTATTGAATTGCTGTCTGTAGTAATAATGCATGTACCTTCACACAGCTAGGATGTGTAATCTGAGCACAGTTGGAGCACTCCATGAGCTCTTCACCAGTGTCCTGGTTGCCTTCCCCACAGATCTCACATACAGCAGAGAGCGGCAGACCAGGCTATTGAGGTAACACAGAAAGACAAAGCAATATTAATCAGATGCAAACAAAGGAAGGCTGCATTTTAAGAAAACTGCACAATGTGAAGACACTTACAGCAAGACACTGGCGCAGCACACAGGTCTGTTTGAGTTTGCCAGGGCCACCAAATTTCTTCATGTCTCTGCAGAAGTTGCAGTCGCCACATTCTGTGCGCAGACATGCCTCGCAGCGTTTACAGCGCACGCGGCGCCGCCGAAGGACCGACATATTAGAGGCGGGTTTCACTGGCCGAGGAATAATGGATGTGGCTGCCAGCTTGGGACGAATAACAGGTGGAGGGGGAGGAGGGGGCTGGTACCAGGGGGGCTTGAGAGAAGGACAAAGAGAAATCAGAGGTAAGTTCTGCAGTGTGGTGGGTTTAGGAGAAAATATTAAAAAAAAAAAAAAAAAATGCAAGTACATATTTTGTTTATGATTGTCACCTTTTGAAAGCAGTTAAGCTTTATTTGTTTAATTCAGATATTTTTAGACAGGTCACAATTGTCAAGAGCAGAAATGAAAATGTCCCAGTCATATTTTGCTCATAATAAAATCAAAAGAAAGGAATATTTTGATAGCACCATTAATGTATGCTACAACAAAATAATTGTCCTGACAAACTAATTATCATCATTGATTTTTTTTTAATATACAGGTAAAACATTAAAAAAAAAAAAAAAATCAAAAACAATTTTAAATAATACCATGATATTTACAAATAAATATAATTATGCCAAGATATAGCACGAAATAAACACTGATAAAAAAAAAATATAAAACCGAAAAGAAAACTCTAATATGAGAGATATATATATATATATATATATATATATATATATATATATTACATTATTCTCTTAATGTTTTTTCTGGAAAAAAATAAATAAAAATACATTAAAGAAACTATTACTGTGATCTTACCCTCTTTGGCCATCTGACAATAGGTTTTCCAGTGTAAGAGAGTTTAGGGATGTCATTGGCATGTTCTTTCAATAATGCCTGAAAGACAGAGAAAACAAAAACATTACATTTCAAAACAACTGTGCCAACTAGATTATTAAGCAACAAAAGCTAATATTAAACAACGATATCCTGCATCTCAAGTCACATTTCTTTATAAGACACAACAACAACGACATCACAAATATCACAGCAGCAAGTACATCTAAATAACCAGAAGTGTAAAGCACAAGCAGGAGTCCTGACCCGTATGTCATGTAGCAGGGCAGCAGCGTTGTGTATTCCTGAAGGCACACACTTCTTATGTGAGGGCAATGACTCCAGCTTCCCCACCAGGTGCCACAGCCCCTCCAACTCAAAAGGAGTCAAGTGAAGCTTCACCCCTGGTGCATTAGGTGGGGAGGGAGCATCGCTGTCTTCTCTTTCCTCTTTAGCATGTCCATTTAGTACCTCACAGCCTGAACCTTCCTGCTTCAAGCCTGTATATTAGATTCAGGAAGAGAGAAGTAGAGTTCAGCTTATCTGCGCTCAATACAATCAAATCTGTTAGGATGTGAATGTGTTGTTAATGTACTGACCAATTCCCAGAGAGTATTTCTGGAACTCAGGGATGAGGTGGGAGGTGTTGGTTATGCTGTACAGATAGCGCTCCAACACGTACCAGCACATCTCATAATAGAATGGATACCGGAACTTAGCTGGCACCTGAGGAACAACCAGAGACCATTATGAAAAAAATTGTCCTACCAAATTCCCAACAACTGACCTATCAGTAAGCCCCGCCCCCCTTATTCTAATTTTATTCACTACTCCAGCTTTCAATGTCACATGATCTTTAGGAAATCATTACAATTGCATTACAATTACAAAAGCAGCAAAACGTTTTTTTAACATTGATAATAATCAGAAATGTTTCCTGAGCAGCAAATCGGCATATTAGAATGATTTCTGAAGGATTGTGACATTGAAATGTCTTTGTAAACAACAATAACATCTTTATAAACATTTCTAATGACAAATGTTGCATTCCCAAACCAAGCACAGCTAGCAGCACTAACAGTGAATTGAAACTAAACAGTACTGTAACAGCAGACATGTAGCGAGTCAGACTACAGTATATTATATAATTACATCACAACTGTTGGGATTCTTATGACAGTACCAAGCAATCTCAAATTCTCACTGCAATTCATAAAAAGTAACCAGGTCCAGTAATGTGTTTAAGTGCGGATTCAACTCGCGTTTGGTGCTTTGAACTGTCCTGCAGATGGCACCGCAAGCTCGTACAGCGCTCTCAGGACTATTCAGTCCATGATGCATCTTTCCACAGTTTATTTAGGTAATAGGTTAAGTCCATTTACGTGATTTCAATCATCATTCAATACCCAATCATTTTATCCGCCAGTGTGTGAGTTGGAGGCTCAGTATAAGTCTAGCACAGATATATTTTCACTTGCTGAACACTGACTGAGCGCTTCAGCGTTTCACTCTCCCTCAAGTGTTCTGTGCTATTTTTTTAGTTCATCTCAATGGATGTGCAGCGCACCTGTGGTGGATGAGGAGATTCCCCCTAACAATGTAAAGCACTATGAGTGCTTAGGAAAAAGCGCTATAATAATTCCTTACATTTATATAGCGCTTTTTCTAAGCACTCAAAGTGCTTTACATTGTCAGGGGGAATCTCCTCATCCTCCACCAGTGTGAAGCATTCACCAGCATCCATATTGCACCAGAACGCAGGCCTCACTAGCACCTCTTCGAGCAGCAACCTAGTTTTCCAAGGAGGTTCAGTGGGCAAGCGGTCTTGGGCTGCAGGGTGATATGGCTGCTGGCAAAATATTATATATATATATAATATATATATATATATAATATATATATATATATATATATATATATATATATATATATATAGACACACACACACACACACACACACTACTGCCAATCCAACAGGGGCTGGTTTATGCAGGTAGCACAGATTTCCAAATGTAAACAAATAAATAAATAATGATGAATAATATTTTTTCACAAATTCTGTGTTGTGTATTTTCTGGTAAATCAAATGAACATGTAGAACATGAAGATTTGTATTTCACAGACACTAGTCTATAAATTGCAATTTGATTTAAGTGTACCAATTAGTTTTATTTATTCTTTAAAAAAAAAAAAAATCCATGAAATTCTGTGTTATACTGTAAATTCTGTTTTTATTAATGGATTTTGCAATTCCGTCCATATTTTCTGCATCCACCGCACTGCCATCTATTGGACTGCAGAAAGAAACTAACTTTTCAATTGGCTATGTTACTGACTGTACTGACAAACTATACTGACACCATGTCTGTGCCGCAACAGGATGCAACAAAGCGACCCTTAAAAGTCATTTGAACTTTGTGTCAGTAGGTCATAAATAGAACGTGGCATCCGTTTACTGTCATGTCATTCTGCATCCAATGTAGACCGCATCACTGATTATAATGGGTTCTATTGTATTTTGTCATGATCATGACTATCAATAATTTATTTGGCTTAGCATACTCGGGTAAAGTTTGAGCTCATTCACGCTTTTCTACACTAATCTGAGTCACCAGTAGCAAATAATGGAGCATGCTCTGCTGTGCAAACTAAGTAATCACACCATTAAGAAGCATTTAATCTGCGTTATATGTTCCATAAGAAAGAAAATGTATCATCAGTGCCATATTCGCCGATACGATATATCTGTGAAAATCTCATATCTAGGGCTGCAACTAACGATTATTTTGATAATCGATTAATCTGTCGATTATTTTTACGATTAATCGATTAATCGGTTTATGTACTTATATTTTAGTTTTTTCCATTTTTTCCCCAAGTAAATTATTAATAAAGGGTCTTTATCATTCAGCATAGATTTTTAAGAGATTTTAACCATTTTGCATTGTCATATCCTCATCAAAAATATACCTGGAGTTGTTTTATGTTAGTAATCCTTTGTCGAACTCTTCTGCAATCAAAACACTGACCCATACTCTAGCAAAATTCACAAGGAGATTTCAAATATTGTTTTCACCATGGCAGTCCTTAGAGCTCCTAAAGTAGTTTAACATCCCAAACAAAGCTTAAGGAATCTTTGAGAACATATGTTCACGAAGTATAAGGATAAAACAGAATAAAATTGCAGTGCATTGTATTTTATTATTTACTGGGAAAAAGCTTTATAGCTTATGCTGTGAAATTGTAAACAATCCTTCGAAAAAAAGTGCCAATGGCATGAAACCTGAATGGAACTCACAATTTAAAGTAAAATCCATCAGAAGGTTGTCCAGAAAAAAAAAAAATGGGACACACACAAAAAACCTGCTGTGTGAAAAAGAGCAGTGAAAAGAAGTGCATTTTACCTCTCTCATTCAGTCATAATTAGGCTGCAAGTCTGAATTATGAACTGGTAAACGACAAACTGATCACATAACATTTTGTAAAGCTTTAAATGTTAACTGTTAAAAAGCAATGTTATCAGCTTTTGAGACTAAACATTTGCAAACAACCTTGTACTGGAGAATCTGCACAAATAAAATTCTTATGGGCCGTTCACATATCGCACCTAAAAACGCGTGGAAAACGCTAGTCGCGCCGCTTTCTCCTTCTTTCCAAAGCGCTCGGGCAGAAGCGCCCCTGAGGCGTCTGCCTTTGCTAAGCAACCATGACGTGCTCTCTCCATGACGTGCCCTCTCCATGAAGACCCGGAAATTTCAGCAAAGGATAAATGGATGCGGTGTGGACGCGCCTGGAAAAACGGGCGCATCGCACCGCGTGCGTGTTGCGAATGCCTCGCTTCCATTATGAGAGTGCATACTGCGCGCCTACATAGGAAATAACGAACTTGAGCACGCAAAAGACACGATATGTGAACGGCCCCTTAAACAGTTCAGTAGTGCAGAGTTTACAGGTTACTCTTCATTTTAAAGGCTCAAAGTAAAGTACTCCCACTTCCCGCTGAATGCTGCAGAGACGCTGTTCGGGAAGCACGTGACATAAAACGAGGCCAGCTATTGGCTATTCGCTACTTCACCTGCTGTACTGGCTGAGTAAAACCTCCGGTGGCTCATTACTGCCACACTTTGGTCACCGCAGATTTGAAATATGCACGAAATGAGCCGCTTATGGCAAATACAATTTATTTAGCGACGAATCGATTACTAAATTAGTTGACAACTATTTTAATAATCGATTTTAATCGATTAAATCGATTCGTTGTTTCAGCTCTACTCATATCAGACAATTATTCTGGCAAACCGATATATTGGTCAGGCTCTAGTTACGTTATACAAGAAAATGGTGGTTGCAGAAAAATGCTGGACTTACCCGTGTCCTGTCCTCAATGCTGGAGATGTGCAGTTGCATGTGGATGTTGAAACTATGTAGAAAGTTCCCACCAAACACAAGTGTGTCTACTGGAGTATACACTGCATGGATCCAACCTAATATAAAAATAAAAAAAATAAAGTAATAATTAAAAAAGGTTTTAATAAGGATCATTTGAAACAAGCCATTTAAGAAAGTTCAAACTTATTCAAAACTAAAACCATGAAAACGCATGGTAATCTAAGCCATACTAAATAAATATGCACAATATAACAGTCAAGTATTTATGTATACAAATGTGCCTGCATGTGCTCACCTGATGGAATAATGAATGTGTAACCCTGCTTGAGCTCAATCCTCTGGCAATCAGTGGCCTTGTCACCAAGGAAGATGTCGCCTTGTTTCCCTGACAAGACCCAGTTCTCATAAAGCTCCAGGTTTTGTGGCGTGGGTGGGATTAACCAAAACACCTGTAGCAGACACATCCAAATCAGGCACACCTAAGCCAAAAACCCTTTCTGGGTGTTTTGACAGCAAACTAGTTATACTAAAGACACATGGCATTATCAGTGAGTTCATGTCTATGCTAAATACGAGTAAGCATGATTTTATTATGTATACTACTGCTCAAAGGACTGGTGTTCAAAGAATTTTAAGAAATTATCAACACATTGATCAAAGGTGTCAAATACTTCCAAGTCTTGGGTGCTGAAAATTCAGCCTTGCCATCAAGAAATGACATTCTAAACATACCCAAATAGAAAACAGTATTTTACATCGTAATATATTTCACAATATTACTGTATTTATTTTATAAAATAAACAGCCTTGGTAAGCTTAAGACACTCTAAACTTTTGAACAGTAGTGTATCTATCTATACAGTGTTCTCTGACCTTGCAGCCCCACAGTATGTGGTACCACACAGATGTGCCTCCAAAGTCTATGTGGAAATCTGTGTAACAGCCCTGCACACTCATTAGGCAGTACCTGGAAACAGAACAGGCCAATATAAAATAGGAGAAAATTACAGTTTTGTTGAATAACAAGAATGAACAAAGAGGGCTGTGTGAGAAATGGGACATGAACATAAAGCAGCAGACTTACTTCCCGTTGAACAAATCCTTTGTTTTACAGCCTTCAAGATGTAAAATAAGACCAAGCTTTCATTAATGCAAACTATATTTAAGGATCTAATATATGCTCACTTCTGCACTTTGGGGTATTGCATCTCAGTGATAGTGTTTGTAGAATCTCTTTGTCTTTCTTTTAAGTGTCGTGGCCACATGTTGTCCACCCAGTCAATCATGTCCACCTGTAATGACATGGAAAAAAATTCAATCACAGAGTGATCTAAATAGAAGTATTTTTTTGGTGTGTTTTAAAGGGATAGTTTGATCAAAAATGAAAGTTCTGTCATTAATTACTCCCCTCATGTTGTTCCAAACCTGTAAGACCTACATTGACTGACACAGAAGTAATCTCGTAGCTTCATAAAATTGAAGTTGAACCATCGATTTCACATGGATTATTTGACAACCTTTCTGGGCCTTTATTGTATCAATTGTATTTCTGTCTATGCAGGGTCAGAAAGCTGTCAGATTTCATCAAAAATATCTTAAATCGTGTTCCGAATATGAATGAAGGTCTTAAAGGTCTTTAATTTCTGGGTGAACTATCCCTTTAAGCATTAAGGTACCTACCGTGGCAGGTCTTTTGACAAGGCTCTCTAGTTTAGTGTGGCTAAATTCAAGGCTGATAACATTATAAAGTTTCTCTCTCTGAGAGGGAGGAGTCTCATAGTAGCGTCTCCATTGCGCCATTGACATCTCCGTCCCCTTCTGAGTAGCCACATCCATCACGTCAATCATACGCCGACTTCCTGTAAACAGAAAGACGACATACTGAAGCACCACTGATGCTAGTCAACATGAAATTCATCATAATATCCGACAGCAAAAACACTTACCTACAAACAACTTCACATCATTTACACTGAAGTCTGGATCTGGCATTCTAAAAAGGAAATATTTCAATATTAGATTAAATTTAAATGTTAAACTTTCTAAACATTCTGAAATGTGTAAAGAAAAAAAAATTATATATATATATATATATATATATATATATATATATATATATATATAAAAAAGGACAATCTCTTACTTCATGCCAAGTCCATCAGGTCTCTCAAAAATGATGGGGTCCCGGAGTCCACATCTCTGAATGTACTCATATGTGAGGTCTAAAAAAAAACAAGTAGTGTTAAAATGACACTCTACATTAAGATCATTGAGGAGTTCCATAATGAGCTGCATCTCTTTCTCACCTTTGCCCTCCATGCGTTTGATTCTGTCCGAGTTGAAGCGGCTGTTGTGAAGCTTCTCCTCCAGATCGAAAGTCCTCTTTCCATCGATTTCGTCGTCGGAAATGCCATCGTCTTGGTAACGCCGCCGTGTGCCAGACCGCTGTAGGATGAGAGAGTGAGAGAATGAGACCATGAAAAACAGATGCCAAAGCAAGACTATTTTTCTGCATACACTCCTCATAGTCTCCTTAATGCTGAACAAATGTTGTATAACTACCACAGCTTCAACTTGTTGGGTTATTTGAACATACACCTACACTCTCACACATACAGTAAAAACTCCCCCATCATGATCACTAGCCCACACATACCAACTATTAATAAGACATCCCAAATCCAGCTAATGTACAAGGATTCACTGTTAAGAGCCTTGGAGAAGAACTGCTCATAGGGTTCCAGCAGAAAACTACTAATGGTGATATTCTTTTTTCAGTTTAACATCAAAACACAGAGGAGTTGCTGGTAATGATGATGGTATGATAAGACAAATGTATATGAGAAATGTTATATTTTATATAATGACAAGAAGTGATACTTTCAAAAATGCCACTGCAGTATAGATGATTAATGATGACTTCTGCAACACATACAGTACTGTTCTGTTTCCTTTCTTTTTGAAGTGTGACGAGCTCTTGGTGCATGTTTTTTTGTTTTTGTCTTGTCGCGCCGGGACACACGGCATCACCGTATGGGGCGTAACATTTCCGTCACACGCTTGAGGAATTCAGCCAATCACAATGCACTGGATAGCTGGCCAATCAGAGCACACCTCACTTTTCAGAACGATGAGCTTTATTTAAAAAAAAAAAAAAAAAAAAAAAAAAAAAATCTACGCATTTCAGAAAAGCAGGGCATAGAGGAGAAACAATAAATGTACATTAAATAATAACGTGTTTTTTTTTTTTTAAGCTTAAACTACATAAACTCATTGCATTAAAACAAATACACAAAATGATATTTATAGCAACGTCATATGACCCCTTTAATAGCTAATAGTTAAGATGTAGTCCTATTATGATTTTTTTCTAAAATACATATTTATCAGAGCTAAATGTTTGATCATGCACTGGAATTTTTTTTTTTTTTTTTTACAACCGTGTAATTGTTGCACAATAGCTTACACAGCACAAGCCTGATTTTGTGAGCTGCATGTGAGGGTCCCACTCTTGTTTGCAGTGAGTATGTAGGAGGGTCCCACTCTTGTTTGTAGTGAGTATGTAGTCCATGTATGGTACAGGAGCAGCACAGCCAGTACTTTTACACAGGAGTCTGCTACTGATCTGTGGCCGTTTACCACAAACAACATTTATCTTTTTTTTTAATTCAAACATTGTAACTTAAAATGCTTTTTCAACATTGTGATTATTTTTTACACAATACAGTAATACAACTGTTCAATCGTTTAAAGCTAAAGCAAAACATTTAACTTACTTTTCTTACATAAATCTCAAACATTCTAAATTAAAACTTACCAAAGACAACCAGTCAGCTCTACTTTCTTTTCTTTTGCACCTAAATCTTTATTACAAGCAAAAGGGAAGTCGTGGCCTAATGGTTAGAGGGTTGGACTCCCAATCGAAGGGTTGTGGGTTCTAGTCTCGGGCCGGACGGAATTGTGGGTGGGGGGAGTGCATGTACAGTTCTCTCTCCATCTTCAATACCACGACTTAGGTGCCCTTGAGCAAGGCATCGAACCCCCAACTGCTCCCCGGCAGCCGCAGCATAAATGGCTGCCCACTGCTCCGGGTGTGTGCTCACAGTGTGTGTGTGTGTGTGTTCACTGCTCTGTGTGTGTGCGCATTTCGGATGGGTTAAATGCAGAGCACAAATTCTGAGTATGGGTCACCATACTTGGCTGAATGTCACTTCACTTCACTTTCACCAAACAGTCGTGGCCTAGTGGTTAGAGTGTGTGACTCCTAACCCTAGGGTTGTGGGTTCGAAACTCAGGCTAGCAATACCACGACTTAAGTGCCCTTAAGCACCGAACCCCCAGCTGCTCCCCGGGTGCCGCAGCATAAATGGCTGCCCACTGCTCGGGGTGTGTGTTCACAGTGTGTGTGTGTGTGTGTTCACTGTGTGTGTGCACTTTGAGTATGAATTTTGAGTATGGGTCACCATACTTGGCTGAATGTCACATCACTTTGGTCACTAAAAGGGCCATTTTCCTTTAAACCTAACGCTTTAAGCTGGGCTACAGTACATTTTCTTTTATGACTGCCATATTCACAAGTATTTTCCAAATGAAGTGCAAGTTTCTCATGTGTAAAATTACTGATAATAAGGCGAATAAAAGCAGCCTTTCAAATTAAATTTTTTACACCAACAATATACTTTAGGAGTAGCCTACTACTTGTGCTGTTGTGTAGGCCAGCTTCAAATCGCATATTTGGCACACTGCCTTTGTCTTGTCCTCACTCAATTTAAAGTGCTCCCACACAGCTGAGGTCTTCTTTGTCATCTTTGTCTTCTCTTCCAGATGAACTGGATCATGACGTTCACTCATGTGCAATTCATATTCAAGAGCAAAGGGGAACAGTTTTTCGGGGGATGCCAGGTGTTCGAAAAAAAAGAAAGAAAAGAATATTTGAATCTCATTTTAAAATCCAATCCCCACCCACCGAACGAATGCTTGAATATTCTGGTCCAGCCCAATTAACTGTATGGATAGAATTTCTGCTACCAAAAAAAAAAAAAAAATTAATTCATTCATTCCTATGCTTACCAATCTTGTTTGCAATGTTAATGATTCTGAGATGCGGCTCACTGAGAGCAGGTCAGTAACACACACACACAACAAAAAGACCCTCCTCTGCTCGTCCTTGCCTCTGCCCCCAATGTCTCCATGGAGACGTGGAACAGCCAATCACATGCTTCCTTAAAGCACTGCTGTTTCACCCTCTCAATGACAGAGCCAAAAAAAAAAAAGAAATGAATTGGGTATGACTGTGCAGTATCATAGAAAATTTACAACAAACCCATTAAAAAGATAACTGATCAAACTGTGCACACCTCTATGAGCATGCACACAAAAACCTTCACATTACCAGACAATAGCCCAAACACACCAAACGAATATTGGTCTCATAACTCTTTATTCAACAACTGAGAATTGCACTAGTTTTAAATATGTGTTTCAGGACCTGTGTTCTGTTCCAATACATTAACTGTGTTTTGCCCAGTTGTTTCTGAATGCAAGAACATGCCTTTGTGTGTGCGTCGATCTAAAGCGATTGCGGTCACAAACTCAGTCACCATGTACACCATGTTCCTATTCTTAACCAATCAGACAACAAAGAAGCACCCAAAACGCAACTGTAAACACAATATTAAAAAGAGATTTTTGAAGATACATTTATTATGAACTTAATCAGCATTTACAAAGCTAAGTATTTAGGGGCTTGTGCCCATCCCTAGCTAACGACGCTGCAGTTTTTTTTTTTTACCTCCTCTGGGCCTGTGCGCAATCCCTGCATCTGATACGGCATCATTGCATCTTTCCAACTCTTTCACAAAAGGTGAAAGAGTTGGAAATTTGACACCAATAATGTAGCACAGTATGCGAACACAGGAGGGGGATGAATTAGGATGGAGTATTTCAAAAAAAAAAAAAAAAAAAAAAAAAAAAAAAGGACAATACAACTGATGGCAGAATGAAAACCTTCCATGCACTCGTTATTCCCTAGCATTTGACAACCATCTCTCTCAGGGAGGCCCTAGACTGCAGTGCGCTAAGAGGAAGCCCTTGTGGAGGGCAATAAGACACTACACACCTCGCACCTTCAGTGTCACATCTTCATCCCTCTGCTGGTTTTTCCTTTTCCTGCCTCTGCGTCTCATCAACAACATTCCCCCGTCGACAAGTGTAAGGATATCCTGCCCGTTCTCCATCCCTGCATTTCTTTCAAAATGAGAAAATCTGCCGACTGTTCTCCTCTGTCATCCTTTCGCCTCTGCAGTGCCCCCTCCCACACCCCGTTTCCGCATGTCTGATCACATGGTCTGCTAAACCAATCTAATCATTCAGCCCCAGCCTCTACAAAAACAGTCTGCACACAACAATCTATCCAATCTTCCTTACTTTCAATCACTGTCCTGTTCTTCAGAAGACAATTGTTACAATCCAACAAACATTATGATTTCAAACCACCCTAACATCACGGATGAAAAATTCTTATCTATAGACAGCAAAACAAATCTTTTTAGGGCTGCAAAAGGATTAATTGCAAATAAATCACATTCAAAATGAAGGTTTATATTTATACTATATGTGGAGGGCAATTACAAGTTAAACAAAATGCACATTCAGTATTCGGGAGTGCTTTAAGTATCGAAAGTCATAGTTATGGGGTTTTCTTTTTTCTCAGCATTATTGCCATTTGATTATTACTGATGAGATCATAGACCCTGGAAGCTATAACAGACTGCATTCACACTAATGCACAGATCCATTTCCACTTATCAGATGTTTTGTCCTGTTCTGAAAACTGATTGTGTTTACATCAATTTCGTATCATAAAAATCATAAAAGCAGCTGCGAGCTTCAGGACAAACAAACTGAAGGCACACATGAAAGTCTGTCAGTACATGAGTTTAGAAATGAAAGCATTTCTAAAAGACTAAGATAACAGCAAAAGGAAGCACTGTCAGGCAATGCACACGTGTCTCACAGCGCATATTCTGTGCAATGAAGCATGCGGGAAAAAGCCAAGCTCGGATTTAAAAATATGGAAAGCGCATTTGCAAAGGTGCAGTGTGTAAATTTTAGTGCCATCTAGCGGTGCAGTCCCCCACTCACCCCTACCCTTAGAGAAGCTATGGTGGCAAACAAAGGTAAAGATGTTGTCAGTAAAGACAGCAGAGAGCAATGAGATTTATTTGCAAAGGTAATTATAGGCAAGTAATTATATTTACTTAATTATTCAATGAATCTGTTATTCCGAATATTAATGTAGAAGTAGTGACGCTGTGGGATTTAGTTAAGAAAAATACGCTTGAACTTTTCAGTTTCGATGCTATTTTATTGAGAAATCACAGAACAGTGTTGACTACATTTCCTCGCTGAATGATTCTGTCCACGCGTGATCTGCGCATGAGCTACTGTCTGTAGTCTATGTGTGTGTGCATTACAGTGCAGCAGCACATTCGATTAGAACGGTGATTAACTTACCTGTACAATAAGCTGTTTAGAATGTGCATTCTCCCATTTAATTTTGAGCATCCAGTAATAATAATAAAAAATAAATAAAATATAAAAAAAAAAAAAAAAAAATCACACATGACTTGTGGAGCTTTCGGAGTATACATTTATCATCTACTGTTAGGAAACGGAGCATAAATGTGCAAGTCCTTCAAATATTTATTATCCTGTTGAGCCCTCTATAGGACCAGCAACTAGTCAACATCAAGCTTAAAGCATCATAGCAGAGCATTGAAGTTGACTAGTCGATTAGTCTGTGCTACCTCTAGCAGATAGATAGAAATCGCTCAAAGGTAATAAAAATAATAACGGTTCATTAAGTAAGGTATTTTCTGATGCAGAATAGGCCACAATCGCATCATGATGCAACGATTAATTTCGACACCCCTACCTACTGTGTATATTTATTATGTATATATAAATACACATTAAAAATATATATATTTATTATTATACAAATATAAATATTTTGCATAAAATCTTAAATGTTTCCTTAATTTGGAGGAGGAACATTCAGAAGTTGTTGTATGTTCAATGACACATACAACCTTCCTTTCTCTCAAAAGAACTGCACTTTTCCAGAGTGAGCAAAGGGGCTGGCAAAATCCCTCTGGACCCTTCACATCAAGCACACTCCCTCTTTGAACAGTTACAGTTCAACGACGCTCTGAGCTCTGACAACCAGAATGAGCAGACACAGAAGCAGTTTCAGGAATCCATGTAATGAACACTTGACAATAACTCTGGAACACACAACACTATTTATACACCTAGTTATTTATCCAACACACACACGCCTCATCTACACTTAGTCTACACATAATATACCTGCACATACAATTGTAAATTGGTATATTGTTATTCCTTTTTTACTTGCTCTATTTTTTATTTTATTTTATTTTTTTATCTGTGTTTTTGTTCTGTTGCTGTCATTCTGATGCACTGCAGAAGCTTCGGTCATGAAAAAATTCCTTGTTTGTAAACATGCCTGGCAATAAAGCCAATTCGGATTCTAATATTCAAATTTTTTGTAAACTGCATTTGACAGTCTTTACACGTTTGACTTGTAAACGCAGTCTGCACTTCCAACTACATCACGTGACTTTTTTGGTGGCAACCGTGGCCTAAAGGTTAGAGAGTTGGACTTGTAACCCAAGGTCGCAGGCTTGAGTCTCAGGATGTGTGACTGTCTGCGAGCCCTTCTGATGCCAAAAAAGTTGTAATGGAGACGCTGCATGGACGTGAACTGCCAAAGTATACTTTGGCCTTTATTCCTCATCTATTATCGTGTAGAGGCTTTGAAGCTGCATGGTAACTGTAATTTTGACCTTCAACCGTTTGGTAGCCGTTGAGTTCACTCTAAGGAGAATAATCCTGGAATGCTTTCCATCAAAAATCTTTAAAGGTGTCATATGATGCAATTTCAAATTTTCCTTACTCTTTGGAGTGTTACAAGCTGTTCGTGCATAGGGGAAATTCCCTAGTTACAAAGACAAAAGTCTCAAACCCAAACAGACATTAATCATCAAAGTTAAGACTTGAACACGCCCTCCAAAAATGCATCACCACCGCCATGTGTGACAGTGTGTTTAGTTGTGAAAGTGAAGCTACTTTGTTTGGCTATCCAAAAGAGGACACAACAACAAAAACAAAAAAAGTAAATCAGTGGTTAAGTTGTATTTACAATGTTCCAGAACATTTAAATCCAAATATTCAGATGTGTGCAGCGCATTTTATGGAGGACTGTTTCCTTAACCTGGAAAAGTAGCCTACAATGCCATCTACACACAAAGGCTGTATCTATAAAGTGGGGCAGTTCCAACTTTGCAAGAACAGTCTGGCGCTTCTGACTCACAGCCTGCAAGAACATTATTTTTTTTTAATAGGCTAATTAATAGGGATGCACGATCATGATTTTTCATGGCCAATTCTGATAGATTTTTATTACAAGCAAACTGGCCGATTCCAATACCGATTACTTTTCTCTTTTTTATCTTTACGCAACAATCAAGAAAGAAGGAAAGTGTACATAAACAAGATGTTTATTTGGTATTCAATAGGTCAAACTGGCTTTTGGCTATTAAAAACAACAGTCACCATCTGAAATTAACAGCAGTAACTGCACAGTAAGTAACCTACATTCAACACAAACATAGATGGTACAGACATCAGCATTTAGCTTTTTTTTTTAAATTGGGTTGAAAATACATAGAACTGGCCTTAAATTAAAAGATTAACTGTAATCATGTGAAATTAAAAGGCAACAACTTCATAGTTCTACAGTCCAAACAACACAATCAACACACATTCAATAAGAGGTTTCTTAATCAGCATTCAGTATTTAAGTTTTTAAATTTGGTTTTAAATTTAAAAAAGGGTCTAAAAGTATGTTATATAAATACATTATTCCAAAATTTTAAAATCAAATAATGTTGGTGTGAATAAAACAAAGATGCAAAGTGTTTAATTCATGCAATTAAAAAAAATTGGGTAATGATTCACATCTATATTTTTTTACTTGAGCCAATGAAAAATAAATAACCAAGTGAAAAAAAAAATATAGATGTGAATCATTACCCTAAATTTTTTTAATTGGATGAATGAAACTTTTTTCAGTGTGCTACAGCAGGTGATTTTTAAATCAAATTAAGTCAATGTAATTTTAAGGTAAGATAAAAAAATCATCCTAATGCAGAACTGACATTTACTTGCTTTTCAAACGTGTATGCAAGTTCTAAAAAAAAAAAAAAATCTGTTTTGTTTAGTCCGTTTCGTTTCTCATCCAACATGTGAGAAGTTGAGCTGAACATCTCTTCACTGTCTACGTGTGTGCAGGGCGTGGAGAGGTAAGCTCAAGCAGCTTCAGTGAGCGCAGGAAAGGGGCTCTCTTATTTGTGGGCTAGTACAACAACGGCTGTTTGCTTCCTGCTATCTGTGCCTCAGACGTGTATCTCTGCACTCCTAGTGCTGAACGGCTGCCCATGTCCTGTGCACAGATTTCGAAATACTTCCACACAATTGACATAGCGAATGATAACAATGTAGTCTGTGCACATGGGCGCACTTCCGGAAAAACCAGCCGATTGGCGATCGTGTATTTAAAGCCAAAACCATCCGGTTCCGATTTATGGCTGGTCAACCGGTGCATCCCTACTATTTAAAGAATTTGCCACTGACGATTCAAACTAGAGTTTTGAGCAGTGTAGAGTAGCACTTTTGTTTGTAATTTCTCCAATGACAAATGCAGACATGGTTTTATGTTTACGCGGCGCGATACAAAAAAAACAACAAAAAAAAACACACACAGTACAAGTCATTATAATCAGTAATTATGTCTCGACTGGATGCAACAAATGCCTAGTTTCTAATGGATTTTATTGGTATTGTCTCGTCGTGCCGGCAGCGGCCAGGACACAGCATCACAGTATGGCAAGGGGCATAACATTTGTGTCACACGCATTCTTGCTTTTCAGAATGAAGAGCTTTGTAAAAATTTACGCATTTCGTAAAGATGGGGCAAAAAGGAGCAACAATAATGGATATTATGTGGAAAATAATGTGTTTTTGGAGACTTAATCCACATAAACGCATTGCATTACACCAAATACACAATTTTCTTTTTAGAAACGTCATATGAACCATTTAATTTATTTTCGACTGAAGAATGTAAACATATTGGATGACATGGGGGTGAGTAAATTACCAGGAAATTTTCATTCGGAAGTGAACTAATTCTTAAATGTGTGTATTTATATATAGGCTCCATAATAAATATACACAATACATACACATATAGTATGTAATCCCTTCAAAATAATAGGTTAATCACAATAGTTTTGCATCCCTCGATCTTCTAACTACCTGCTACTAATTCTCTAAAAGCAACTTTAAACATCAGAGCCACTCTTAAAACAATCACACATGAATAATTTTACTGCATGCACAAGTAAACTTGTCAGCAATTAATATTCAGCATTTTTTTTTTACACATCAAGTTGTCAATTAATAATGTTTTTTTGGGATTTAAGAGTGAAAAAAAAATGCAAGTGTTTTAAAATGCAACTTGACAAGACTCATATGTAATTATAGTATTATTTAAGCACATGTATAAATATTACATATGACTAAATATGAATTTAACATTATGATATTGGTGGCTTTTTGACAGTCTCATATGTGAGGTAAATGCTGTTGATTGCGCTTTCCACTGGGTTAAAGGGGGGGTGAAATGCTATTTCATGCATACTGAGTTTTTTACACTGTTAAAGAGTTGGATTCCCATGCTAAACATGGACAAAGTTTAAAAAATTAAGTTGTACGTTTGAAGGAGTATTTCTGTTCCAAAAATACTCCTTCCGGTTTGTCACAAGTTTCGGAAAGTTTTTTTTGAGTATGGCTCTGTGTGACGTTAGATGGAGCGGAATTTCCTTATATGGGTGCTAAGGGTGCGTCTGCCGGAAGAGCGTGCGCTCCCGTATAGCAGAGCAATGAGAGCACAACAGACTTCACTGATCAGAGCGAGAGCGTCGCGAAATGTCACAAAAGGAGTGTTTTTGGTTGCCAGGGCAAGACAACCCTGCACAGATTACCAAAGAAAAAACAGCATTAAGGGACCAGTGGATGGAGTTTATTTTTACAGAGCATCAACGGAGTTGTGCAAGTATTTGTGTTTGTTCCCTGCATTTCGAAGATGCTTGTTTTACAAACAAGGCCCAGTTTGACGACGGATTTGCACATCGTTTATTTCTTAAGGATGATGCAATCCCAACGAAAAAGGGTCACGATCGTGTGTTGGAACCGCAGGCGGGGAGTAAAACTGCTTAAAATATCTCTGCCTCCTTGTTAGTGCGTCCACCTCCCATCGGAGACCCGGGTCCGAGCCCCGCTCGGAGCGAGTCGTTGCTGCTGCTGCTCTCGTTCAGTTTCAGCCTCGGGATCTGATTCTGGATCATAAATAAACAGCTGAATCTGACTGTTAGCCATGGTTTATTTTGGATGATGGTTTTTTCCTCAAGGTAATGTCAGAACCGTTAAATATGTTTTTCAACGGCTCTGGGTAATGTCACAGCTTCCAAACGCTCTCAACGCAAAAGCCTACTGGCGCTCGTGATTCTTTAGCTCCGCCCACACATCACACCTCCAGTCGGCCGTGTTTTTCCAGGAAAAATCGGTACAGACTATCTTTCTCTTATGAATATAATAAAACTAAAGACTTTTTGGAGTTATGAAGGATGCAGTACTACTCTATAGGTACTCAAGATTAACAGGATATTGAGTGAAAACGAGCATTTCACCCCCCCCTTTAATGTTGAGGTTAATACAAAAATATATGGATGTTCATAGAGCAAACCTAACAGTTTAGATCAAGAAAATACGACCATTTTAAAAATCACAGAAAAAAAACAAAACATTAAACCATTTTAAAAAAATCATTTGGTGGTTTGGCTGATAGATGGTTGCAAGACAAAGTTATTCGCGTCAACCAGTTTCTCTCTCTTTCTCACCACCGTTTATTGCAAGAACGCTTAGTGGAATTATGTGACAATGGAGATGTTTCTTGACCATAAAATTGTCACGGCAGGTGGTTTCTGGCACTTGCTGGTCACGTGGTTCTTCTGCGAGTCAGCCAAATAAAAATATATATAATTGAATATTTAGCTTTACTGTAGCCAGCCTCTCAACGAGAGTGCCAGACTTGCCATAGTTTTTAAGAAACCTTTAACTGACATAGACATCTGTTGAAAATATTAAACCTGAGCGCAAACCGATACAGAATAAATAAAACGTTAAAGTAATTTTAGTGACGCCTTGCAGATTATTTTTCCCACTCAAATGACAGCGTAGTGAACACTGCCAACATTTCAACAGCTAAAGCTAAATATAATGTAAAAATGCAATATATAGTACACTGCATTTATTTTTTCTCAAGTGTCCACTGTGCTGCACTTACCAGTCTCTTGCTGTAACGCGGCTTGAGATCGTCCATTGTCAGGATGAAGAGTCGCGCGCAGCCCGCCTGTGCAAGCGGCGAGCCAAGAAACGCGCTTCTGTCAGTTTATCGCGTTAGAAACAACCGCCCCAACTGTGTTGGTCTCTTTATAACGGTGTCCGTTTAATCAAAGTAACGCTACGTTACATGAAAACTTGCTGCATATTAAAAAAGATCACCGTTTTCAAATAGTTACGAACTCGTCAGCAGGTTCGTTCGCACATAAGCGTGTTTAACGATTTCAACGTGCTTTTAAATACTACAAAACTATTGTATAATAATCTCACACTAACATGAAAAAACAGCAGGTTATTAAACCCACAATGAAAGCTATGTTGTCGAGCTAAGCGCTGCTGAGGATAACGTTCGTGAACAAGCACCAGCTAACTAGACCAGAAACACGGTCGTCGTAAAAATATTAAAAATTACAAAGCGATATGGGATATTACTGATACATACGGCTTATATGTACAACGTCTAACATTTCAGTCAACCATACAGAGTGAGGCGAGAAATTAGCGTATATTTATCGAGTAACATACGCTAATCCTGATTCAAGTTTCAAATAAAACCATATTTCCACAAGACTTAAACTCGGGTTCACAGTGGGGAAAATCCAACGGTTAAAACAGTCCTCGTGTATTTTTACCATTAAAATGTGCACTCCGACTAGACTCGTATAGTAACTTTACTATTCTAAGTGAACGTAAGCATTATTTAGAGAGCTCCACTGTGTGAATTCACGACAAAGTTAATGTAGTAGATCATTCGCCGCCATTTTCAGATCGTCATAAAAACGCCACGAAACAAGCTCCGCCCATTACTGGTTCAGCATCCAATCACAGACACATGCGACGGCATCGCCTTTGCTCTAATTGGTTAGTGTCGCTGTCACTTTGCTGGGAGGCAGTACTAAGTGACAAATAATAGTATACGTGACCAGAGGAGACACGCTCTCATTGGCTGGAGACGCATGCCGATCAATACAACTACACAAAGATTGGTTTTTATGTGCTAAAAATGTCGCGTTGCCAACCAATCAAACATGAAATAGTACCACATTCACTCAGTTTAAGCTAAAATTCAGCAACAAAATTGCTTTAATCTTTATGAGCAATATTATTAAAATATATATTTGAAATACCTTCGATCTTCCGTGGCTTGACGTCCCATCGCCTGCCGACGTCCACTCCATGACTGCATATAAAGTTCTCGCTTTGGTCGTCTGCTCAAAGAAATCTACATTTCTTTCGAATTAGCGCATTGACAAAGAACGAAGTTCACACAAGGTCTTCATTAAATCCTCGACATTTCTTTGGCTCCAGTAAACTGTCTGGAAGAAGTGTACACTTCGAATTGTCGGTAAACCAACACAGGTAACTCCGCATGGTAAAACTTTTCATTTAACCCTGTCGAAGTGATAAGGAAGTAGTTGCTGATTGGTCAGCCTTCAGTTTAACGTGCAGCCACTCATTGGACCAAACAGCTGTCGATGAAAAGTGCACCGTCAAAACCAAACGCAGAAGAGGTTCTCTCATAAATAAAAATAACAATGATTTACTGTTTTTAAGCCTGGACGAAAGAACGAATGACACAGATTTTATACAACCCTGGTCTTTTAATCACAACTTCTCAGTCTAGACAACTCAATTCAGACTAATGTAGAATTACTTTATAGTGTCTACAAATATAGCCTACAGTTCCAATATTATCACTTACATAAAAGAAAAATAGCACCTCAACCTAAGAAATAAGAACTAAGTGCTACTCATCTAAACTAAATAAGCAAATAGTCAGTAAAGACAGAACCACGTTTACCCTAATTGAATTTTAAAAGAATTTTGACTAATCCTAAAATAAAAGATAAAACAACGTAAATGTTAAAGAATTAATCTGTTTTTTTTTTCAAACTATTTAACACTGCTAATGTAAATTGTTTCAATTGTCAGTTACAAAAAATGAGGCCTCAAGAAACAAAACTTAGCCTCTTATGTATTTTTAATCATCACATATGGGCTATATCATAAGTTCACAAAAACAATTAAATAAATAAAAGCAATATTTCATACCACAACCCTAAAATAAACAGACAATGCCTCTAACAATACAAGGCCAGTTAATAAGATAGAAAGAACGTAAAAGACAAAAAACAAGATGGGAAAATTAGATGAACAAGCACTGGAAAATATATTGTGTGTACGGATGCTTTCTTATCTTGATTCTTGATAGAGACACGACTTGAAAAAGTAGACAACCTCTTTGCCTGGAAAAGACAGGATGTCACTCACAAATGGTCAATATGCAGTTTTATGAATTTAGCTTTATGAATGCTTACTTTGAAGTCTATGTCAGCCAGCTATACAGCAGAGAACCACAGATGACCGCAAGAATTGTGCAACATATCATGATCATCATTTGCTTCTACAAAGGTGTGAGTGGGCAGCCAGTGACAGCATGATAACGATATAATGATAGTGGAGGAAAGCAAGGGGAAAGGATGATTGGGAAGAAGAGATTTAGAAGGTGTAGAGAACAGACACACAGAGATGAGGTTAAAATTATGAGGAAGAAAAAGAGGACATCAATGCATGAAGAAAAATAGAAGATGGAAAATCAAAATAAAGAAAGATGCTACAAGAAAAATTCAATTTAAGAATCTCAGCACTGGTAGTCTACATTTAGTACAAAATATACTAAGTAAAGGTGTAATTTATTATATGACACAATTGTTGTACTCACCCTGCGTGCTTCTTGTTGGAACTTTGCAGCCTTTTTAGTGTCAGCCACGGCTCTTTCAACAAAACCCACAGACTGGTCCATGTTGCTCTCAATCCTGTCAATCATGCCTCCCTATTGACAAATAAGAACAAAATGGTGTCTAAGAGCAGTTTTAATCCTAAAGTCTTCAAAACAGGGCTATAGCTTTGCTTTATTCTCCTGAAAAGACAAACACATGTACCTGATTTTCCACCAGTACTGCAATGTCCACAAACATGTCGTGCAACTCTTTTATGCTGCTCTCCAGTCGCATAATATCTTTGTGTCGTGCCTCAATCTCACTTAGTGCCTGTTTTGATATCCCAGAGTCCATAATCTACAGAGAAAAAGTTTTTTTTTTTAAAGAAAGCAGCATTTACATAATCAAAATACAGTACAAACAGTAATATTGTGAAATATTATTATTACAATTCAGATTTCCTTTTTTAAATATATTTTAAAATGTAATTTTTTACTTGTGATACAAAGTAAAATTTTCATTTCAGTCTTTAGTGTCACATGATCCTTCAGAGATCATTCTTATATACTGATTGGCAGCTTAAGAAACATTTTATATTTTTATCAAAATTGGAAAATACTGTGAAGCTTACATTTTTGTACACCAGGATAATTATTTACAGGATTCTTTTCAATTCTTTTCAGAATTGAAAATACCCCCCAAAAAGTGATTATTAGAAATATAATTTTATTTAACAATTTTACTGTCACTTTAGATTTTTTTTTTTTATGTGTCCTTAAATAAACTGCATCTTTTTTTGACTCATAAAAAAAAATAACGTTCATATAGTCTAGAAGTAAAGCATTTTTAAAGTTTTTGTTTACATTTTGATGATTATATCTTTGAAACTACAATAACGGGGAAGACTGCTGACTTGGCAATGGTCCACAAGACGATCACTGACACCCTCCACAAGGAGTGTGAATCACAGTAGGTCATTAATGAAAGGGCTGGCTGTTTACAGAGTGCTGTATCAAAGCATATTAAATGCAAAGTTGACTGGAAAGAAGAAATTGGTGCACAAGCAACAGGGATGACCACTAGCTTGAAAATACTGTCAAACAAAGCCAATTAAAACACTTGGGAGAGCTTCACAACACATTGGCTTGGCAACACACTCAGACGTCTTCAGGAAAAGGGCTACCAAGCCACTTCTGAAACAGAAACAATGTCAGAAGCATCTTACCTGGGCTAAGGAGAAAAATAACTGGACTGCTGCTCAATAGTCCAAAGTCCTCTTTTCAGATAAAAGTAAAATTTGCATTTCATTTGGAAAACAAGGTCTGGAGTCTAGAGTAAGTCTGGAGAGGCACTGAATCCAAGCCTCTTGAAGTCCAGTGTGAAGTTTCTTAAATCAGAGATGATTTGGGTGCTGTGGAATCTGCTGGTGTTGGTCCATTGTGTTTTATCAAGTCCAAAGACAATGCAGACATCTACCATGAGATTTTGGAGCACTTTATGCTTCCATCTTCTGAAAAGTTTTATAGAGATGCTGATTTCTTTTTCCAGCAGGACTTAGCACCTGCCCACAGTGCAAAACCACTTCCAAGTGCTTTGCTGACCATGATATTACTGTTCTTGATTTGCCAGTCAACGTGCCTGACCTGAACCCCATATGGAATCTATGGGATATTTTCAAGAGAAAGATGAGAAGCCAATCGATCCAACAATACAGATGAGCTGAAGACTCAATAGTGCCTCAGCAGTGCCACAGGCTGATCGCTTCCATGTCACACCTCTAAGTATTGAGTGCATAAATGAACATACTTTAAAGAACTTAAACTCTTTTGTTTTGCAAATCCTTTTTTTTGACTGATCTTAGGAAATATTCTTATATTCTGAGATATTAGATTTTTTTACTTTCATGAGCTGTAGCTCTAATCATCAAAATTAAAACAAAAACAAAAAAACTTTGAAATGATTTACTTTACATGTAATGAATTTACAAAATATGAAAGTTTCACTTTTTGAAAAGTTGAAAAGTTACAAAAAATGATTTTTTTTCTCAATATTCTATTTTTTGAGATACACTTGTATATTCCTTTAAAAAAAATCTTATTGACTCCCAACTTATGAACATCAGTCTAAGTAAAATATCTTACACCCCATACAAATTACAGAAAAGCAATGTTCTCACAACAAAACATCACACATTGAAGTTATAGAATAGTACCCACTCCTGCTGTGAATACTGCAGCATTTCCGCCATCCAGCATTTCCTCCAGCTCTTCATCAGTTGTGGCTTTGCCAGCTGTAAGACAGGATTCAACATTTGCCTTCAAAATGTATATAACATTGTGATCACTGACTTTCTATTTAATCCAGCCCTAAAGAAGGTCTGCGTATGTGTTTGTCACTCACTGATCTCCAGCTGTCTTTGGATGCGCCCTTTGCTCTTCTCTCTAAACTCCAATTGGGCTTCATTGTATTTGGTCATCACTTCTACAAATCTCTTAGCAAGAATAGCATGCTAAAAAAAGGAGATAAAAACTATATCTTTAAAAACATACTACTTGTGGAAATCCCTGTGGTTTATTCAAAGGGCTAGTGGTTACCTGAGATTTCTTTATCCGGATATCTGCTGAAACCCTCTCTTCAGTGTTAGATGCCAAACTCTGCTCAATGCCTGTTTTCAAGGTTGACCAAATAATTCAACTCAGAATTTTAGATAATAGTGATTTTTATTTTATTTTCATCAACAAACAAAAGAAGAACAGAAAGCTGACTTTTGAGTTTGTTACGAGCATTGTTGGCCAGTTTCTTTATCTCATTGGTAACTGCTTCCAATTCATCCTGTGTCTCTGGTTGAGAAATGAGATGAGATATTTAAAGCATGAATGGGATTGGGAAGTGATAGAGAAAAGTGATAAATGTATAAAATTCAGGTAAAATGTAATTAGACTAACTCTGTTCTGATGTAGGTGCAGAGAGGATGACAGAATACAGTCGCTTTATCTCGCCTACATTTTCATCAATCTTGTCAATACTGGTGCGGATTTCTTCAATCTGTGCAACATATAGAGAAGAATTTCCATTTAACTGCACATTTAAAAATAAAGGTTCTTTATTGGCATTGCTGGTTCTATAAATAATAATATCCATGGAAACTTTCCATTGCACTGAAGGTTCTTTAATTGTATTGGGAAAGGGTTCTTTCGACTTTTAAAACTTTGGCTTCGCTGTTAAAACCCTCTTTTAGAACCTTTACTTTTAAGAGTTTGTTACATTCAAATGTGCATATTCATTTGAATACAGTGTAGCTGATTCACATATACCTGAGCGAAGAACTCATCCATAAATTCTTTATTATCCACCGGAATTTCCACATCATCAGGAGTTTGATCCGACTTCTGTTTTGACATATAGCAAACAGCAGAAAGTTTAATAACTTGGCAGAAATAGTGTTTTCTCTGCCTTAAAATAAGCTTTTTGGAAAGCTTCTTAGCTGGTTTAAGCTGGTCTTCCAGACTGGTGAAACTGGTGTTTACCTCAACGACCAGCTGGTCTCCAAAGCCTGGCCAGCCAACAGACCAGCTTAACCAGACTGAGAGACCTACCAAGACCAGCAATCGACATTAAGCTGGTTAAGAGTTTTTTTCAACAATCTGTAATTGTTGAAAAATACAATATATTGCAGCTTATCTTCACTATTTCAACAGAAATGTAATATTACAGAAAGGCAACACTTTTTATATCAAATACGCAGAATTATATTTTAAATACACAGAATTGGCCCCGTGACAAAGCAGCAGGACACGGTTGCTCTGGATGGGCGCGTCTCGCTTGCATCACAACTATCAGTCACACGCGTTTCTACGTGGCTAATGGCAGTTCTGATAATGTTTACTCGTTTAACACGTTTGTTCTATAATCATGAGTGTAATCTCCGGATAATGACCTATTGCTAACATTTACCTAACCATAATAGACAATAACTGACAAAAATGACCTCAGTTAGTCAATATTGGGCTCAGGACCTCCCAGGTAACGTAAAAATACCAAACAAAATAGCAAATGAGTTCTAGAACCGCTGTGTGTGTCATAATCAAATCTTACCGCTTTTAGTTGTTCCAGTCGGTCCTTCATCGTCAGTTCAATGTGATATGAGACTTAAGATTTCAAAGACTGTAGGTTAGTGGTCAGTGTAGGAGATAAACAGCAGCGAGGTAGTTTTCACTCTGGATAGTTAGCTAGAAAACATGTTAATTACCGCATACACCGAGGTCTTCTGGATTCTTTCTTTAAACACTCTCAAAATAGAAAATAAAAATAGAAACAAAAAAGTATGGAAAAAATAAAATAAAACAATATGTCAGTGTCGCTCTTGTCTTGTAGTTGTGCTAAGCCTATCCTCTCAGAGCGGATTAGAGCAACAGTTGTATACTGGGTCGCTAATCTTCATCTACCGAGGTGCTCCTTTTTCTCCACTAGCACACGGGACTACCTCAAACTGTTTGACTAGTACTGAGACTTAAAATGAATACAATGAAGGAATCATAATCAAAACGGAGTAATTCATGTTATGTGGACAAAAATGGAGCAGTCTGCATATTTCTTTTCCATCAGCAAAAACAATTAAAGTCAAAACACCAAGCACTATGTTTCACAAATCAGCTCAAATCATTGACTTAGTCAGTCTGACACAGCTCTATATAAGACAAAAATGACAAAGATTTCCCATTCCATTAAAAAGATATTTAAAGAAACAAAAAATACATATGAAGAAAATCTTCATCTTAAGCATGCATTGGTCGTATGAAGAAACTTCAAAAAGATTGTGAAAGATTTGGACAGGGGATGTATTTATTAAATACGG
The DNA here is from genome assembly GCF_023724105.1 of Carassius gibelio. NCBI lineage: Eukaryota > Metazoa > Chordata > Actinopteri > Cypriniformes > Cyprinidae > Carassius > Carassius gibelio. The sequence goes on from NC_068396.1 coordinate 25,235,685, forward strand.
TCCACAAGTATTTAGTCTTTGTACAGTACTCGCAAGGACAAATAAAATGTCTTTGCCTGTAAGGATAAAATGTGAGATATAGTCAACTCAACTGTCAAAGTGGTTTTGTTTCTTACAACTCTTCATTTAAATCCAATGGATGTTCACAATATGAAAGGAAGAAGGGTGAAAATGGGAAGGATGGATCTCCTGCCTCAAAATTTCAACGTAACATTAGCCTCAAAGTAGTGCATCATCCTTATGGTGGTTTTCAAGAATAACTTCAGTTATACTGCCATTAGACACTGTTTATTGCACAACACACTTCAACATTTGCCGTGTGATGGTCATGCTGTGTTGAATGGTGAGTCCAAAGCACAGTTTTAGATGAACACAGAAATGTTTCAATCTGAGGCACCACTGTAAGGCTGCTGTAGTTTACAGACATGAATGTGTGAACGTAATTTTAGGCCTGAGCATCTACATTATGCTCACACAGAAAGAAATTGAAAATGATGTGCATCTTCACAAAAAGTCAGTCCCTGGGCTTTGAAAATATGTACTCAGCACAACAGTAACTGTCTTAAAGCGAATCTTCCATGTGTAATTGAAATTGTGATTACTGGTAAGAGAGCATGGTGAAGAGTATATAGTCACTAATGTTGAAATGAGACAGTCCATGACATTTATTTATCTGTAGAGATAGTCAGCTTGGATGTTGGCAGCGATCTCAGCCTCCCACTTGTCTCCATTGTTGAGGAGTTTCTCCTTGTTATAAAGCAGTTCCTCATGAGTCTCTGTGGAGAACTCAAAGTTGGGACCCTAAGAAAAAGACAGACAGGAAAAGGTGGACATTAACTCCACTAGATCTGGTTATATAGAATGTTTTCATCCTTATGGAGATTTTAATTCGACACTTTTAAACACCTGCTTATTTTGTACATTTGACTTCTCATGCTGCGCAATATCGCAATAATTCTGCTAATAATTTAATGCACATTATATAATATGTGAACCTGGAGCACAAAACCAGTTTTAAGTCGCTGGGGTATATTTGTAGCAATAGCCAACAAATATATTGTATGGGACAAAATTACAGATTTTTCTTTTATGCCAAAAATCATTATGTTCCATGAAGACATTTTGTAAATTTCCTACCATAAATATCAAAACTTAATTTTTGATTAGTAACATTCATGCATAGCTACAAACTTATTTTAGACAACTTTAAAGGCAATTTTCTCAGTCTATTGATTTTATTTTTGTTTTCGCACCCTCAGATTCCAGATTTTCAAATAGTTGTATTTTGGTCAAATATTGTTCTATCCTAACAAACCATGCATCAATAAAAAGCTTACTTGTTCAGCTTTTAGATCTCAAATGATTGGTTTTGTGGTCCTGGGTCACATATATACATTAACATTTAAAAATTAGGGTTCAGCAAGATTTCATTAAATAAATCAATGCTATTATTCAGCAATGAAGCATAAATTTAATTAAAAATAACAGTAAAGACATTTATAATGTTCCAACAGATTTCTTTTAAAAAATGCTGTTCTTTTAAACTTTCTGTTCATCAATGAATCTAGAAAAAAGTGAAATTTTTTCCACAATTAAATATTTTTTTATATATAAGATAATACAGTTGATAATAATGACCATCAAAATCACCAAATCAGCATATTAAAATGATTACTGTAATGACTGCTAAAAATTCACATTATATTTTAGAAAATAAAACGGTTATTTATTTTAATTGTGATAATATTTCACAATATTACTCTTTAATTGAATTTGATCAAATAAATGCAGCCTTGGTGAACATAAAAGGCTTCTTTAAAAAAAAAATTAAAAACTCTTACTGGCCCCACATTGTAGTGTTTATTTATTTATTTGTTTCCTCTATTGCACTGTATTAACTTTGATGGCTTTTTCCTCAAAATTTCCACAGCTTTGAAAGCATTCAGGCTGTTAAAAGACATGATGAGTAGTTGAAACCTGTGCTGGAGATGCTCACCTCTACAATAGCATCTACAGGGCAGGCCTCCTGGCAAAAGCCACAATAGATGCATTTGGTCATGTCTATGTCATAACGCGTTGTTCTCCTGCTGCCATCGGCACGAGGTTCTGCCTCAATTGTGATCGCCTGAGAGAGAGAGAGACACATGGGGGTCACTTTGGAAATGTAAACTATTACTGTGCAAATAATTAAACCTGCATGCAATTACTGCTTGTCATTAAGCCCCGTTCACACCAAGTTCACACCAATAATGATAATATATAATAGCTATAAAGATAAAGATATTAGCATTCACACCAGCGGATTATATTGTCAGTTTATTTTAAGCGCACACTCTTCTGCTGCTTTAGATTCTCGAGCTAGTTATAGCAAGATTGATCTTGATCTTGATTGTCAATGTTTGCATTGCTCATCAGCTGGAAAAAAAAGTGATTCCAACGATATAGTTTCTCAGTTTCTTTATCATAACTGTGGTATGAGCTATTCTTTAATATCGAGAATGATTTTTAGAACAATATCTTTATAGTTATCCTCCTTGGTGTGAACGGGCATTTACACTGTCAAGCTATATTAGAATGAACAAGGCCAATCAGAAAGAAAGTATACCTGGGCTGGACAAATGGCTTCACAAAGTTTACATGCAATGCACCGCTCCTCTCCAGAGGGGTACCTGCGCAGCGCATGTTCCCCACGGAAACGGGGCGACAGAGGGCCCTTCTCGAAGGGGTAGTTGATTGTGGCAGGTTCACGGAAAAGGTAGCTCATGGTCATTCCCAAACCTACATCAAGACAAACATCAGCTGGTACCTACTTATAGAGTCATTTTTGTGATGTCTTTAAGGAAGTCTCATGTTGTTCCTGACCTCTGAACAGCTCGGTCCACAGAAGAGTCTGAGCTGCACGGTCCGTGATGGACTTCATATCTGTGGCGTCCTCCTGATCATTCACATACTCTGCATATAGAAAAATAGTGATGATGATATAGGAAATAGTTTAATACCAAGACCATATTTTATACCACACGATACTTACTAATCCCTGCTCTGTGTGCAGACAGGCTGAGAGGACGTGCAAGATTTCGACTGGCCAGAAATGACCCTAAGAAGTAAGCAAATGATCAGTCATCTGAGAAACAAGACTTTTATTTGATTTCATATACAGTCAAACTAAAATCTCATTGTATTTGCTGCTTTTTAAAAAACTCTTATATTGCTTCTGTTGTAATCATTTTTAGACTCACCTGGCCTGGATATGGTGTAGACCAAACGTAATGCCGCAGACATCTCAGTGAAGTGCACTGTGATTGAAACAGACAAAGATAAGGGATGGAAATTAGGGTTTGTTATATATATTTTCTCAGATTACAACACTAAACGTACTTGAGGACATATACTGACAACCTTAAAACATCTAATTTTGAAATAATGGTAAGAAACAGGCTCATTCAAGACATTCAATATTGTATTGCACTTTAATTGGGAGAAACAGTTACACAAAACAGTGTTCCACTGTTGTAACTTCCCCTTACAGAACGTAAACAAGACCCCAAACATTGGTTCCGTTCACATCGCGAGACAGCAGACACATAAAGGTCGTTAATTTAAAGCACCACATATAAATTTCCCCATTTAATCAACAGAAAACATGTACGACGTCCAAAATAATAAAGCAACTGTTAGACTGGGGAACCCAGATGTTGCAGGAATGCAGCAAGTGGCTGAGGACAGGAGCTCAAGCATGTCCGTTTTAGCAGGCTAACTTACTTAGCTTTTCCACATATTAACCACTTGCTTTCTCCAATGTGAATTTACATATTTTATATTTGCCTAAATATCTATAACTCTGTGTTTGTATTCAAAGTTAAATGCTGTCCGTGATGTGTTTGCAGTAGCTTAGCCACCGGCTGATTTTCTCAAGGACTTTCAATGACTAAACTGCCATTATTGGTAGAACATTTATAGCAATGTTTGGGTTTCTAATATTGTATTGATTATATCGGTTCCACAAAAACCGGTGCATATTTATCCAAAAGATAGATTGCGAATGCAGAGAGTTTAAAAACCAGTTCGCACTCACCGGACACTCGCTATTTGGCCTTCTCAACCAGAACAGCGGACGATTGAGGAAATGCACACGCAGAACGCCGGAAGTGAGGTATTTAAAAAATATTATAAAAAATTATATATATATATATATATATTGCATTTTTTTAGAAATATGAAATAAATAAAATAAAAAAACAAAACATAAACAATAAAAAAAAACTAAATAATACAGTTAATAAAACCTCCTTTATTATCAAAGTTATAATTTTCTAACCTTCTGACGTTTTGAAAATAGTTTTGGAGTGAGATAGGAGTTGATGAAATAAGATTTGCAGCTGTTTATATACTGCTAAAATTACATTTCAGAGGGATTATTTTTCTTATACTATGAAATATGCTTCGAAGCCATTAGTGATGTCACTGTGGAGAAAGCTGAATAAGTATTTGATGGTTAAAGCTTAATGAAGCAGGATCAGTTTAATTACAAAAAGCTGTGACATACGTCTCCACGTAATCACTGTGTTTAGTGCTCTCTGTATCAAATATCCACAAAACAAAGTGTGAAGCTTTCTTTCTTCTAATTGTTTGGATTATCTGTAGGTCTCTGCTTGAGTGACAAAGTAAGTCGATCACCTTTACACACAATTCTCTCTGTCATGTTCTGTGATGAAGATAAATCTGTGCTGTTTCATTGACTGACCTGCTCAAGTGACAAAGTGAAGGCTGATGTATATACATATATATTTTTTTAATTTAAATGCTAAATTGAATCCTGGGCCCGTATCCCTAAAGATTCTGAGAATCCTCTCAGAGAGCTCCTAACTTAACCTAAAGTACCTTCCAGTACACAGAGACAACAACACACAGACAAAAAACAAATGTAGCCAAATAAATAAGTGTATAAACAATTGTGCTATAAATGATAATGGGATAGGATTGAAAAAGATGCAGGGATGTACTAGGATGGAGGGGTAACAAATAAATATAAGGATGTTGCACTTTTGTTTGCATAAGCATAAGTGGGGAACATTTAACTGTTCATGAGGTAGATTGCCTGGGGGAAGAAACTGTTTTTGTGCCTTGCTGTTCTGGTATTTGCAGCTCTGAGACGCCGGCCAGATGGCAAAAGTTCAAAAATGGGGTGACTTGGATGTGAGGGATCCAGAGTGATTTTATGAGCCCTTTTCCTCACTCTGGATGTATACAGTTCTTGAAGGGTGGGCAGGGGAGCACCAATAATCCTTTCAGCAGTCCGAACAGTTCTCTGTAGTCTTCTGATGTCCGATTTTGTTGCTGAGCCAAACCAGACAGTTATAGAAGTACACAGTACAGACTCAATGACGGCTGAGTAGAACTGTTTCAGCAGCTCCTGTGGCAGGTTAAACTTCCTCAGCTGGCGAAGGAAATACAACCTTTGTTGGGCCTTTTTTACAATGGAGTCAATGTGATTGTCCCACTTCAGGTCCTGAGAGATGGTGGTTCCCAGGAATCTGAATGACTCCACTGCAGTCACAGTGCTGTTCATGATGGTGAGTGGGGAAAGTGCAGGGGGGTTTCTATCCTACAAACACAGAAAATGGAGAAAAAAAGGAATCGCTAGCCGAACAGGACTGAGGAGCAAGATTTGTTGCTGGCCCAGTTGGTGAAGTAATTGCATCTCTAAGGAGATCCACCACAAACATGATTCCTGCACGATCCAATCTGTAGCGTCTCAATAATTCCTTGTCATCCAGTGTTTGCAGGACATCTCTCGTGCCTCCTCTGTTGGCCATTTTGTGCAGCTGTTTAGGGGAACTCCTAAGCCACTAAAAGTCCTCTTCCCTGCTCTTAGCAGATCTCGCCTTAGGAGCCCTTATAAACGCTAGGAATCTTGAGGAATAGCTTTTATATTAACTGAGATTTTCGTGTCACTTTTAGGGGCAATTCTAAGAAAACGTCATGACTCTGAGAATTTTCTTAGAATTTGGCCGCTAGGAGCCACTTTTTGCACAAAAATTCTTTAGGGATACGGGCCCTGATTTCTGAATAATATTCTGATTCATTTCAGTGAACACTTCAGATAATATAACAGAATCAGAGGAGAATTATTGGTCCAGAACTGAGAAGTCTCTGCTCGCTCCTATCCTCACCACTGAGATGGTACTGGGTGTTTTGGGAAATGGATTGGTTTTGATAGTCATAGTTGTGGTAAGAATAATATACAATTTTATAAAATAATATATCATTTTAATTAAAAAAGAAAACAAATGAAAAAAATAAGGGATTGCAATCTGTTTTAAAATCTAATGCCTCATGCCTTTATTTTATTAAAAAAAAATTTCTCTCTCACAGTGTAAAGACCATTTTCAATGCCTTTACTGGCTGCCCCTTTTCAGTCTCACACTCTCAGATTTCCTCTGCTCCATCCTCATAATCTGTGGCTCCCTCTTTGCTGTGCTGAGTGAAGGTCTCCGTGGTGTGAGATGGTGAGCCTGCTCAAGTTCACCTTCATCACCTCTTCTATTGGAAGCATAGGTATGGCTGTAACAAGGCACAATTTACCTCTGTGGGATATCTCTTATACTGATTTTATTTTAATTAACAATAAAGAACAATAAATAAACACAATACACCTGAATGGTTGCAGGAGGGTGCATTGGATCCTGTACTCTGTCGTAGCTTACATTTGAATATTTGAATATTTTTGAAGAAAAAAAAAGTTCAGAAATGTATACAACTGGATGTTTTTATATTTCTAAAAGCAATGTTATGATTAGTTATACAATTTTATGGTAAGTTTTTTTATTTTAGTTAATATTGCACTTTAATTATGATACATTAGAAAAATAAAAAATTGGATCTTTGAACTTAAATCTTTATTTCCTGAGGGTATGAATGAAGAACTTGAATTTTCTTGTTTTCTGTAAAACATATTAATTCCTTTTGTGTGTCTGTAATGCTAAACTATCATTGGAAGTTGTTCATTTGAAATGTGCATATATATATACTTGTTTGTAATTCCACTTGAGAGAATTGAGATTGAGATAACTGCATTCAGCTGATTGTCCTTAATTGCTGACTTGCTTAAAAAGGGTGAAGGTTGTTTGCTAAATGAGCACTGAAGATAGCTATGCCATGAAACGTTTGCTGGTGTCCATTCTGTTTTTAACTCACATGCACTTTGCACTTTTTTTTGCACAATGCAAATTGAAAAATAAATAATTTTTGTAGACTTTCAGTCTTGAGCGGATCAGTGTGCGGTTTGCCATTCCCCCTGTTCGTTCTAATGCCATTGGCTCTACGCACCTGCAGTACTAAGAACTTATTCAAATTAATTTTGATAAATAATTCGCACCTGACTATAAGTCGCAGGACCAGCCAAACTATGAAAAAAGTGCGACTTATAGTCTTATAGATTTATAGTATAGACTTATAGTATATATTTCAGTTATTTCACAATAATACCATTATTTTCTTCTTTGTCCTCAGAAATTCTCTGTGTTCAGAGATACATGGGAATCCTTCCAAAGGCAAAAAGCTGTCTGTTCTCATGGCGGTGGCATGTGCATCAATGGAGCACTGGAGCTATATTTGGAGCAGTACCAGTTGTCTATGAATAGATAAAGTGAATGAAGATGCTTAGAAATGCTCACAATTTAGACATCAACATGACTTGATGCATGCTCACTATACTCTGCATGCCATTTTCAGGTATGATCCAGCAGAAATGCTGTGTGCAGTTTTCTGGGAAAGCAGTTACTCTGACATGCTGGTTTACATCCTCTGTGCCTTCTCCATCTCCATCTCCATCCCATTTCTCCTCATACTCTCCTGCTCCATCCTGACTTGTGCTGACTATGGGAAAGGCTGTTACAGGTTTGTAGAGTTGAAAGTAGTGAACATGGAATGCTGTAAGATTTCATATGGATTTTCAAAGGAATATTTCATTCAAAAATGAAAATGTGCTAAAAATGTACTCAACCTCTGTCCATTCAAGAGTTTGTTTCATCATTAAAATAGATTTGGAAAAATGTATCATTACATCACTTACTCACCAGTGGATCATCTGCAGTGAATGGGTGCCGTTAGAATGAGAGGCAAGCATAAAAACATCACAATAATCCAAACAAACATGAAGCTTTTTGCTCCACAAGGCATTAAATGATGGACTGGAGTTGTGTGAATTATTGTGATGTTTTTATCATCTGTTTGGCCTTTCATTCTGATGGCACCCATTCACTGCATTGGTGATTAGATCCATTGGAGAGCAGGTGATTTACCGGTAATGCAAAATTTCTCCCATTTCTAAATTTTTCTTTCAGATTAAATATCCAAATTTTATCTAGCCAGGGTGACCTGTCCACTATCACGCCACTGCTAGTGATCTTGTATCTGCTCTGCTATGCTCCATATGCTGCATCCGAGGTGAGAAAAATCTGTTAGTGTGGAATCATTTTCTTTTTTGTTAATTTTTTAGGAGTCAAAGGATTGATTTTAATGCGATTTTCCATGTTAACAATTCCGTTTTGTCAGTTGGTTCTCCTCGGGAGGCTTGATTTGTCCCCATCCCCTGAATGGCTGCGATCACTATCTTCAGTAATGGCATTTCTGGACTGTGGTTTAAACCCCTTAAATCTACTGCACAAATAAAGACTTCCGAAAAGCAGTACTTATACTGTTCTTGAACACAAGGAGATCAACTTTTCCCAAACCAGTGCTGACCAGCATTACTACAAAGCTTGAAATATGATATATGATTATATATATGATATATTTGATTTACAAGCAATAAGATTTTTTTTCTTCCCTTTTGTCAACACATTTCATAATGCATCTCATCATTACTTTCACAAGGAAAAATGACACTCTGTCTCATGGCTAGATGCGTGCAGAGATTTCAGTAAAGGCAGACATGTAGCTAATAAAAAATTATGAAAATGTTTTGCTTTAATGTGTCAAGTTAAGGCACATATGCCAGGCTGTCCATAACTATACATTCATTTTGTATTCATCTTTAAATTGAAAAACCTGAGAATGAAGCTTAGGATATGACATCATAAAGTCCATACACTCACATTAAATTTGTAACTAAATTTGTAACTAAACACACACACATCTTACTCTCCATAGGCATAATGGCTTTTATACAAACTGTATTTACCATCACCCTACACCTAAATCTACCCCGTCTACTGGCAATTTTTGAATTTCATAAAACACCATTTTGTACCCATGTCATTATACACATTTGTGTGCTCTTAAACCATACCATTACACATACAGTACACGAACACACACACACACACACACGCACACAATTAAATGCCTGAAATAGTGAGTTTGCATACACACACACACACACACACACACACACAGTAGGCCTATATTGATTTGATAATACTGTATTCTAAGAGATGAAATCCAAGTATTTCACATATTCGGCATTTTTCCTTAATCTATTAATTACAAAGTTATGACACTGTTATGAACATAAAACTGAACAGAGAAGAGCATCAAATTAATTTTCGATTTTTCAAATCTTTGATCACATTAATTGTTAGAATGAGAACATGTCAGTGACATAATTTTATCTTCGTACATGTTATGTTCATTGCCTTATTCAACTGAATGAATGTATGTGCATTTATGAGGAGCGCTTGTGTGTATTTTCACTAAGGCGAGTGAGAAAACAAAAGCTGTAATGAAACTGGAGAATGTCGCAAACTTTGGACCAGAAATGTCCAGTTAGATTTTGAAACACCCAGTACTGTGCAAGAGAATGATCCAGAAGCTTGAGAGCCACGAAACCAGCGCAGGACAGCAGGGCCAAGCAGAGGTAGCGCATGGACGCAGTGTCTCCGAGCTTCACCTGCGCTCGGGCGCCTTTGAACACGGCGAAGGCGATGTGACCACCCAGGGCTACTTCAAACCCCCGGTCGTGAAAGAGCGCCAGTCCGTAGCTGAGGACAGAGCACGATTCCACCATCAAGGCGTAACGGGACGACCAGCCTTTGTCAACGACACGACACCACACCAGCACCCACGCAAAAATAGGTAAAGTGAACCACTGGTCCAAAACAGAGGGCGCGCGCCGCAATGTGGCCAAGCGGACCCACTGCACCGGTCCATAGGCCACTGCCATGAGCGCGAACACGTCTTTGGTGTAGACGGCTGCACAGGTGTCTCTATTGTCTGACATCGGTTGAAAGATCCAGTAGATACCTAATAATATGTATCCCAAGTTTATCAGACAGTTAAACGGCATGGACAAGAAAGCAGGAAGGCTGTCGACTTTCTTTTCCGCATAGTGATCATACGTGACATCCACCAAAACTTTGTCGAAAATGTGAGTGTTTGCAAGCGCAATGCAAAGCAGGAAGGGTATGAGAACGTGGACGAGCGCTGACATTGCCATTTCCTAATAAAAAAAATAGACAGTCCGGTTCAAACGGACAGTAGCAAATCGCGTGGAATGTTGTGTACAGAGTACAAAACAGTGGTTGTTTTCCGGATTCTAGATCACGTGACGACCACTCTAGTCTTTCATTGGTTATGACGAAGCTGGGAATTCTGTTCAACCATTCTGCTCATGCTAGTTTTTTTATAATGCAGTATGTATAAAGGCTATATGTGTACAGTGAGCATATTTCCCGTATATGGAATAGCCCAGAGTTGCAAAACTCAGTTCCTGTTAAGCATCTAAAACACCCAGTCCTTTAGGTTTACTGGAAAACTACAAAAAGTCCTACTACAATCAGGTCTTTCAGGCTTACTGGAAAACTTCATGGCTCGTTTGTTGGAGCAGGTTTGGAACTGGAATATACATTTGGAATAATTTTTAATTTTTAATAAAAAAAAAAAAAAAAAACAACAACAACTGAGATTTATACATCATATGAAAGCTGAATAAACAAACATGAATGGATTTGGATGCGATATAACTATTTAAAAATCTGGCATCTGAAGTTGCACAAAAATAAATAAATAAAATAAGTTCTTAGCAATGCATATTACTTTAAAAATTATGTTTTTATATATTTACGGTAGGAAATATACAAAATATTGTCATGGAACATGAGCTTTATTTCATATCCTAAAGATTTTTTATTAAAAAAAGTAAATAATTTTGACCCATACAATGTATTGTTGGCTATTGCTACAAATATACTTGTGCTATTATGACTGGTTGAAATCGACAGGATACTATTTACAGCACAGTATACAGTAAGCAGTGTAAACATGTTTTCACTGTGGATGAGTGGATGTGTATATGAACACATATCTATCTGTGAATGTGTGCTGAGATATGTGTTTATATATAAAAGCATACACATGAGTCATTAGAGTTAATTTACGATCAAGATTGTAGTCCAAAGATTAAATGTAAATTCCCAGAAGGAATTCTGCAGACATTCTTGTTTGTCAAGTTTGTCTTGACCAATACACTTTCTTCTAGCTGGCCAGTCCTCCTGCAATGACAACAGGTTTCTTTGGCATTCCTTGTCTTGAATTCTCTATGTTTTTTTTTCTCAAAGAGATGTTTCCTGGTTTTCTGTTTATGGTACAAACTGGAATCTACTGAGTGGAATTTCTGAGTGTTCATTTTAATTCTCGTTTTATTTTAATTTTAGTTTAAGTTTGAGTCGTTTTGTGCTCATGTCATTTTTCTTAAACATATTTATGGAATGTTACAGTCCTGTTCCAAATGTACACCCTAGGTTTATTAGTACATTTTTAGTACAGGCATTATTACATAGGCATATAACTGGATTATTAGTACATAGGCATTTAACTGGGTAAAATTAGGTACTGACCCAGAATGCTTGAATCTATGAAAAATAATAGTGTTATGACACATTCCCATTGTGTTTAAACTATGGGCAGGTTTTATTGAGTTAATATTTGACAGTTTCCTTGCAGCTGCATATTTTAATATAAACACTTTAATGCTAATCTATTTAATGATATAAGCACCAAGCTATTTAATGTAGACTTAATATTTAATGCTGTGTATATTCAAGGTTAAAAAAAGGTGTAACGTGAGATACAATTTAGAAAACAGGTTAAGGCAGTACAGAAATGCTAGACTATAAAAGGAAGAAGGCAGTGACTGAGAGACAAAAGCACAAGCTGCTTCACACAGATTGCACAATTGCTTTGTGTGTGCTATTGATTGGTTTGAAGAAAAGAGACCATAAGGTTTAATACACTTCAGACTGATGAAGCAATGCTGGATATAACTTGAAGGATGAATGAAATGAGAGACTATGGAGGAACAAACAGCAAAGGTATGAAAAATAAATGCATGATGTAATAGATAAGATTCATTTGCAAAAAAAAACATTTAAGTTTTTAAATAGCACAAAAGGATCAAATATGATAAGATTTGTATGATATATAATATATATGGGATGTAAATATGGGATGTCACAAATATTGAAAAAAATAAATAATACAAGGTAGTACTACAAGTACTAAAACTCTCTTAAAAGTAAAGGTTTGTTTGGCATCAATGGAACCTTTAACACTCATGGAATCTTTCTGTTGCACATAAAGTTTGTTATAGTAGAAAATGTTTCTTTAGATTATCAAAATGTTAATAAAAAAGGTATATTTATAAGAACTGTTCAGTGAAAGTGCTTAATGCCATAAACTATGTCATAAATGCCATAATAATGCCATAACGTAATATTATAAGAACATAACATGTCTCTTTTCATGCAGAGCGATGTGAGAAACGGTCTGCGGAATGATATTCCACGACTGCAGTCTATGTTGGCAAAACTTAATCTAAAACACAAACATCCCAAAACAGACAATGTTAAATTAAACCCAGATACCGCCTGTAAAAGTATGTTTTACCATTATCTGGAGACTGAAGAAGGAATACAAAATGAAGAAGACAGGAAAGATAGCACGGTCGGGTCTGATGAAGATGAGGAGCAACCAACTAGGAGTTCTGAAACAGAAGATGGAAATGAAGCTGTTGAAAAGGTCAAAGAGCTTCCAGATGCGTTTCCTAAATGGGAGAGGAAGAGTTTATTCCCTGTCTCTTTGTCCATAGAAACTCAGGTGGCAAAATTAAGTCATCAGCGAAAAGAAAGTGAGCCTTTGGAGGACAAAAAGAGCAAAGAGATGGAAAAGCATGTGGATGGAGCTTCATTATTGCCTAACAATCAATCTCAAGAAACATCTGAAGACACATCTTACCTCTCTGTGTCCTCAGATAAAGTGGACTCTGCACAGGTGCGGTTGAAGCAAGAACCACTAGATGAACCTTGTTGTGGTTCTTCAAAACAGTATGTCAGTATGGATACGAGCAGGGTTCTAACCCATCAAACAGCTGTGAATGTTACAAGCAAGACAACAAGGTCCACTTCAGATCCAGTAACCCAGGAATCCAGTAAATCCTTTAATCCAGTAAAGGAAGAGAGACCCCTCTCAGCTCCAAGTATTTCAAACCTATGGGAATATGAAAAGTATGAAGATTTTGCAAACGCAATGCCAGCCGAAAGCTTCAGCAAAGCTGCTAAGATTTTGGGACAGGTTCATTCAGGCATGAGCATCGGAAATGTGGAACATGACAACTCGCTCACCAAAACGCAAAAGAAAGGAGTGAAAAACAAAATGAAGATTCTTACTAAAAAACTGATGGAAAAGCTTAAAGATAAAAATTATTGTGAGCACAATGGCAGAGGGAGCACCCAAGACAGTATGGAAGAAGGACAAAACGTATGTTTACTTCCTCATACTTCTATGACAGATCTCTTACACTAAGAATGAACGTAAATCAATGTTGTGACTTATAATTAACTTTTTTAGTTCATATTTAACTATTGCACTTTTCATTGGGAAGTTTTTCAAACCTAATCCCAATAATTGACCTTGCAGCTGAATTCCTTGGAGGTGGAAGTCGAGGCTCAAGATATTCCACCACCACTTCCACCGAAAATGGGGAAATATGTTTTCTTAGAAAGGTGGGACATGCTTAACACAACCATTAGTGTTATGTCAGTATTATTTCTATACTGTTATGGTATTTGTTCATTTTAATTCTCGTTTTATTTTAATTTTGTTTAAGTTTGAGTCATTTTGTGCTCTTGTCATTTTTCTTAAAAACATTTATGGAATGTTACAGTTCTGTTCCAAATGTACACCCTAGGATTATTAGTACATTTTTAGTACATAGGCATTATTACATAGGCATATAACTGGATTATTAGTACATAGCCATATAACTGGGTAAAATTAGGTACTAACCCAGAACCTATCCTAGACCTAACCTTAATCTTATATGTATTTTCTTAGACATTTCTTACATTGCAAGTACACGTACTGTAAAATAAAGTGCAACCAAAATATTTGTAAATAGCTTTACTTTTATTTAGTATTTAATTTCATATTCATTTCAATTAACTAAAACGATGCTGAATAGATTTAGGTTTAGTTTATGACAACAAAACTGCAAACCACATTTTTAGATTATGGAGAAATACTTTTGATAGAACAATTATACATTTCAGAAGAGAAACAGCAAAATTATATAGACTATATAGACATTTCTTTTTGGCATATGCATATTACCTTTTACGTGTTTCCACTTGAAACTTGGTTTTACAAAATCTACAACACTTCCTTGATTGTAGCATTGCCTAGTCAACCTAGTTATGAATCAGAGCCCTTATTTCTAGTTCTGTGACATTCCTTTTATCTGAAGTGACAGAACAAATCAAACACAAACATGCACATTGTAATAGAAAGCTGGGTTAAACTTCATTTTAAGGTGTACTTGTTACAGTGTAAGTAATTATACATTTAAGTACTGAGTAAAGGGTTATTAATTAACTACATATACTACATCGTTAGGGTAAGGGTTTGACTTTTGGTTACTTGCATACAATTATGCATAATTTATTGTTATTGTAATAGTATGTAACTTGTAACAAGGACTCTTAAAATAAAGTGTTACTGAAATCTGTTTCTCCTGCTCTTTAAAGCTGCAATATGTGATTTTTGTAATTGACCACAAGAGGGCACATTTCCAACAATAACAAAGGCAAAGCTTGATGACGCTATGAAGCAGGTGACGATGGGAGATGTCGTTTTTAATGCGTTTTCACCATAGCAATGTATCTAAATTGGATAAACGAATCATGATCACAGATGAGGAAATTTATAAGTTTTTGTATTACCTGTATATCTGATCGTATTATTTTATGTAATACCCCTCTCTCCCGGGTCCTCTCTGATGCTCCTCACACTCGCTCCATGTGGGGCTCAAACCTGGGTTTTCGGCATGGGAGGCGGACGCACTAACAAGGAGGCACAACACTACTCACTGGCCTCCATTACATATATTATCCCGTTACAACTTACAGCTATTTGTTAAATTATTTGTTGGGTTAATGTTGTGCAGTGTTACGTGTTTATGGTTAATACCGTGTTGTTTAATGTGCTCAAACCAATCGTTCTAAAAGTAAATTTGAACGAATATTTGCAAACAAATGACTAAATATATTTTTAACAACACATATCCGATTGTATTTAATTGTACTGCCATAATCTCGGTCACCGCACTTGATAAAAATCCTTACCTTAGTACAAAGAGCAATATAACTTTGTTTATAAGTGCTATTATTGAAACTGAAACAGTCCATTTGCCACGTTATGTTATTTTCTCACAGGTAACGTTATTGATAAAAAAATGCTACAGTGACAGAATGTACAGGCATGTGGTGTAATTCATATCTATTAAAAATCATCTTTACTGTAACTATTATGTTACTTGTACAATAACAAAATAAATGATTGATTTGCTTACCTGTCTATCAATACACTCGCGAGAGCAGAGTCTCTGTCAAGTCCAAGATTTTCGCGCAGCTCTCTCCATCTCGTAAACGCCTGGCCGATATTTACCCTGGTTTTATTCCTCCGTTTGTCACACAGTCTGCGTGTATCCGAATATGGACGCTTACGTTTTACTGGCACTTCAATACTCGCCAAAGAGTAATCGTGATGCATAACAACGAAAACCAAACCATACGCGCGGCTATAACATAACCACCACTTCCGCATTTGACCATGTGATTTTCCGGTGTGGTGGAACATCACATGGTCTACACCAGAAACAAAGTATAGAGCGGACATTGCGTCACTGAGAGGCGACATTTCTTTTCCGGGACGGCCAGTTATTTAAAATCGGAATTTCTCTGAAATAAAAAAATCTTTGGAGACTTTTGAGATATTGTAAGTACACAACTGAGGAAATATATCACACTGTGCAAGTTATTTTCAGGAAATTTTATTACAAAATTCCTCCATATTAACGAACGGCAATGATCTTTCAGGGGATTAACGAGGGAAATATGTAGGCGCCGTCCACACGGAGACGCGTTTCTGTGTATACGCACAAATTTTTTATTGGATAGGCATTTTGTCCACATGGATCCAGCGTTTTCATCAGGTGAAACCGCTATTTTTTGAAACCGGGTCCCAGAGTGGATAAATTTGAAAACGCCGTCTTTGCGTTTTCGTTTCGACGGCTAATCCGTATATTTTCTGAAACGATGACGTCATCAGCCCATGTCTCCCCCCTATTCAGACACCTCTACGTAACAATACAGGAACAAAAGCATGAACAAACACTGAACGATTGTCTTTTTATTAACTAACATTAACACTGATTAATAAATGTATTGTTCCATGTTCGTTTGTGTTCCACGCGCAAGGTTTATGAGCATAGTCCAAGTCTTCTTCTCTGTTTTTAGTGTATCTCTGTGGCAGAATTACAGCGCCACATACTGGTCTGGCATGTATACTACATCATTATGCGGATATTTCTTGAGACGAGGAAAAAAAAGATCGGATTGGGGTAAGCTCCGTCTCCGTGTGGACGGGGCCGTAGCCTCTGGTGATTTCTCAGGTTGCACACTAAGTGCATTGTTAAAGGGATACTCCACCCCAAAATGAAAATTTTGTCATAAACCACTTACTCTCATGTTGTTCCAAACCCATAAAAGCTTTGTTCGTCTTCGGAACACAATTTTAGATATTCTGGATGAAAATGCTCTTTTGTGTCAGCCGCGCCATGGAACAACATGAGATGACATGATTAATGACAACATTTTCATTTTGGGGTGGAGTATCCCTTTGATTAAAATAAATGTATCATACTTTGAGGGAAAAAAAGTTTGAATTTACAAATAATACATTTAGGAAATAATTTTTTTTTTTTTTTACGGTAAAACCATAAAAACTGTGCTTCAGATTCAGTTGACTTATTATATTGATCTAATATTTCTTGTCTTTCCGAGCAGAAGATTTACCCTAAAAGACTTCAAACTCAATCTTGAACCGATCAACTTAATGGAAGAAATATTCACAGGCAGCGAATGGCTCAGTTACTTGCCCATCAAAGAAAGTCCAATTGAGAAAGACACTAGTGATCAGTCACAAATGATCATGACAAATGATGTTCTCCAACCAGAAAAGGACATTCAGCTCGATGTTCCTCCTCCAATAGCAGAGCAGGACCAGTCAGAGGACATGAAGACACGAGAGGTGGACCAGTCAGAGGACATGAAGGTCAATCAAGAGAACAGTGTAGCAAAATTGAACAGTGACTTTGATGTAAAACAAGTGGAATTGGATGCAAACATATTTGCTATACCTAAGGCACTGCTAACAAACAATGCAAGACAAAAAATTACTTGTGAGTCAAACAAATCAGATGACGTCAATAACAGTGTGAATATGTATATTATTCCCAAAAATGACTTACCGTTAATGAAAAGAAAAGCATCAGATCCGCTGGACTTATCAACAGTCAAGGTGGGGAACACTTTTGTACATTTTCTGTAGTGAAAGTAACTGGAATTTTGTGTTAATATATGAGAGACTGTTTTTGTTTTAGCTTTATTTTATCTTAATAAGTGGAATAAATGGCAAAATAAATTCTCTCTCTCAGTCATTTGAGTTGCTGGACAATTCTGCCCTTAAGAGTCGAATTCGTCTTAGCAAAAAGAGACACCACCGACCACCTAAAAAGCAAAAAAAAAAAAAAAAAAAGGTAAGAAGAAGCTGAGGAGAGTTGGTATGAATTTAATGCATGAAAGCAATAAGCATGATATTTTTTTTCACTCGTTTTCTAGTAAAAACAGAAAAGTTGAGTGGCATATTCTACAAGATTCCCCAGGTAATACTGAATGAATGTCCTGTCAGCGCATCTCCAACACGTAACAGCATTCCCTTTTCCACATATCCTCCTCTGCATTTACCATCACGTCCATACCACTCCTGATCATACCACATCTATCCTCTGCATTTGTCAGGTCAGTAAAGTCATTAGTCTATGAAACCCAAAGCAATCTACAAACCGAGAAAGACCATATTACATAAAATCTATTACATCTGTTCATGTGATCATTGTATTAATAGTGTGCCTAGTTTTATACTTCCTTGTTAGATTAAAAGATACCTCGACTGTAAAGACTGGAAAATTACTGGTGTGCAAAAGATGGGGGACATTACAGTGGATAATTCATTTGCTAGAAAGAACTAACCTTTTTCACATAATTCAGTCATTAATGTAATGATTTGCTGTCAATATACCACTGCTGATGAACTGTACAGCACAGTAAATATTTTTATAGTCGTTATTATTATGCAATTATGCAAAATCCCATGTCATATTATTATGTTATATCATGTGTGTATCTTTTGCTGTCTTTAGATTCCACTAATGAATTGTATTGAATTGTAAATCACCAACATGTATCAAAATGTGTTTTCGCTTGAGTTCTTCCCTGAATTCAGTTTTGTGCTTATGAGAATTCTATCTAATGAAATATTGTATTCAAGTATTACTGGATGACTATCCAAGCTGTTTCAACTAATCATTTAGTTCCACAGAAATGTTAGCCTATGTTCAGTAATTTTCTGACTTAAAAGTGTTATCTGAATTGTTATTTTTTAGTTGGCTCAACCTTTACTGAACTATATTTATAGTCCACACAGCTAAAATGTTTTAATTGTCAAACATTTAGAGAACTACAGCAAGTTATCTCAGTTAAAATATAACCATTTACTCCATGTGTTTTATATGATTCAATTGTTAAACATGATTAACTGGTGTTTATCAATCACTACCCTTGTGAAAAAGAAGTGCACCTAAGTATACTTTTATAAAGTGTACTTATTGTGGAAATAATATACTTTAAAATAACACACATAAATGCTAATTAAGTATTTTATTTTCGCCGCTTAAGTACATTGTATTTGTAATTAATTTCAAATGTATCACATTTTAAAGTAATATTAAATGCAATAAGTTTAACTTTTGAGTGATTTTTTTCAACAACTCAAGCGGGACTTATGTGGCACTTTTTAGTACATCTTTGTATGTACAATTATATGTTCCTAATTGCTTCTAGTGTCTTTAAAATATGCTTAAAGTGTACTATTTATGTATTGACATGCAATTAATGTGAACTAAAATACACTTTAATGTCAGTTAACAATACACTCAAGTGTGAATTAAATGTAATGTTTTGACCACATAAATGCATATTATTTGTAATTAATATATATCAATATTACAATATAATATATTAATATATATAACATACATTACAATTTAAAGTTGCATTTAGTTGAACTTTTGAACCACTTAAGTGGGAATTTAGTATATTTTATATGTGATTTGAACTTCTGAATAAGCAATTAATGTGAACTAAAATATACTTCAATGTCATATATCTCTGGCAAAAAAGTTTAAATTTAGTATATTAAATAATAATAATAACCTCTTAATAACCTTGTTACAATCAAAGCAAAAACACAAAATAGTAAACCCTCTAAATTTATTGACAAATCAATCTCTAAAACAAATACACAAAAATGCTTTTTGCTGATGCACAAGAAAAATCCAACACTATACAGTTACAATATTTCAACTCACTTATTAGAAACAATGCTAATTTCACCATAATGGAAAACATAATTCTGTAAGATGTGTAAACCTGTTTCCTCTTCGGGGACCTAAAAATGTCCACAAGGTCAAAATTTACTGGTATCACTATATTTGTGGAGTCAATTGGTTGCCATAACATATAGGATTACTTACATTTAATGAAAAAAAAAAGAATTATCTATTGTGGTGGGGTGAAGAAGGACACGACTCGAGGATGCAGGTAACCGCCTAACACCAACGCCTTTTCACCACCCTTCCCTTAATAAAATTTACCCTTCGGGGAACGGCCAACGCCAATGCCGATGGACTCTCCCGGATTTGGGCAGCTTTCACAGGTCTGTCAGGGTCCACTCCCCGCCCTCCCCCAATCTCCCCGCTTCTCCATAGGAACAGTATGACGCTTGGGGGGTGGGGGTGACACATGTCCTGACGACAGCTCAGGACACCGTGGAATACCGTTGTTCCGGAGGAGGTAATACCTGAGCTCCAGGATTGCCCACTTGACGGCCAATGCTTCCCTCTCCACCATGGAATACAGTTCTTCCGCGGGGGTCAGCTTTCGGCTTATGTAGATCACCGGGTGTTCCTCACCGTTGTGGCCCTGCGACAGGACAGCTCCCAACCCGGTGTCGGATGCGTCCGTCTGCAGCAAGAAGGGGCGGTTGAAGTCGGGGCCCTGTCGTAAGGGCTGACTTTATCCGGTGTAATGCCGCTTCTGTCTCGGGGGTCCACGGGACCTTCTCCGGCTGCCCCTTTCTGGTCAGGTCTGTCAGGGGAGACGCTAAGGAGTAGAAGTTAGGGATAAAGCAGCAGTAGTACCCCGCCAACCCCAAAAAGGCCCATACCTGCATCTTGGAGGTGGGCCGCGGCGCAGAAAGAATAGCTGCCACCTTCTTCTCTTGCGGTCTAATGAGGCAGCGACCCACCTGGTACCCCAGGTACTTAGCTTCGGCAAGGGCCAGATGACACTTCCGAGGGTTGGCGTTCAGGCCGGCCCGGCGTGGTTCCAACAGCACCCTCTGCAGCCGCTCGAGATGGTCCTCCCAAGTCCCCGAATTAATGACATCATCAAGGTAGGCTGCCGCATACGCTTAGTGCTGCCGTAGGAGGATGTCCATCAGTTGTTGGAAGGTGGCCAGGGCCACGTGTAGGCCGAAGGGAAGGACTCGGTACTGCCAGTGGTCATTAGGGGTAGAGAAGGCCGTATTCGGTTTGGCCTGTTCCGTCAAGGTGACCTGCCAGTAGCCCTTGGTGAGGTCGAGGGTCCAGATGAACCGGCAACGTCCAACAACTCATCGACACGGGGCATTGGGTAGCAGTCAAATTCGGAGATTTTGTTAAGGCGGCGGAAGTCGTTACAGAAGCAGAGGGTGCCGTCGGGGTTTGGAACCATGACGATGGGGCTGGACCATGGGCTGTTTCAATTACCCCTAAGCTCAGCATCTCCTATACCTCTTCCTCGATGGCGTGTCGCAAAGCCTCTGGTGGTGTGCGGACGTTGTACTCCAAGATGTTGGCGGCGCTGATTGGTGATAGCCCCATCCGGCCCAGGATCTCCTTCCATAACTCCACGTAGGAAGCGCTTTGTTCCGGGGGAAGCGCAAAATATGCTCGTTGAGCCTCTCCCGTTAGCAGTGGGGCCACAATTCGTGCCCATTCCTCCTGGGACATGCCTCTTGTGTGGCCCCGGTCTCGAACATCTGGAGATACGTCATTAAGTCATCATGCATCTTGGGTAGCAACTGCATTGCCTGGACACTGGGGTTAGGTAGCGGATTTCACGGGGCAGTGGCGAGACGGAGCATGGCAATCTCACGTTCGTTTTCCCCTTGCTGGGAGGCCATGTGCTCCATGATTTGCTGCTGGCCGATGCTCACCGCGGTGAGGTGCTTCAGCAGTTCTTCCATCGTCGGGGGAGGAGCGCCACCTGGGAAACCAGAGAAGATGCGTGAGTCAAGGAGTGAGAAAAAAACAAACAAACAAACAAACAAACAAGTCCAACAGTGGAAACGCTGTGTGGAGAGGGGTCGTCGGTGTCTTCTTCACTGTCCTGCCTGCATTCTCCACCAGTGTAGCGGGGTGAAGAAGGACACGACTCAAGGATGAAAGTAAATTCCTAGAATGGTGGATTTTATTAAGGGAAGGGTGGTTAAAAGGCGTTTGTGTGAGGCAAAGTCTCCAAAGTCTCCTTGGCCTGTTCCGTTAAGGGGACCTGCCAGTAGCCCTTGGTGAGGTCGAGGGTCAAGATGAACCAGCAACGTCCAGCAACTCGTCGACACTGGGCATTGGGTAGCAGACAAATTCGGAGACTTTGTTAAGGCGGCGGTCGTCTGTGTCTTCTTCACTGTCCTGCCTGCATTCTCCACCAGTGTGGCGGGGTGAAGAAGGACACGACTCGAGGATGCAAGTAAATTCCCCGAAGGATGGATTTTATTAAGGGAAGGGTGGTTAAAAGGCATTTGTGTGAGGCAGTTTGGTGCTCGGTGCTCAGCTTCCTCTCCAATTGGTGCGCTGGTGTAGTGTAGGTCCGTGCTGTCCCATGTGTGGTGGGGCTGGCAGTCACACACTGCTCTCTGCAGAAACAATAGAGTACAGGGGTATAAATAACCAGAGCTTGATGGGGCGCAGGTGTGGCCACTCAGCCCGTGACGAGCAGGTGCAGTTGTGACTACTTGGTTTCCAGGGCGACGCTGAGGAGAGCTCGGGACATGTGTCACACTATCCATGTACAACAAACAAGACCTTATCGTAAAACATTACCAAAGTGGGTTACTTGTACCCCTGGTTTCACAGACTAGGCTTAAGACCAGCCCCAGACTAAAATGTAAGCTGTTTAAACTGAAAACTTGCACTGACTGAAAAATACCAGTGCCTTTGTTTTGTCTCAAGGTGCACACCATTAATGTTTTTTCTAAGGCATGTCAAGGAAAATGACTTAAATGTCCTTATTGAACTATGATCCTGGCTTAGTCTAGGCCCCATCTGTGAAACCAGGCCATTAATTCTCAAACCTTTTCTAGCCCCAACATTAAAAAGGACTGAAAATTTTCTTCTAAAATCTTAATCCAGCATTAGTGAATGAAAGTTTGACTAAATAAATTAATAAAAAAAAAAGGAACTCCAAATGAACTTGCTGGGACGTGCTGTCTGTCAATGTCCGAGAAGCTCTCCATCGGAAGTAAACTTCATGTGTCATGAAGCTGCACACCATCTCTCCACAGTTTGTATGAATGGAAAAACTATCCAAAGAGGCAGAAAAGTTAAAAAAATTCCTTGAGGAAAGAAAGAAGAACAATTGTTATGAAACATATACAGCCATTATAAATGGTTCAGTTGAGGGAAAGCAACAGACAAAGTTGCAGTCCAAAGTTTATATACACCTTGCAGTATCGACAAAATGTTAATAATTTAAGCAGTAAGAGGGTAGAGGTAGAATAATTAAAAAAATACAATTACTACCCTGAGGAAGCAGTATATTCAACAAGGTGTGTGTAAACTTTTGACCACATCTGCATCACCTAAGAGCTGAATTAATGTTACCTTAATCATCAGGGCAACATGGTGGTAGAATACTGGGAGATGTTCCTTCAGATTTCCCATAAACAGCAGAATTCCACTGACCACACCATCTTCATTGACACTGGGCTTTAAAAATAGATTACATTTTTACAAACATTCATTATTCCTACTTTACGGGGAATAAAACCGAACTCTTCCAATTGCCAAAAATATATAAATATCCCTTTTTTATTATTATATACAAAAAAAATGTATCTTGCCTGGCAAGCTTCTCTCACACATCTTTATGAAGGATGTTCCTGTATGTACCACGGATGGCAGAGAAAAGCTACAGTCCTCATCCTTTGGTTTGTTACCTGTAAAATATATGTTGATTAGAAGGGGGTCTGTAAATGCACAGAATGGAATTTATTACTTGCAAATGGAAAGATTCAAAGCAGTTCAAATCCATAGGGATACTGACTTAATATAGCACTTTTAGCTTGTCATGTGTGAGCTGACTGGTCAACAAATCATGAAAAACTTCTAACATCACCTTTTGAGTACTGGTCTGTGTCTCCACATTGTATCTCCAGTAACAAAACTGTACTGATCCTGCAAAAATTAATAACTCCAGATAAGTAGAAACATATCACATTGCAAACACAGGCAGTAACGGAACATCTCGTTCTTCAAATGCAAAAAGAAAAAAAGAAAAAACAGCATTATTTCTAGAGGTGGCTGATATATTGAATATTACTGGTGGTCATTGTATCGATTATGTATATTAAATATTACAAGATCAGATCTCTGAATTTTGTTCAGTAGCGCCAATTGTTTTTAGTCTACGCACGCGATCACATTTCGATATCAGAATGCAGTCAGAGATAAATTATGTGATTAATTCAACCTCCTGAGTTCATATAGCAGGAACTGCCACGTTCTGGTGAAAGCCACACGAATGGCAAGACTAAATTAAGGATAAAGAAAACGTATATGAAGATATACTTGATTTGTCATCTGCATAATGTCTCATCTGTACTCATCCAAACGTGACGCTCCATTGTCCTCTTCTTGTTTGTTTCTTCTCTCACACATCACAGTTAATACAAACATGGCGCACAGCACATTTTTCAAAATCTGCTGAAGTAGTGCGCCATCATGACGTAATATTTTGGAGCATTTTCCATTTCTACTCAAGTTCAAGTTGTTCTAATTCGTTGGTTAGACTCATCACCTAACTAAAAGTAATTTTTACCGTGCAGTTTAGCCTATATTAGAAACCAAATGTAGTCTATTTGAATCCAAATTCATTTGGTTTAGATTCGTTAAACTTTTGCTTGCAATTAATGCACTTAAATGTGTGTTTAAGTGACTTAGAACAACATAATGATATTGAAAGTATTCTGTACACAGATGCAAAAAATTTTGGTACTATTACATACAAATACAGTACTTTCAGAGAATATTATGTAGCAAATGTAATTAATAGAATTCATAGAGCAGGAGCTGGTGATGAAAATTTCAACAAGTTTTATTGGAGTATGCTGTATAAGAAAGTGTATTAATTTGGTGCCACTGGAAACAAGGCACATAGATATATGGTGCATTCCAATCAACAAAAAGTGTCCTACAGTGGACTCAACATATGGAAAGACACTGTAACATATAAGCCATATTACTATCTATTTTCTTGGTACTAGTTTTTATTTTTTAGATACTAGTATATTTTCTATTAAGTACTAGTACTTATTCATTAGGTACTAGTACTTATTCTTTAGGTGTTAGTGTTTATTCTTTAGGTACTAGTGTCTTTTGTACATTACTAGTAGCCTACTTATTCATTATATATTAGTACTTAACCATAAGATACTATTTATTCCAATAGTGACTTGGACTAGTACTTATCTTTTAGTAACTTTTTAGACCAGAGATATCCTGAACTTAACAGATACGAGTAGAACTGTTTACTAATGCTGAAATTCCCTCATGTGAAATGTATTTAAATGGGTCATTATTTAAATATAAAAAATGTAACGTTAGTTAGAAACGCCAAACTGTCCTTGCAAAGATCAAACTGCATCACTTCATGGAAACAGCCTTTGTGCCACAGATGCATTGTAGGCTACTGGTTCAGGAAACAGTTAAGGAACATGTGCAGCAAACTGTTCTGGAACTGACTCATAGTTGTGTCTTCTTTTGGCCAAAAAAAGAAGTTTCGCTTTCACAACGAAACACACAGTATCTCCTCCACAACATGGAGTCTACAACAGCTAATAAAGGTTACACCATCTTTCTTTGCGTAAACATCTGGGCGGTGTTATGCAAATCTTCCAACGTCTGACGTAGACGTGGAGGCGTGTTAGAATGAGCCCTTTTAGGAGGGTGTGGTTAACTCTTAACTTTTATAAAGAATATCTCTTTGGATTTGAGACTTTAGTCTTTGCAATTTTACAGTTCTTCTTTGTGCACCAAGAGCTTGTAACACTCACAACAAAGAGAATGGAAAATTTGAAATCGCAACATATGACTTCTTTAAGGAGTACATGTGCCAATAAAGCAAAATCCCTCCTGGTGAGTTACTGACTTACTGTCATAAAAATTCTTCAGTAAATGCAATGGTAAAACAAGCGTCTTATCTTTTTAATTCATCTTATATTTTGGGGATTGAAAAACACAAATCTTGATACAGCCTTTTGATTATTAAACTTAAAATGATTTTATTAACTAAAAGAGAGAGAGAGAGAGAGAGAACTGTACGTTGCAGTGTTACAAGGCGGCGCTGTTGCTCGTTCAACAGGCCAAACAGCGCTTAGATCAGATTGCCTCAAAGTGATTCTCAATCAATGAATAGTGCACATTTATGCCAGGCGATTGCTTATGAACTCGAGTTGATGAATTATGGCAATGTCTACTTTATGTCCTTTATATAATATGTTTTAGACGGTTGTAAAAATGCATATTTTCTCATCTGAAGGATCAGCACGCAATATAGACATTTCAAAATAATGTTTATAATTAAAAGTCATGCGTTTATGTATTTTGGTTAAACAATTAATTTTATTTAATTTAATTTCCATTTAATTCATAGTAAGTTATTGTAGTTTCTGGCTGTTAATCTTTCCCAAAATAAGAAAAGACTAAAAACATTTTTTGACATATATTATTCAGTAGGCTATATATATATATATATATATATATATTTTACTATAGTATCAGTAAAATCTGTGTCCCATCCACTGAGAGAGAGGCACTACATATATAACAAAGGAGAACCCTACCATTATATGCTGTAATTTTTCATAATTTACAATCCTTATGATAATACATAATATTAGTATGCAATTAAATGTAATAGTGTAATTAAAATAAATGTCAATAAATTAAAATATTGTTAAAAATCAAACATTATTTGTTTTCTGTCACATAGTAGACCATTTTTGTGGTGTTGGTAATAGGAGGATTTTCCAGGCGGATACAAGCGCAAGTACATTTCAAACCTGTGGGAAGCACTGATGTAATTTTGTAAATATACAGGTCCATCTCAGTAAATTAGAATGTCATGGAAAAGTTCGTTTATTTCAGTAATTCAACTCAAATTGTGAAACTCGTGTTATAAATTTATTAATTGCACACAGAATGAAGTATTTTAAATCATTGGTTCTTTTAATTGTGATGATTTTGGCTCAGATTTAACAAATTAGATTATGGTGACATGCCAATCAGCAAATCAACTCAAAACACCTGCCAATGGTTCCTGAGCCTTCAAAATGGTCTCTCAGTTTGGTTCACTAGGCTACACAATCATGTGGAAGACTGCTGATCTGACAGTTGTCCAAAAGACAATCATAGACACCCTTCACAAGAAGGGTAAGGCACAAACATTCATTGCCAAAGAAGCTGGCAGTTCACAGAGTGCTGTATCCAAGCATGTTAACAGAAAGTTGAGTCGAAGGGAAAAGTGTGGAAGAAAAAGATGCACAACCAACCAAGAGAACTGCAGCCTTATGAGGATTGTCAAGCAAAATTAATTCAAGAATGACTGTGTGGTCTTCATTGCTAGGAAAGTTTTTGGTTTAAATTGTGTGTGTCTTACCCTGGTAATTACGTGCTGAAAGTGGCCTGGGACTGCCCAGTTTCGATCGGCTAAATAGTGAGGCGTGGCCAGCTGACTTCAATCACAGGTAATCAAGGCAAGGCAAGGCAAGTTTATTTATATAGCACATTTCGTACACAATGGTAATTCAAAGTGCTTTACATCAAATAATCATGAAGAAAAATAATAACAAAAATCAAGGGTGTAACTTTGGTTTGAGAAGTGGGGGGGACACAAAATGTGGAAAAATGTTTTCGATTTGAATCCCATTTCCTCCATTTACATACAGTTAGGGACTATGGTGATACAAAATCCAGGAAATAATTACGTTGTTTATAATGATAAATTCTGCCAAAAAGAATAATAGGCTACTATGTACAAGAAAAAGATGTCTTACTTTATTTATTGTTGAATACCCAAGACTTGAGAGAATAATTTTATAAAGGCAAAAACGTTCACTAAAAAATGTCCATCTCACCTATGAAATATGAAAATGTGCCAGCCTGTTTCTGACATGACATAATTAAAATTAATTACCTGACCCTTTACAAAGCACATACCTGCAACTCTGAGCTACTTCTCCCTGTCTCACCCTCCCTGTCTTTAAACAGCTTCACCTTTTAATCATCAGTTAAGCTTCACAGACCACATTGCTACAACGACCCGGTCCTGCAGGTTTGCCTTATACAACATTAGGAAGATTAGACCCTTCCTGTCAGAGCAAGCAACCCAACTTCTTGTCCAAGCTCTTGTTCTCTCCAGACTGGACTATTGTAATGCTCTCCTGGCGGGCCTTCCTGCATGTACTGTCAAGCCTCTGCAAATGATCGAGAATGCAGCAGCGAGGGTTGTCTTCAATGAGCCAAAAAAAGGTCACGTTACTCCTCTCCTCATCAGGTTACACTGGCTACCAGTAGCTGCTCGCATCAAAATCAAGGTACTGATGCTTCCCTACAAGACGACCACTGGCATGGCACCAACTTACCTAAACTCACTGGTTAAATCTTATGTGCCCTCCAGAAGTTTGCGCTCTCCAAGTGAACGACGCCTTGTGGTGCCATCCCAAAGAAGTTCAAAATCACTCTCACGGACCTTTTCCTGGACTGTGCCCAGCTGGTGGAATGACCTCCCAATCTCAATTCGTCGAGTCTTTACTCATTTTCAAGAAACATCTAAAGACTCATCTTTTTCGCCTGCACTTAACCAACTAACACTAGCACTTTTCCTTTTCTTGTCTTTTCATTTAATTAATACAAAAAAAAAAAAAAAACCTGGCTATGTGTTCTATACTAGACTAACTGAGACTTGTCATGACACGTGTATACTGTTGTTGTTCTCTTGTTGACCTGACTGCTTCTATTGTTCTCATTTGTAAGTCGCTTTGGATAAAAGCGTCTGCTAAATGATTAAATGTAAATGTAATGTGAGTGAACTTCACAAGGAATGGACTGAGGCTGGGGTCAAGGCATACAGACGTGTCAAGGAATTTCCTGAACCACAGACAATGTCAGAGGCATCTTACCTGGGCTAAGGAGAAGAAGAACTGGACTTTTGCCATTGGCAAAAGCACCAAAAGCTGGTTGAATGACCATGGTGTTGGTGTGCTTGACTGGAACTCGATAAATTCTCTTGAACTCAGAGAGTCTATGGGGTATTGTCAAGAGGAAAATGAGAAGCAAGAGACCAAAAAGTTGAAGGCCACTGTCAAAGAAATCTGGGCTTTCATGCCACCTTAGCAGTGCCACAAACTGATCACCTCCATGCCATGCAGAATTGAAGCAGTAATGAAAGCAAAAGGAGCCCCTACCAAGTACTGAGTACATTTACAGTAAAAGGCTAACAGTTTTCTGTATTTATTTAATTGGTTTTATGAAGTAATTTGTGGAGATAGTGATTTGGTGGGTTTTTGTTAAATGTGAGCCAAAATCATCACAATTAGAAGAACCAAAGACTTAAACTACTTCTTTGTACACTGAATTTATTTAATACACGAGTTTCACAATTTGAATTGAATTACTGAAATAAATGAACTTCTCCTTGACGTTCTAATTTATTTAGATGCACCTGTAGTGGCCTAATGTATTTGTTGGTCATCGAGTGACCTCTGGTGGCAGGATGGAGAAGACACCAATTTTATTATTTTATTTCAAGGAGGGGTAGCTGCAGCCTTATGGAGCTTTTATTATGACAAAATGATTTGAATTTGAATTGTGTAAATATGAATTATTTGCAAGTGAAATCTAAAAAAATTGAATTTTAGGTGGTAGTTTAAATAGTTCTGAATTTGATTTTTTTAAACGAATATTGAACATTTGAAATTTAACAAACTGAAATGTTTTAATGGCTTTATTTTATAGACATGTATTTTCAAACAGCTAGTTTTTTTGTTCTGAATACTTATACTGCAAATATTCATTTAAAAAAAAAATTCAGATTCAAGTTTTCAAGATGAAGAAATTCGGAACTTCAAATTCAGTTTTCTAAAATTCAATGTCAAGAATTCAAACTCAAAAATTCAGATCTTACAGAAAGTAGGTCACAGGTCATCCACAGGGAAGAGTAGATGATCTCAGAAAAGTCGAACAGTGCATTTTGGTCAATTGGGGACTACGGAAGTTTTCCAGCGCGAACGTGGTGGTGGTTCAAGTTCAAGAGGTTGCCACTCTCTGACTCTGATCATGAATCACCCGGTGTTGTGTTATATTCGGTTCCGTGAAAAAATGTTCCTGTGGCCGGAGTTAACAGGAATATTCATTAGTTCCCTTATTGTGGGCGTGTCCTTGAAACAACGTGCAAACGAATGGAACTGAAAATGTGCACGCTCGTCAAATCTCTATTTGATTTAATGGATTATTTTGAACAGGTAAGGAAGAGTCAATGTTAAGTGTTAATTAGCATTAACTGCAACAGTGCCAAAACAATGGATAGTTTGTGTAATATGATAAATTGTCTTTCACGTTTTGCTTGATTGATTATAGGCACACAGAAAAACAATCAATAATTTTTTTTTTTAATTTAACCTATTTTACCTAATTTTTACTTGTTGGTGTATTTCGCTTTTTATACATTTCATTTGTGGGGCTTTTTTTTTTTAAATAATAGTTTGCTTTGATTAGACTACCTAGTTGTCATTGGAGAAAAACTAGTACAATTTGTATACAAAACCTGAAATAAACCACTACAAATGTATCTGTGTCTTAATAAAATCGGTGTGAGCATCCTGTGTCATGCTTTCTTTAATCTTTGTTTTTTTATAACCAGTTTTTACCAGCCTTCACAGCCCCATAAGTGTTTTTATTATTATAAATGCAAATTTACTCCTGTCACATATTTTATCCTATTACTAAGATTTTTAAGTCATGCAACACTGAAACAACATGTGAGTTAATTTTTATATTTAAATGAACAGTTTTTAAAATGGACACATTTTTCTTTATTGCATTGAGTTAACAGTCAAATACAGAGCTTAACGGTTTAGACAATCTGAGAAAGAACTACTAATAATACATATAATAATAATGAATATCATAAGAATACATTGCATACATTGTATCTGTATGCCTAAGCATACAATGTGTCTGTTCTTTGACCATAGGCACTGAACAACAACCTCATCATGTCATGTCTAAGAATAGTGAATAGTGATCCATTGTGTAAATAATATTTAACATTTGAAAATCTTATTCAAAATTGTTTTTCACATTTTACAACTATTACATACAATGAAACCCAAATGTTTCTTTGTCAGCCAAACTCTGTTCTCCTGTCGCTTACCGAAATTAATATCCTCTGAGATATATTAAAGTTAATATTTCAATAATTAAACAACACTCTTTAATGTTGACAGTTCTCTGATGTGTATTAATAGTAACATGGCATGCAGGTTAACAAACAACATGCTATCTTTAAGTATGTTTACGGTTAATTATACTCAAAAAACAATATTGTAGATCACAAATATTACATTCATTAAATGTTACTATGACAAGTACAGAAGTAATTGCTTTATGAATTTAACACAAATAAAAAAAGACAAGGAAAGTTGTGTTAAAGTATGCATGGAATGAAGCAATGCAAAATGAGGTGAGTGTCTGAGATATTTATGGTCTCTGGATGAGAACAGCCTCCATGTATGTCCAGTTCATACAATGATCAGCTACTGTACCAGTGACTTCAGCTCTCTCATCAAGTCTGAAACAGAGAGTGACTTTACATGATGATCAAAATATGTGGAAACATCACAAAAGCAAATCAAAGCCATATTATAACATTGGTGATGATGAGACATATGATTTCTTATCCAAATGTAAAAATAATATTCTTGGAGTAGCTGCTGACCTATGTCCAAGAAGACTGCATCAGAACAATACTTTAAGGTTTATGCACCGTTTTATATATAACCAATTAGAAGTTAGAGTGATTACAATATTGACATTTTCACTCCAAGAAAATTGTTTTCAGTAGTCTATGTATGTGACTTATTTAGGTAACAGAAACACTGGCTACATACAAACTAAACTTTTTATAAATGACACAGGATAGCTAGCCTATAGCTATGTTTATTAGGCGGCATATATATTTGTTTCAAGCATCGTCATGAATACATTGCAGTAATAGTCACCAGTAGCCTATCTTAGCTAATCATACTATTCAAACAGCAATTAAGAAACTATATATCCCAAGGTTAGCATGTGTTATTCGCATGTGCCTTCAATCAAGCAAGCAAATCAGCTTACAGACGATTAATATTACACAAACTGCATTGTTTTGACACTGTTACAATGATTCAGTGCTTAAGATAGACACTTCGTTACCTGTTCAAAATAATCCAAGTATCGATTTGAGGAGCGTGCACTGATCAGGGAACCAATGCATGTTCATGTAAACTCCACCCACGGGAACAGTTTTTCACGGGAACCGAATATTACACAACACCGGACGCGAACGGTGCGACGCGACCCGTGAAATCCCCAACAGCACACGGATTCCCCATCTTATTTCTGACCTAGTCCCAGATCTTTGCAACAGTCGCTTCAAGCACTGGGTTGCGTCGCGCCGCTCGCGTCCTGTCTGTGTAACTTAGGCCTAGTAGACACGGTGGCGTTCTAATCAATTTTACACTAAATAAACTTTAAAACAAACATCAGAGATCGCTTAGACAAATGTCTCAAGTGCTGAGAGAGTGGCAACCTCTTGAACCACCACCACGTTCGCGCTGGAAAACTTTTCTGAGATCATCTACTCTTCCCTGTGGATGACCTGTGACCTACTTTCTGTAAGATCTGAATTTTTGAGTTTGAATTTTTGACATTGAATTTTAGAAAACTGAATTTGAAGTTCCGAATTTCTTCATCTTGAAAACTTGAATCTGAATTTTTTTAAACTGAATATTTGCAGTATAAGAATTCAGAACAAAAAAACTAGCTGTTTGAAAATACATGTCTATAAAATTCAGTCATGAAAACATTTCAGTTTGTTAAATTTCAAATGTTCAATATTCGTTTAACTAATTAAACTACCACCTAAAATTCAATTTTATTAGATTACAATTGCAAGTAATTCAAATTTACACAATTCAAATTCAAATCATTTTGTCATAATAAAAGCTCCATACAGCCTGGAGCAATGGGCGTGCCAAAAGGTGGGGGGTATGCCAAAAGGTTTCTCGTTGGTGAAACGAAAGGTAGGGGGCATGCCAAAAGGTAATGGAAAGCTGGCTGTTAAAAAAAAAAAAAAAAAGGATAGCGAGCCATATACTCTTAATCGCAGATTAAAAGGAAGCCATAAATTCAACATAATAGTATAAAATCAAATGTAATTCTTCCAAGGTAAAAACGGCGTTAATGATATAAAAAATATTATTTTACATTACTTTTGAAAGTACCTTCAAAACTTCATGGCGCGGGTTACTGACGTCATCACCGCCACAAGTTTAGTCTTGATTTATGAATAATCACATTTTAATTATATATTTAAAAAAAATTACACGTATTTTTCGAGAATACATCTCTTAAGACGGTTAGTCGCACTAGCTGTTCTTAAGTTAAAGTCAAAAGTTGTATTTGTTAACATTAGTTAATGCACTGTGAAGTGAACTAACAAGAACAAACGAACAGCTGTATTTTTATTAACTAGCAAAGTTTAATAAATACTGTATCGAATGTATTACTCATAGTTAATGTTAGTTAATACATCAATGTCAGCAAATGAAACCTTATTGTAAAGTGTTACACTAGAAAACTAGGTTTTGCCTGATAGAGAAAAATAAATATGACAAAACCACTAAATCATCAAATGTAAAAATTAGTTAGAAGAATTTAGTAACCTTATTTTAAGTGACATAAACCAATTAAGCAAACAGACACAGCTTTATCCACTTAAACATTTATTTAGCTTTCAGTTTTACTCACCAATTAGATAGATAGATAGATAGATAGATAGATAGATAGATAGATAGATAGATCACTCATTCATTCATTCATTCTGTAGTAGCAGTCCATAGAACAGAATCAAACTTTTTGTCTGAATAGAAAGCTGTGAAGACGCCCTTCTTTCAAAGACCACAGTATCTACAGCATCATACATCTGCTGAGCTCCAACTCCACTCTGTACGTCTTCCTTACATCTGCACTGACAGACTTCCAGTCAACCATACCTACACAAGAGAATAAACTCATGTTGAGAGAATCAAACAAAAAGTAACCAATAAATAGAATAAAAATAAAATAAAAAAAGACTGCAAGTGTTGTCACTAGTGGAAGCGCAAGAGTCTGAGAGTGCAAGTCTGCAGCCAGATCTTTCTCCATTATATTATAATACAACTGTACTACTGACTCTTCACTGAGTACCAAATGTACATATGCGTCCTGTGCATGGTTTCTAAAAGATCCCAATAAAGTTGACTGGCACTCATCTATACCACGGGTTATACTAATATTTGGTACATGTGCATGTACAACTACAACTTGTTGGATTAACTGTCCTTGTGAGTGCACTTTGGGCAATGATAGAGTTGAGGCATGAGGAGCTAATACAAAAGGCTAATCATTCCGAGTAAAGTTACTGACAGTGCTTGTCTCCATCTTCTAATGTTGAGAATGTCCCTCTGAAGGAAAGTCAGTGTCTTTCTCAGGTGTGTTGGATATGCAATGTTGAAAGCAGAATACATACAGAAGGCTGTTGATGGCTTAATCAAGGCTGGTGCACTGACACATGTCTATTCCATCTTCTGTCACCACACCCTCCTCCTGTGATTGCCATTTTACAGTCAGTATCCATCAGGTGTATGGTAGCAAAGGGTTTAACAGGGTCCCCCTACATAAAAATAAATACATTAATAATAATAATAATAATAATAATAATAATAAAGAGGAAAAAAATTAAAACACTTTTCAAATTCATCAAATTCTGTTCCATCCTCAGACAATTAGAACACATTTATACACTGATAAATCTGACACTGTTTTCTAAAACTATTGTTTAAAAAAATTTAACAGATGGGCTAAAAGGGTACAGAAGATAAAAAATATTACACGAAAAGATTTTAAACAAGATATTTTACAGTTAATGATTTTTTTTTTTTACTATACTCACTCCAGCAGGTGTCCTGAAGTATGAGTATTTTTTGAGTACATCCTCCACAGACATTCCTTCCGTGGTTCTCAGCGTCTCCAGGAGAATATTTGTGACGTGTGGTCTTTGACAGTCGAGGGGTCTGGATATGTTTCTGAAACTCACTTTGTAGCACATTCACATGGGCCTCAACAGACATTGAATCCCCCCCAACACAAGTTTATTTATATAAATGTTCTTAATTAGTTGTTTATTAGCATACAGTAATGAAATTAAATATAAAAATATTAATAAAATATTACATTAAATGTCTAATACTAGGGGAGAGTGGGTTGCAACAATCAAAAGGCAACCATCATGTTTACAGGTTAAGCATTAAACAAATAAATTTCTTATACAGACTAAATAAATTAAATGTCATGTAAAAAATAGCTACAGACATTTATTATTCAGTTTAAGTCTTATATATTGTATATGACTTTATGTTAAGGTCATAGGTCATGTCAAAATATTTGTCAACTGGAAATATATTTTAATGTGTTGTTGACTTAATCAGCAGTACTGTTGGTTTCTGTTTGAGTCAATGTCCTTTCTAAGCACATCTACTGACATCTGTGCAGCTGTCATGAACCATCTATAATACAAAGACAGGCCAAAATTAGCTTGTAATTACCAACAAATACATTTCTAAATGTCTTTTTAGCACATTTTTTACCATCCTATACCTAAATACATTATTATACATTTAAGCCTCTAAAAGGGATGTAAACAAGACAAAGTTTATATCAAATATACTACTTTTGGCAGTTTTGTCATGTTGCAGCAATAGTGAAAAAAGAAATTAGATGAACTAATGCTTTTTGCAGCATATTGCTGGTTAATAACACACAGCTTATGAAATCAGAAGGTGACATTTTTAAGGATGCTTCATGTGTTAGAAGTAACTCTGATATTAAGATGTGACAGTAAAATGTGAGAAAAAATGTGAGAGAAAGAGGAAGATTGTGAAAATCAAAGGGATATTGTATGGCTGGATTAAAAATTATCAAGAAAAATTATCTTGTTAGATACTGAAGTTAACAGAAAACCTTTACACTTATCATGTGTCACATCATGTGTTCACATCTTTTTATGTCAAGAGTCAAGAGGCATTTATTTGTCATTTGCATAGTTAACGCTGGGGAAACTGGGCATTGAAATGCTTGTGATGAGGCTCAGACTAGAGCTGTAATCGGGCCTTAAAAGTTTGGCCCGACAGGACCCGAGCCCGACAAGTAAATTTTGATTGACAGCTTTTTAAAAGCCCGACCCAGTTTACAGCCGACATTATTCAAATGTGCGCACACACACAACTCTTTTGCCTTTTGTCAAGAATGAGTCATTTATACATGTTTTAACATAATTTATTAATAACTAACATAGACTAGGCCACTTGAAACTTGGAATAAAGAAATAAAATAAGTCCTCTGTAACATCTTATATCTCTGCACTCTTTATGTCTTTTTTAAAAAATTAAATTAAATTAAGATACATTTTAAATTAAGATGGGTATTTGGCAGTAACGAAATTAAGATAAAGTCTCCGCTGGATTTGCTTCGCCACCAGCAGCTGACATTTAATAAAAGAATAATGCCAACATTAGTGTAAATACTCTGTCCACATAATGCATTTAAGACTCAATTAATATTTAGTTATCATTTGAAAAACCTTTACTCACAGAGATTAGGCTAAGCCTACATGCTTAAGTGGTAGCAAAGGGTTTAACAGGGTCCCCCTACATAAAAATTGAAAATAAATACATTAATAATAATAATAATAATAAAGAGGAAAAAAATGAAAACACTTTTCAAATTCATCAAATTCTGTTCCATCCTCAGACAATTACAACAATTATACACTGATAAATCTGACACTGTTTTCTAAAACTATTGTTTAAAAAATTTTAACAGATGGGCTAAAAGGGTACAGAAGATAAAAATATTACATGAAAAGATTTTAAACAAGATTGTTCTGCCACCCCAATGCACCTTGCATATGTTGACAGACAGATAACTCCTCTGCCAATCACCACACTGAAGCAGATACCCAGTTCACTTCGTTTAATGGATGACTGGAAGTAGTTAAAACTGAAAGGAAAATATGATACAATAAACGTATTAATTTAAGTATACAGACTAAGGAATTTAACACAAATTGCTAGTATACAATGGCACATATGAAATAACAGTGAATAGGACTGCATACATGGATGTGAAATAAACTTACATCTCAAACTGTATACTACCTCACTTCCAATTATATCAAAATGAGTGATTAATAATAAGTAAACATAGCAGCATAGATAACGTGTGTGTCTGATAGTTAACGCATGGTAAATGCACAGTACACATATGTATAAGGATCAGAATGAAATTTTAACATACAATCAAACATAGTTGAATCATTCCTTAACATAAATGTACATACCAACGATAACTCCCAAAAGACAAGAAATGTAACAGATTGCTAAGGATGAGAGCACACTAAAGGACAGCTATCTTCCACAGGGCAGGCTGAAGCTGGTCTAACATTGATGATGTCATCAAGTCACTGCTCTTAAAGGAGCCAGCACTTATCCAACTTAACATCACATAAAGACAACACAAAGATATTTTACAGTTAATTATTATTATTTTTTTTTTTACTATACTCACTCCAGCAGGTGTCCTGAAGTATGAGTATTTTTTGAGTACATCCTCCACAGACATTCCTTCCGTGCTTTCTCAGTGTCTCCAGGAGAATATTTGTGACGTGTGGTCTTTGACAGTCGAGGGGTCTGGATATGTTTCTGAAACTCACTTCGCAGCACATTCACATGGGCCTCAACAGACACTGAATCCTCCCCAACACAAGTTTATTTATATAATTGTTCTAAATGAGTTGTTTATTAGCATACAGTAATGAAATTAAATATAAAAATATTAATAAAATATTACATTAAATGTCTAATACTAGGGGAGAGTGGGGTAAGATTAGCCATTTTAAGATAAGTTCAAATGATGCAGAAGTACAATGAAAGTATCCTATCCTAATGAAAATATATAAGTACTAGTATCTAATAATAAGAACTAGTATCTTATGAATGAAGTACTAGCAACTTTACAAAAAACACTAGTACTTAAAGAAAAAACACTAGTACCCAAAGAAAAATTGAATTTACCTGTGAATGGTTACAACAATCAAAAGGCAACCATCATGTTTACAGGTTAAGCATTAAACAAATACATTTCTTATACAGACTAAATAAATTAAATGTAATGTAAAAAATAGCTACAGACATTTATTATTCAGTTTAAGTCTTATATATTGTATATGACTTTATGTTAAGGTCATAGGTCATGTCAAAATATTTGTCAACTGGAAATATATTTTAATGTGTTGTTGACTTAATCAGCAGTACTGTTGGTTTCTGTTTGAGTCAATGTCCTTTCTAAAAAACATCCACTGACATCTGTGCAGCTGACATGAACCATCTATAATACAAAGACGGGCCAAAATTTGCTTGTAATGACCAACAAATACATTTCTAAATGTCTTTTTAGCACATTTTTTACCATCCTATACCTAAATACATTATTATACATTTAAGCCTCTAAAAGGGATGTAAACAAGACAAAGTTTATATCAAATATACTACTTTTGGCAGTTTTGTCATGTTACAGCAATAGTGAAAAAAGAAATTAGATGAACTAATGCTTTTTGCAGCATAATGCTGGTTAATAACACACAGCTTATGAAATCAGGAGGTGACATTTTTAAGGATGCTTCATGTGTTAGAAGTAACTCTGATATTAAGATGTGACAGTAAAATGTGAGAAAAAATGTGAGAGAAAGAGGAAGATTGTGAAAATCAAAGGGATATTGTATGGCTGGATTAAAAATTATCAAGAAAAATTATCTTGTTAAATACTGAAGTTAACAGAAAACCTTTACACTTATCATGTGTCACATCATGTGTTCACATTTTTTTTTATGTCAAGAGTCAAGAGGCATTTATTTGTCATTTGCATAGTTAACGCTGGGGAAACAGGGCATTGAAATGCTTGTGACGAGGCTCAGACATACAGTGACAATAACAAGACATAAGACGACGTACGTGGAGAGCACTGAGGTTATTGAGTGACTACAGTGCCCATAGACAGAAAGACATGGACAGAGCATTATATGCCCATAAGTGGAAGTAACAGGTACAATAAAGGTAATCAGTGTTAAGAGTTATAGTATTCATAAGTAGTCCTGAGGTAATATTATGATTACTGGGGTAGAACAGTGTCTAAAATGTCATTGTAGAGTGATGTAGAGCTACATGGAGGAAAATTAAAGTGGCAGTGCAGATGCAATAAATAAACTTAAGAGCAGCACATATTCAGATGTATTCCTGAGTAGAGCATTGACCAAAAAGTCATTATAGAGTGTCACAGAGTAACATGAAGGAATATAAAAAAAAGTGGCAGTGCAAGTACAATGAAAGTAAACATAAGGGCAGCATGTATTCCGTTTTTTTAGATGGAGGACAGCTGATTGTTAAGTAGTCTGATGGCTCGAAGATAGGAGTTGTTCTCCAGTCTGGTTGTCCGTGATTGAATGGATCGAACCTCTTCAGTCTCCGCAGGAAGTAGAGACACTGACGGGCTGTTTTCACTATGGACTCTGAGTGTAGGCTCCAGGAAAGATTCTCAGAGATGTAAATTCCAAGGAACTTGTAGCTCTTAACTGTCTCTACTATCTGTCCGTTGATGTGAATGGGAACGTGACCCTCTCTCTGTGACTTCCTGTAGTCCACAATCATCTCCTTGGTCTTGCTGATGTTTAGAGAGAGATTGTTTTTAGCACACCATCCTGTGAGTGCATTAACCTCATCTCTGTAGGATGTCTCATCACCATTAGTGATGATGAGTCCTGGGATAGTAGTATCGTCAGCAAATTTGATGATGATGTTGGAGCTATGCTTAGCAGAGCAGTCATATGTGAACAGGGAGTACAAGAGAGGACTGAGTGAACATCCCTGTGGGGCACCAGTGCTGAGTGTAAGTGAGGAGGATGTGTGATTGCCGATTCTAACCACCTGGGGTCTGCCGGTCAGGAAGTCCAGGACCCAGTTACATAAGTGACTGTTAAGACCCAGATTTTTCAGTTTGGCTTTAAGTTTGGTAGGGATGATGGTGTTAAAGGCAGAGCTGTAATTAATGAACAGCATCTGCATAGGTGTCTCTTCCCTGCAAGTGTTCTAGTGCAGAGTGTATGGCCTTTGCAATGGCATCATCAGTGGATCTGTTAGAACGGTAAGCAAATTGTAATGGGTCCAATGTGTCATGCAGAGAAGAGCAGATGTGGGATTTGACTAGCCATTCGAAGCACTTCGTGATGACTGATGCCAGTTATACAGGACCGTAGTCGTTCAGGCAGGAGGCAGTTATTTTTTGGGGGGAACAGGGGTGATGGTGGTTTGCTTGAAGCATGTGGGGATCACTGTAAGTTTTAAGGAGAGGTTGAAGATGTTGTTGAAGACATTTGCTAACTGGACAGCGCAGGCCCACACGACACGTCCGCGTATGCCATCTGGACCTGGAGCTTTGTGGCCGTTGACTTTCTTGAAGGCCTTACTCACTTCGTGTGTGGTTAGAACCAAGGGGCAGGTGTCAGTGTCAGTGTCAGCAGGAATTTTCACAGCAGGAAATGTATTGTCTGCCTCAAAGCGAGCATAGAATGTATTGAGCTCATCTGGTAAAGAAGCAGACAAAGACACACCACTTCTTTTCCTTCCTTTGTAGTCTGCAATGTAGCGTAGACTGCTCCACATGCGTTGGGGGTCAGAGCCATGATATTTTGACTCCACTCTGTCCCTAAAGTCAATTTTGGCTGATTTGATGGGTCTTTGAAGGTCATACCTGGACTTCTTATAAGCAGTTAAATCACCAGAGTTGAAGGCAGCAGTCCATGCTCTTAATTTGGCCCGCACTTCACCGTTGACCCATGGTTTCTGGTTTGCAAATGATTTAACATTAATGGATAGAACAACATACTCTGTGCAGTTGTTAATGTAGCCTATCACAGAGTCTGTGTATTCCTGTATGTT
The DNA here is from genome assembly GCF_023724105.1 of Carassius gibelio. NCBI lineage: Eukaryota > Metazoa > Chordata > Actinopteri > Cypriniformes > Cyprinidae > Carassius > Carassius gibelio. The sequence continues at coordinate 25,276,959 of NC_068396.1, forward strand.
GTCTCCTGCTGCATCTTGAAACATCTGCCAGTCTGTTGATTCAAAGCAGTCCTGCGGTGAGGAGATGGCCTCTTCACTCCATTTTTAAACTGTTTTAGAAACCATTTTTTCCTGTTTCAGGCCTCTTTCTGAGCCACCTGCAAACTAATGTCTACAAAAATAGTCCCCAGAGTGACACTTAAACACTCCCATAAATGCTGCATGAATCTGAAATGGAAACTTCTACAAATGCATATATGTCGGCTGCAAAAATAATTGCAGGGGGCAGGGTTTCATATTTTATTCAAGCATCCCTGGGCGCCGCCATTGGCTAGCGGACCCCGACCTCCTGAAACATTCCATTGACTCCCATTCATCTTGGCGTCACTTTGACAGCGAATAAGTTTACATCTGAGGCATTTAAAGATATAATTTGTGCATTCATTATTTCTAAAGAAACACGAAAATGTATAAAAGGCTCCATTACCTTGTATGTTATGTTATGGCCCCGTAGAAGCAGTTTTTGTAAAAATAGGCTAACAATTGCTTCATAACCTGCGACTCTCTGTCGCACAGTAGAGAAATTACCGTATGGACAGGAGGAGAAGGCAAACGTTTACTGTCTATGAGGCTATCGGGGGGAGATGGAGGCATAAAGTCAAGGGAGATAATTAATCAGAATCCTTACCAAAATTTGCTCCTGTTCACACTCGCCTTCTCTGCAAGATTCGGTGGGTGATTCAGATTTCTCTTGGCACAGCTATTAGAAGACTTACAATTGTCAGGCAGGTTGCTCATGTGACATCTACGTCATCAAGCTCAGTTTGAGTCTGCGCAGTATGCCCAACCCCCAGGAAGTGCGTGCTTCTAATTGACTTCACTTGTCTCCGTTGAATTCAATGGGGACGCTGTTTCCATTTCTTTTACTGTCTATGCTCATCATAGTCAAGTCTCAATGGCAATGCACCGCCTTCAGGGCCGGATTAAGACCAAACTGGGCCTGATGCTGCAGCTAAAAAAGGGCCTATTTTTTTCTCGCCGTTGGTGAATGTGCATTCGACACTCAAGCGCCAGCATGCTTAGCCTTTCCTGCCCAACTGAGGACCACAGCTCTCCTTTGATTATACCCAACTTTGAGAAGCTCCGCCCACCGGAGTCATTGGAAACCATTATGCACAGATAGCTGGGCAACCCAATTTCGACATTTGAAAATGTCTAAGAAAGATTCAGCGATGACAAAAGCTCATTCAAGCTCTGCTGATTCGTTCATAGTCACCGGTTTCTGAATGCGCATGAATGCAGCAAACTATATCAGCTAATTTTGACTGATTAATAATCATTTACTTGTATATACGTTTTTTAGAGAAAAAAATATTATTTCATTCAGAAATAGACATGCAGACACAAAATGTTTACAAACATTAGGCTATAATAAACACTAGGCTACTTTTTATAATCATTTGTTATTCAAAATTAGAATTCTGTCTACAGGGCGAATACAGAAACTTTGATTTTGTGTCGAATTAGGCCCAATGTTGGTTTCAGTTTCGTTTCAGCCTAAATTAATTGTTTTTGGTTTGTCATTATTATTGCTATAGCTTCTTATATTTGTAATTCTTGTTCTTTTTTTAAATACTGTTAATTGAAATAATTTTGTTGTGGAGTGAGGGAAAATACCTAGCGGAGCTTCTCAAAATTCCCGATAGATGAACAGTTTTCATTTGCCATATTAACCTCAAAATAATTCTTAGAAGGAAATTTGGAGTCCAACTTTCAGACGCATATACAGCGTTACTTATTATACATTTACTATTATTCTATATTCTTTATATTAAATAACATTTTAGCATCCAGATACGTTGGGAACATGGAAACATTTGGATTCTTGCCGAATGAGAGAGGTATAGGCATTAGCTTCATCTTAGATTAATTTGTTTTTGGATTGACGTTTTTATAGCCTAAACTAATAACTGTTTTTATAATATTTTTAAACATTTTGCTTTAGACTACAGGCCTTCATTATTTTGGAAGTAACAGGGCTAATAAAATGCGACGTGAGACGCGACTCTTTTTTTTATTCTCAAAACGCAATCTTATACAAGTGTTTTTTTTTCTTCTTTTAACAATGCAGCAAACATTTTTAAATATCTTAAAAATAATTTGTCTTTAAGTGTTGATAGATTATTATTATTATTAAGTAGCTTAAATTTGGCCAAAATCTAGTGAAGATTTGCTGTGACTAAGCGTTATCTCTATTTCCTTTTCTTTTTGAGTAAGGAAAACGCTATACTTTATTATTTTATTATTATTATTAGACAACTTATACGCAAATAATATTGTTTTTTAAAAATAACGTTATTAACTGGTATTTCTTCTACCCGAACCGTTTTCGGAACAGTAATAATATCAGAGCAATGCAGAACAGAAATGTTAAAATATCGATTCTGCTCGGAGTGAACCGATTTAATTTTTTTTTTTTTCAAGCCGTGCAAGAGTCCCACTTTTATCACATTTACACAGTTAAATTAATTCTGAAGTAAATTAACGACTAATAACTAATGTGTTTGAAAAATATGTTGAACTGCAGTCACTGATAAAAATGAATTGCAATGTTGAAAATTTCAACCAATACATATGTATAAGCTATTTTGTAAAGCAAAATAAAATGACATTATTATATTTTAGGTGGTATTTTTAAACAGAAATGTTAATGAGTCCAAAAGGTTAACACTGATTAATTATTTTTTTATGTGAATGTGAAAATAATGTTGTTGTTGTTGTTTAAATGTGTGAATTGTTTTGTCAAATTAAATATTTACAGCTTAAATATACAATTATGCTTAATTTCAGCCATCCAAGCCTTTAAAATACAGTGTATTAAAATGCAAGCACTGTTAATGCAATCCTTTTTTTTCTTTTTTTTATCAGTTACTGCAATTAGGGGCAGCTGTGGCCTAATGGTTAGAGAGTTGGACTTGTAACCTGAAGGTTGCAGGTTTCATTCTTGGTGCTGGCAGGTGTTGTATGGGTGGGTGAGTGAATGAACAGCACCCTAAATACCCATGACTGAAGTTACCTTGAGCAAGGCACTGAATCCCCAGTTGCTCCCTCAATGGATACTGCTCACTGCTCCGGGTGTGTGTTCATGGTGTATTCATTACTCAATGCTGTGTGTGTGCACTTGGGTGGGTAAAATGCAGAGTGCCAATTCTGAGTATGGGTTACCATACTTTTCAAATGTCACGACTTCACTTTCACTAACTTCTTTTTCAATTCAACACACATTTTGTTGTGCTGAAAAAAAAAAAAACTTGTTTATGTTTGCATTAAGATTATTTTTTCTTACCCCATGGCATATAATTTTACTTATTTTAAGTAAAATGCACTTAAATGAACTTGTTTGCACCGAAACACATTTTTATCATATAGAAAATACATCATCATCATAGAAAATACATCATCATTTAAGAATTTTTAGATATTTGTACTTGAAATAAGAAATAAATACTCAGTAAGAAAATAATTTTTGTAACGTGAATGAATGAATGAGGTATATAAACATAGCTTACACTTTAAAAAGGGGAAGGAGACCGCAAGGAACTCTGGGTTTAACAAAGAAAACCTGCTCTCAACCAGGTTAGGTTCACAGGATAAGTTACCACGGTATAAGTTGCTGCCTTGGCCTACCCTGCTTTCTTGGGTTTGATACACCTCCTTTTGGGAACAGGCCCCTGGAAGACAAAATGGAAAACAACTTTTTGTAATAGCCTAAATAATCATATATAAATAACGTAATAAAAAATATTGTTATATCCATCTTCTAAAATATATTTATGTTTCCCAAATACACTGTGATAATTTTTTTAATAATGATTTAGATTTCAGATAATAATTTTTTATATTTCGGAAGTGTCAGGATGGATTTCAAGGGAAATTCCTTATGCTATGTCATTAACCCGTAGGTGTCAAGCCATATAAACTACTGTGGCTGACCTATTACTCAGTAATGGTGTTTGCCAGTATTTTTGCACAGAGGGTAAAAAAAAAAATGCTTAGAACAAATTATAGATGATTGCCAAACAGGATTTATGTAAATATTAAATATTATTAATTTGGTCCTAGGTTCAGTTGATTAGTGTGACGGTTTGGTTTTAGGAAAAACACAAGGAGAGGGTAGGATCCAATTGCAAGGTATGTGTTTAATTAACAAAAAGGGTAAATACAAAATAAACAGTCCAGGAAGACAAACGAAACAAAACAAAAGAAGACAACCGGATGAAACGGAATGGAACTCGGAGGAACGAGAAGGTAAGGGTCAGTCTCGGGAGACGAGAACATATGACACATAGGGTAAGGACTCCATACAAACAACAGAGAAGGACAGCTATATATATGTGAATATATATATATGTGAAGGAATTAAAGTGCCTATGGTGAAGTGCCTAAGGAGAAGTGAGCTCACTAGGGAACACCCAGGAATACAGAGACTGACAGCGTGACATTACCCCCTCCCCTACGGAGCAGCTGCCAGATGCTCCACCTGAAACCCCGGAAAACCCAACAGAAAAAGAGGTAGGAGGGAGGTGGAGCGACGGCGGACTAGGGGGAGGAACGGAGGGTCAGAAAACAGAGACAGGACAACCAGGTAAAATGGAAAGGCAGGGACAGGAGAGGTGTAACACAAAACAAGGAGTCCAGGGGGGTGGTGGACCGGCAGAGTATAAAGGGGAGGGACGGAGGGCTAGGTCCAAAGAAGGAGATAGACAGAAGGCAAAAGAAAACAAAATTACAAAAACATGGTTCCATAAAGGACATCACATGATGCCCCCCCATGCGGAGCAGAGGACCATCACCACCATGTGGCTATGACAGAAACCCCCCCCCAGGGCGGAACGGAAGACCACCACGTCCTCGTGTTCGTGGCCGGAGTCCCCCAGGGCGGAGCAGAAGACCACCACGTCCTTGTGGTCAGACCACCGAGAGGATGAAGATTACCGGTGACTTGACTCAGTCCTTGACGATTACCAGTGACTTGACTCTGAAAGGTCAGCAGTAACTAGCCTTGTCTCTGGAAAGTCCATGGGAGTTAATCCTGACTCTGGCAGGTCAAAGGTGACTAACCCTGACTCAGAAAGGTCGATGGTGACTAACCCTGACTCTGGAGGGTCCACGAGCACCTGACTCGACTCTGAAGGGTCAACCGGAAACGGACTAGACTCTGTAATGTGATTGATCTTTTGAATGACTTTTCATTGGTTTCAGGTTCAACTTCTTGATATTAATGGTATTCTTCTATGTCTCCGCACTCCTAAACTGTAGCAGTACTGTGACAGAATTCCATACCAAGACAGTAAGAGGCGCCCCTTCTCCCCGTGTATGTTTTTAATTTTTTAAAAGTCTTTTGTTTTCCTGGTTTTTCCCCTCGCAGCATGGAATTCACCGCTCAATCCAGCCCACCAGCCACTCCAGTTTTCAAGTCTGGCAACCATGCATTTCACCCCGAACTTAGAGGGGAACCAAAGGAGGAGGCCTTTCAAAAGCGACTTAATGTGCCTGGTCCTCCAGAGCACCCTTCAGTGCCAGCTCGTAAGTGGCAGTCCAGAGAGGGATTCTGTTCCTGAGTATAACCCATGGAGGGCTCCATTCCCAGAGTTTAGCCCAGTGAGGGTTCCAGGCCCGAGTTTAACCCAGTGAGTGCTCCTGCCCCCGAGTTTAATTCAGTGAGGGCTCCTGTCTTTGTGTTTAGCCCACGGAGAGCTCCGGTCCCAGAGTTTAGCCCAGTGAGGGTTCCTGTCCTTATGTTTAGCCCAAGCAGGGCTCCAGTCCCCGAGTTTAGTCTAGTGAGGGTTTCAGTCCCTTATTTTAGCCCAGCGAGGGCTCCACTCCCTGAGTTTAGTCCAATGAGGTTTCCAGTCCCCGAGTTCGGCCAGTGATGGCTCCAGCCATAGCAACCTGAACTGCCTATTTGAGTTTTAGCCCATTTTGTTCTCCCTTGTCTGGAATTGTTCATGTTCATGTCAACCTTGCAACATTTGTTTTCCTTTTTCCTTTTGATTATTAAAATTTGTCATTTTTCCTATGTCTCTTCACTTCTTCACTCCGTGCTCCTACACAGCAGCAGTACTGTGAAACAAACATTACTTTCAATACAAAATCTGTTATCTAATTCCTAATCTTATCTTTGAAAAGAATACAGCTAAATAAATTCTAAATTATACTGGCATTCTAAATTTCAGTGCATTGACTGTAATTATGTATTGTTGTTGCCTAAAAAATATTGTATCTGTCTTCCATTCGTCCCCCTTCCTAATCTGAACTAGGTGGTGAGCGTTGCATAGGTCTAACTTCTTGAAAATGGCTATTCTTGACCATTATGTCAATTCAGCCCCCAATAATCAATGCAGGAGCAGAGCGATCCATCTTTCTTCTCCAAGAAGAAAAACCCCATCCCAGCCAGAGAGGAAGAGGGACGTATAAACCTTGTTACTAGAGACTCACTGATGTATTTCTCCATGGCCTCCCTCTCAGGACAGGAGAGCGAATAAAGGCACCCCTTAGGTTGAGAAGTGCCAGGTAATCTATCACACAATCATACGGGCTGTGCAGAGGAAGGGATGAAGCTCAGGACTTAGTGAACACCGCTCTCAAGTCATGGTAAGCTGCTGGAATATTTGCTAGGTCAACCGGCTCCCCCTGTAACACAGAAACAGACATGACAGGGGATGAAGCAGACACCAAACACTGAGACCAACAAATTGGACTCTAGTCCAATACAGTGTGGTGAGCCCAATCAATGAAAGGGTTGTGGTTAATAAGCCAGATGTGCACCAAAACTACTGCCATGGAGGGAGAGTGAATGAGTAGGAATCAAATCTCCTCTGTGTGATTGCCAGAAGTGATCAAGTGAACGAGTCCCATGACGGCTGTTATCTTGGTGAAAGGGGTACTGCAAAGTGAATGAGAATCAGAAATCAGAATCAGAAAGAGCTTTATTGCCAAGTATGCTTGCGCATACAATCAATTTGTTTTAGTGACATAAGCTTTCAGTACACAGAGACAACAACACACAGAAAAAAAAACATTAGCCAAATAAATAAGTGTATAAACAATTGTGGTATAATTGATAATGGAATAGGATTGAGTTAGATGCAGGGATGTACTAGGATGGAGTGGAAACAAATAAATATAAGGATATTGCACATTTTAATTGCACATTGCACATTTTTATTGCACATTTTCATGAGGTAGATTGCCTGGGGGAAGAAACTGTTCTTGTGCCTGACTGTTCTGGTATTTGTGGCTCTGAGGCACCAGCCAGATGACAAAAGTTAAAAGATGGGATAACTTGTATGTGAGTGATTTTTTGAGCCCTTTTCCTCACTCTGGATGTATACAGTTCTTGAAAGGTGGGCAGGGGAGCACAAATAATCCTTTCAGCAGTCCGAACAGTTCTCTGTAATATTCTGATGTCTGATTTTGTAGCTGAACCAAACCAGACAGTTATTGAAGTACACAGGACAGATTCAATGATGGCTGGTTAAACTTCCTCAGCTGGCGAAGGAAGGACAACCTTTGCTGGGCCTTTTTCACAATGGAGTCAATGTGATTGTCCCACTTAAGGTCCTGAGAGATGGTGGTTCCCAGGAATCTGAATGACTCCACTGCAGGGGGGTTTCTCCTAAAGTCCACGATCATCTCCACTGTTTTGAGCATGTTCAGCTCCAGGTTGTTAAGACTGCACCAGATAGCCAGCTGCTCAACCTCTTGTCTGTAAGCAGACTCATCACCGTCCTGGATGAGGCCGATAACTGTAGTGTCATCTGCAAACTTCAGGAGCTTGACAGAGGGGTCTTTAGAGGTGCAGCCATTAGTGTACAGGGAGAATAACAGTGGGGAAAGAACACATCCCTGAGGGGCACCAGTGTTGGTGGAGCAACTGTTGGACATTAATTTCCTCAGTCTCACTAGCTGTTGCCTATCTGTCAGAAAGCTGGTGATCCGCTGACAGATAGAGCTAGGAACAGAAAGCTGGGTCAGTTTGGTATTCTGTATTCTTTTCGAAGATAAGTGTCTTGTAGTTTGTGATGGCTCTCAGTCCTCTCCACACTGAAGTTGAGTCGTTGGAAGTAAACTGGTCTTCCAAATATTTAGCATAGGTCTTTTTAGCTGCTCTTATCTCTTTGTTCAGTGTGTTCCTGGCCTGATTGTACAGGACACGGTCCCCATTTCTGTAGGCATCCTGTCTGGCCTGACGAAGATGTCTGAGTTTTGCTGTAAACCATGGCTTATCATTGTTGAATGTTAAATAAGTCCTGGTAGGAATGCATATATCCTCACAAAAACTAATATAGGATGTTACAGTCTCTGTGAGTTCATCCAGATCGGTGGTAGCAGCTTCAAAAACACTCCAATCAGTGAGTTCAAAACAAGATTGTAAATCCTGCTCTGTTTCGCTGGCCCATCTCTTCACAGTCTTTTCTATAGGATTAGCAGATTCAAGTTTCTGCTTGTAGGTCGGTCTAAGATGAACCAGACAGTGATCAGACAGCCCCAAAGCTGCTCGTGGAACAGAGTGATATGCATCCTTTATTGTGGTGAAACAGTGATCCAATATATTACTGTCTCTCGTGGGACATGTAACATGCTGTCTGTATTTTGGCAGTTCAGGGGAGAGATTGGCTTTATTAAAGTCCCCATGAATGATTAAACAGAGTGTTGTTGTTCTGTTTCTGTGATCTGATCAGCAAGTTTCTGTAAAGCTGAGCTCACGTGGGCTTGCGGAGGGGCAATGTAAACACTCACCAGAATGAACGAGTGAAACTCCCGCGACGAATAGAACGGCTTGGAGTTGACAAACTGCATTTCTAGATCAGGACAGCACATCTTCTTTAACACAGTTACATCTGTACACCACCTTTCATTGATGTAAAAGCATGTCCCGCCACCACGCGATTTCCCTGTTGATTCTGCGTCGTAATACACTCTAAACAGCTGAAAGCCTGGCAGATGGAGCGCGCTGTCCGGTATGGCATCATTCAGCCAGGTTTCCGTGAAACACAGAGCAGCAGAGTGTGTGAAATCCATATTTGTCCGAGAGAGCAGAAGGAGTTCTTCCGTTTTGTTGGGTACAAAAGCGGAGATGGATGCTAGGCAACAGAATTCGAAATCCGCGCTTCCTGGGTCTGACGAGTGCTCCCACTCGCTTTCCCTGTCTGCGCATCCTGAAGCATTTGATCAGCGTTGCTGCTTCTCTGATAACAACGTTCAGTAAAATGTCTGAATATTTTAAATCCGGTAAAAGATCTTGTGGTGTGTTCTGCCAAATGTTCAGCAGTTCATCCCTAGTGAAACTGATCGTGTTTGTTAAACAAAAAACAAGAAGAAACGAAACAAAAACAGTACAAACACTAGAGAGTCAAGCACTGAAGCAGCTGTGTGCGGTGCCATCAAGTGATAGAAAAAAAAAGTGTCTTGCCAGAGATTGATTTGGCTAGAGGAACATAGATGAGCTAGGCCAATTTGCATGGATTCCTCTCCCTAGAACACAAACCGTGGTGATGTGGCGCTTGTAGCACTAGGCGGCAGATCAAAAGTCTCACACGTGATTTCCATGCCGCGATGTTGTGACCTGAATGTCAAGTGAAAATCCACCCGAATGGCGAGTTTGATCAACCCATCGAATGAGGGAGGTAGCTCCAGGGAGCAGATCTCATCCTTTATGTGCTCAGCCGGTCCATAAAGGAAGTAGTCCCACAACGCCTTGCTGTTTCAACCACTGAAGCGTTCAAAACTCGATAGCCTCCACAACAGGTGCTGCAGCGTCGGGATCCATAGATGGACCAGTCTGAATCTGGTCGAGTCGTTAGGAAATAGCGCTGAGTTGTTGTGATAGACTGGTCAAGGCCTGTTGAGATGCCTGGATCTCCTCTTGTTGGCATCCTAGGAGGAGCCCCTGTTGTGCGAGAGTGTGGCGGATCTCAAGGTCTCCAGCTGAGTCCATGTTTGGTCAGTTTGTTCTGACACAGGAAAAATGCTGTGTAAAAACAGGAGGACTCAAGTGTTGTCAAAAAAGGAATTAAGTTTAATAAGAACGTTGTATGATAACATAAAAATGAGAAAACACAAATTCAGGAGAAAACGGGGCTCCCAGAGCCCACACCAATTGGACTGATGGCTGGGAGGATGACAGAGAAGAGTTCAGTCTAGTGCTCCCAGTCCAGACACTTTATCCAGTGGATTAATTAATTCTCATCTGAGGATCCTGGACACAGTACAGCAATGTTTAGCAGAGAGGACCTCTCAAAAGTGTACAAGGCAAGGGCAGACGTAAAACGAATTACATACGGACACAGAGAGAAGCCATTGATGGGAATAAATAGGAAGTGGAAACGATTAACAGGTGTGCGATAAGTGCAGCACACAGTGCTGCGAGTTAGCGGTGATTGCTCTCCCACATGCAGTAGCAGATGACAGGAAAATAAGAAATCACCATGTGTAGCTGACAGAGACGAAACACGGATGAACAGCAATAATGAGTCGGAGAAATGTGCCGACCATTACAATAACTAGTCAATTTCTTTTTTTACTTAGTAAACTTCTGGTGAAATGTGCATACCCATGTTTGACTGCAAGTGTGGGTATTTGAACAAGGCATAACTATCTATCATGGTTGGACCTGCAGGTGGTTTTCGGTTCACTTATATCCTTTTAAGATAATGAGCATCCAATGACTGTGGCTTAGTGAAACAAATATACAGGCCAAATAATGTTTTAACTTTAGCTGGTTTTAAAGGACCAACTAGATTTTTATTACACGTTTTATCATCATGTAGATAGGATCATTTGTAACATTTGGAAAGTTACAAAAATATAGCCGTATTTAAATAGATGATTAGGCTATAATTTTAAGCAGTATCACAAAACTTTAACTGTGATATATATTTAAAGACAACCCTATATCTTTACGAAAATTAACCATGGTTTTACTACAAAAAAAAACCTGGTATCTATAGTTCAACCATGGTTACCACAAATTAGTCATGGGTTTGCAACACAAACCATAGTTTAACCATGGTATTTGCAGTAAAACTATACAAATGGTAGTCAATAATCCAAAAAACAAGGTTACTACAGTTTTATTGTAATAACACCATGATTAATATTCGTAAGGGTATGTAACAAATTTCTTAGCAATAAAGAACAAACATAAATGATTAAGTTTGTAAGACAAGGTGAAAAAACACCAACTACAGCAACAACAACACAACTTGTTACAAAAGGCCCAGGCAATGGGAGATGGAGGAAGATTCCCGAAGTCTAAGTCGAGGTTGGATGTAGAGGATTCACGGCCCAGTCGGTATGGACAATGTTCACTAAAAGGAAGGAGAGGAAGGTAGCAGTCCACAGGATTGTGGAGGCAGCAGAAAGTGATTATGAAAAGTGGTTATGAAATAGGAGAGAGGAGCAAAGCTGGAATCAGAAGGATGGTAGTGATTTGGCCATCAACCCACCAAGAGGAGGGTTTTACGGTTCAGGGTCGAAACACCCAAGGAGAGTTGGATACTGTCTGATAACATTAATGCCTCCTAGCCAAGGCTACACCCTTGCAAGGTGAATGTTAGAATAGATAGAAAAGAATAGATCTTAGATCTTGCACAAAACAATCAAAACACGAGATTTGACCATTATTTTCTAGATATAGTGAATGGTAAATTAGAAGAAGTAATGCTTTATACAACCTAATGCAGTATGTTCTAATACAAGTAGCTTTGTTTTACCATGAGACATCATGAGGATAGCTTTAAGGGTTTTTATGTGTGATGAACTGAGAATGAGATGTGAGAGAAATAGGAGGGGTTGTGAAAATTAAAGCGGTAAAAAATGACTGGCAGATGGGTTTAATTACTTTTAAGTGACAAAGCGATTCGGGTCATAGTTGTATCTTCAACCACAAGACCAATGTATTTCTGACCAATGTACTGTCTATAAAACCCATTTTAAATATATCCATATAAATAATATTAATATAATTATTAATATTTTGTGTGTTAATATTGTAGTAGGGTGTGGTGTTTTGTTGTTTTGATTGTTGTTCTTTATTTTGTGTTATGCTTTTTGATTCTTGTGTAATAGGACCCTCTTGAAAATGTGATTCGGCATTTAAACAAAAGAATAAAATTTTAGCCTGTTGCAGAAATGTAGGAAATAAGATGCAGATCTATTTCTTGTTGGGGTTGAACCATAACTTAAAGTTAAAAGTGCATTATGACTCAGATTGTAATGAGAAGAGTGCAGCAGAAATGAAATCCTTTAAAGTCATGATCGTATAATAAAACAAGCAATCGTGTTTCTATCCACCTGTACATGCTCTCTCTTCTCATTCTTTCCTTTTTGATTTTGTTTAGTTTATTATTTGAAATTTGAATGCATAGGTTGATCTGTGTTAACTTTAACAGAAAATCACACAAAATATATTTTTTTTATTAATTACCGGTATATTAAATATATTTATGTTCAAATGCTTCAGTCACGAGATGTGTTTAACGGTTTCCTGTGTGAGGAATAAAAAACTGTTCTTCACCCTTAAGATGGTAAGACTGAGAGAGGAGGAGGAGTTGTGAAATCGAATGGAAAGGTATAAAATAAGGTGAGAGAGATGTAAAATTATTGTGAGGAAAGAGACAGAAGCTGGTGAATTACAATGGCAAGTCTCTGTATCCTCTCTCTCTCTCTCTCTCTTTCTCTCTCTGTCTATATATATATATATATATATATATATATATATATATATATATATATATATATATATATATATATATATATATATATATATATATATATATATAAAATTTGTGCTTAATAATCATATTCCACTTCTTTGACAGGTCAAATCAGGATCTATTGGCGTTCTGTTGATGGCTCTCCTTTTTGGGAGTGGAGACTTCTTAAAAATGGAAAGAGGTAATTTATACAATATATACTAAAATATATTTATGTTGACTTTTCATAATTACTTAACACACATTTGTTAATGAGCCCCTGATATTAATTAAATGTAAACCAGGTGTTGTTTAACAAAAAGCATGTGACCAGTTTGTGCAAATGATTTATAAAGTATTTGATGAGATGACTTGCTTTGAGTATGCATTGACAGTATTATTAGATAAACAGAGTGATAAATTAAAAGTTCATCTTTTATACAGGCAAGTAATACTACCCAAGTATCATATTTATATACATATTCAAATATTTGATTCCGTCATTTATGTTTTTTTTGCAGGCGATACAAATGTCACTGAGCGATGTTCTATGCCTAAACCGTGTAATGTGTACGGCTTCACTAACTGGTACAAAGTGGGCAATGTCTGTGTCAAATACTTCAACAGACCTCTCAACTTTACTGATGCTGAGGTTTTTTTTATTTTTATTTTTTTGTCCATGGAATGTAAAAACAATCGGTGTCATGTGTAGTCATTAAATGTTCTTCCTTGTTCATATCCAGTTCAGCTGTAGGAAAACAGCCCCTGGTGCACACCTGGTGTCGGTGCATAAAAAAGAGCATAATGATAAGCTGCTCTGCATTGTGAAAAGATTCAACCCAAATAACCTGCGCATCTGGCTTGGAGCTTTTGAACTTTTCAAGGTAAAATAAGATTGAGATGTGATGGTGTTTACAAATTTGATGTTATTATCTGGTTTATTACTAACAACTTTTTGTGTGTGTGTCTTTCTTTATTTCTTCTTTAAAAACTCTCTCATTATTTCAGTCTGGTCAATTTCTTTGGCTTGATGGATCCTACTGGGATTATGAAATCTGGACACGTGGTGAACCCAACCATATGTACACCAGCACAGAGGAATGTGTGGAGATGAACTGGAAAGGTAAGAACAGAGAGACACTAATGGGTTATAGGATAATCACATTCATTTTTAAGTAAATGTTTTGCTAAGTGATCAGTGACGCTGTGAGGAATATTCGGTAAGAAGGTAGAATAATCTCTTCATTTCACTGTCCCTCATTTTCAGAGACTGGCAAATGGAATGACCACGGTTGTCATTTCAAGAAAAACTACATATGTGCCTTCAAACTAAATGGCATCTTGAAACAAGAGGAGATGGAATAGTTTTATCTGTGTACTGACACATAAAACTTTCTGAATAAAACGATATTCTCTGCATCAACAAAAAAAACTTACAATAAAAATAAATAAAAAATAATTCTTCAAAATAATTCTTCAAATAGCTTTAAAATGCTAATAAAGAATGTTTGCAATCAAAATTATCAGTTGATTATTATTATTATTTTTTTACTGTTTGTCTGATTATGACTGTCTGTAAAGTAATGTATATAAAAATAATGGTTCCAAAAGGGTGTTTTTGGTTCCCAAAAGAACCTTTCAGTGAAAAGATCCTAAATAAAAAATTTCGAGGAACATAAAAATAGAAAGAACCTTCATTTTTAAGAGTTTACAAATATTAAGGAGACCAGATCTCTGTGTGGAGCACTGGAAGTTGTCATCCAAAAGTCTCACTGATTATTACAAATATGGCAAAATGAATGTAGGAAATGTAAACTGGTATTTCCTACTACTGACACACTACAACAAAAGGTACAAATAACTTTAAACCTTAATAACTTTAAACTTAAAACCATTTTTTTAGGGTTTTTATATCAAATCTATTTGCTGTAAACTATTAATCCAAACATATGTGCTACAAAAAGACCCGCACTGTAAAAAATCCAGTTAACAAAATGTTGGAAGAACACATTTATTTAAAGCTGCAGTCTGTAAATTTGGCCTCTCTGTATCGAGTGATAATCATGCCAAAACCTCACACACAGTTCTTTGTATATGTAAAACGTATTGTATTTGTTTGATAGCTACGTTTTTTATTTGCAGAACAAAATGCATTAGTTTGTGAGTGATGTTTTGTATTTGCAAACCACACTGAGTTTGTTTGTGAATCGTTGGGTGTGAGTAAAACACATTTTGTGTGTGTGTGAGGTTTTGGCATGATTCTCACTCCATACCTCTGTCACCATCTCTGTTTGAAAACCTGAAATCGCAGCTGTTTGCAGAATGATCTTCATTGCATGGGTTGTACTCTGGCACGGCTTCAGCGCGGATGAATCTACTGTTTTGAGGAGTATGTGTGGCAGTTAATCACCGCACAGGTGTGGCCATTTACTGCACTTCAGAAACACCGATTCTAGCCAAAGTCTTGGAAAATATGACCCAAATGAGAATTTTCACCTGATATTGTCAGTTTTGTCGTTTTGACCAACTGAGGAAAAAAGCATTGCAATAAATCAAGCTATCAATGGTGATTTTATCTAAAGATCGGTTAGCTAATATCACATCAAACTGTGCAAATTATTATTAGACTTTATTCTCAAATTATTAAAGTAAACAACATCAGCATTGTGTGACTATGTCCTGGTTTCATAGACTGGGCTTAGCCAGAAGCAGCATTAGGCCACAGTTCATTACTGTTTTTCCACAACTTGGCACTGCATGTCTCGTTGTCTTCGGAGGCATCTTTTTGCATAGATCCATCTCGTAAACACTGCATGCGCAAATCAGTGGGCAGGGCTAAACAGGCAGTGATGTAGAAGCAGGCTTTGATCTTCTTCTGCGGAGGCGGGGTTTAGCCTCACTATTACATAAAAGAGTGGCACATTCCACAACCTGTCGTTTCAGCAGATTGGCTTGAATATAAGCTGTTTTAGAGGAGAAAGATTTGAGTTTTGGAACTTGCAGACTGTTTTTATCATACAGTGACCTCTTATATGTCAAAAAATCAAGGGAATTTTGGATTTCTCAGTTCATTCCCCCTTTAAAAAATAATAATAAAATAAAATAAAAACTCCTTAAATAAAATAAAAAATGACCTGTGAGATATGGGCTTTATTTAGGGTAAGACAGCACTTAATCGAACTGCATCACTTCATGGAAACAGCCTTTGTGCCACAGATGCATTGTAGGCTACTGGTTAAGGAAACAGTCCTCATCCTCCATAAAATGTGCAGCACACGTCTGTATATTTGGGTTGAACTGTTCTGGAACATTGTTGAAATACAATTTATCCACTGTCTTCTTTTGGAAGGCCAAACAAAGAAGTTTCGCTTTCACAACGAAACACACAGTATCTCCTCCACAACATGGAGTCTGCAAACAGCTAATAAAAGTCACACCATCTTTATTTGCATAAACATCTGGGCGGTGTTATGCAAATCTTCCAACGTCTGACGTAGAAGTGGAGGCATGTTAGAATGAGCCCTTTTAGGAGGGTGTGGTTAACTCTTAACTTTTATAAAGAATATCTCTTTGGATTTGAGACTTTAGTCTTTGCAATTTTACAGTTCTTCTTTGTGCACCAAAAGCTTGTAACACTCACAACAAAGAGAATGGAAAATTTGAAATCGCAACATATGAATCCTTTAAGGAGTACATGTGCCAATAAAGCAAAATCCCTCCTGGTGAGTTACTGACTTGCTGTCATAAAAATTCTTCAGTAAATGCAATGGTAAAACAAGCGTCTTATCTTTTTGATTCATCTTATAATTTGGGGATTGAAAAACACAATTATTATCGATTATTAAACTTAAAATGATTTTATTAACTAAAAGAGAGAGAGAGAGAGAGAGAGAGAGAGAGAGAGAGAGAGAGAGAGAGAGAGAGAGAGAGAGAGAGAGAGAGAGAGAGAGAACTGTACGTTGCAGTGTTACAAGGCGGCGCTGTTGCTCGTTCAACAGGCCAAACAGCGCTTAGATCAGATTGCCTCAAAGTGATTCTCGATGAATGAATAGCGCACATTTATGCCAGGCGATTGCTTATGAACTCGAGTTGATGAATTATGGCAATGTCTATTTTATGACCTTTATATAATATGTTTTAGACGGTTGTAAAAATGTATATTTTCTCATCTGAAGGATCAGCACGCAATATAGACATTTCAAAATAATGTTTATAATTAAATGTCACGCGTTTATGTATTTTGGTTACACAATTAATTGTATTTAATTTAATTTCCATTTCATTCATAGTAAGTTATTGTAGTTTCTGGCTGTTAATCTTTCCCAAAATAAGAAAAGACTAAGAACATTTTTTGACATATATTTTTCAGTAGGCTATATATATATATATATATATTACTATAGTATCCGTAAAATCTGTGTCCCATCCACTGAGAGAGGCACTACATATAAAGGAGAACTCTACAATTATATGCTGTAATTTTGAATAATTTACAATCCATATAATAATACATAATATTAGTATGCAATTAAAGGTGCTGTAGGGAACTTTTGTAAAAAAAAATATTTTTTACATATTTATTAAACCTGTCATTATGTCCTGACAGTAGAATATGAGACAGATAATCTGTGAAAAAATCAAGCTCCTCTGGCTCCTCCCAGTGGTCCTATTGCCATTTGCAGAAACTCCATTGCTCCCGGTAAAAAATAACCAATCAGAGCTGCGGTCCATAACTTTGTTTGTGTTCAAAATGTAGAAAAATGTATATAATAAGCGAGTACACCATGAATCCATTTTCCAAACCGTGTTTTTGGCTTGTCCTGAATCACTAGGGTGCACCTATAATAAGTGTTTATATTCTGACTATTTTAGATTGCTTCGGGGGCACCGTGGCGGAGTAACCCAGTACCTTTGTGATTCTTCATGGACATAAACAGAGAGAAGTAGTTCCGGCAATTATGTTCTTCCGCAAGATGCAAGCAGTTCTGTTTATTAACCGCTAGAGCGTCAAAAGTTCCCTACCGCAGCTTTAAATGTAATAGTGTAAATAAAATAAATGTCAATAAGATTATTTGTTTTCTGTCACATAGTAGACCATTTTTGTGGCATTGGTAAAAGGAGGATTTTCCAGCCGGATACAAGCGCAAGTACATTTCAAACCTGTGGGAAGCACTGATGTAATTTTGTTAATATACAGGTCCATCTCAATAAATTAGAATGTCATGGAAAAGTTCATTTATTTCAGTAATTCAACTCAAATTGTGAAACTCGTGTAATAAATAAATTCATTCCACACAGACTGAAGTATTTTAAATCTTTGGTTCTTTTAATTGTGATGATTTTGGCTCAGATTTAACAAATTTGATTATGGTGACATGCCAATCATCAAATCAACTCAAAACACCTGCAAATGTTTCCTGAGCCTTCAAAATGTTCTCTCAGTCTGGTTCACTAGGCTACACAATCATGGGGAAGACTGCTGATCTGACAGTTGTCCAGAAGACAATCATAGACACCCTTCACAAGAAGGATAAGGCACAAACATTCATTGCCAAAGAAGCTGGCAGTTCACAGAGTGCTGTATCCAAGCATGTTAACAGAAAGTTGAGTCGAAGGTAAAAGTGTGGAAGAAAAAGATGCACACCACCAAGAGAACCACAGCCTTATGAGGATTGTAAAACAAAATTAATTCAAGAATTTGAGTAAACTTTAAAAGGAATGGACCGAGGCTGGGGTCAAGGCATACAGACGTGTCAAGGAATTTCCTGAACCACAGACAATGTCAGAGGCATCTTACCTGGGCTAAGGAGAAGAAGAACTGGACTGTTGTCATTGGCTAAAGCACCAAAAGCTGGTTGAATGACCATGGTGTTGGTGTGCTTGACTGGCCAGCAAACTCACCAGACCTGAACTCCTAGAGAATCTGTGGGGTATTGTCAAGAGGAAAATGAGAAGCAAGAGACCAAAAAATTAGTTGAAGGCCACTCAAAGAAATCTGGGCTTTCATGCCACCTTAGCAGTGCCATAAACTGATCACCTCCATGCCATGCAGAATTGAGGCAGTAATTAAGGCAAAAGGAGCCCCTACCAAGTACTGAGTACATGTACAGTAAAAGACTAACAGTTCACTTCATTTATTTATTTATTTATTTATTTAATTGGTTTTATGAAGTAATTTGTGGAGATAGTGATTTGGTGGGTTTTTGTTAAATGTGAGCCAAAATCATCACAATTAAAAGAACCAAAGACTTAAACTACTTCTGTGTGCACTGAATTTATTTTAGTTTCACAATTTGAGTTGAATTACTGAAATAAATGAAACTTCTCCTCGACGTTCTAATTTATTGAGATGCACCTGTAGTAGCCTAATGTATTTGTTGGTCATCGAGTGACCTCTGGTGGCAGGATGGAGAAGACACCAATTTTATTTTTTTATTTCAAGTAGGGGTAGCTGCAAGTAGGGGTAGGTGCAGCCTGGAGCAATGGGCGTGCCAAAAGGTTTCTCGTTGGTTAAACGAAAGGTAGGGGGCATGCCAAAAGGTAATGGAAAGCTGGCTGAAAAAAAAGGATAGCGAGCCATATACTATTAATCGCAGATTAAAAGGAAGCCATAAATTCAACATAATACTATAAAACCAAATGTAATTCTTCCAAGGTAAAAACGGTGTTAATGATATTAAAAATATTATTTTACATTACTTTTGAAAGTACCTTCAAAACTTCATGGCGCGGGTTACTGACGTCATCACCGCCACAAGTTTAGGTCTTGATTTATCAATAATTTATCAATAATCACATTTTCTATATCACATTATCAATAATCACACTAGCTGTTCTTAAGTTAACGTAAAAAGTTGTATTTGTTTACATTAGTTAATGCACTGTGAAGTGAACTAACAAGAACAAACGAACAGCTGTATTTTTATTAACTAGCTAAGTTTAATAAATACTGTATCGAATGTATTACTCATAGTTAATGTTAGTTAATACATCAATCTCAGCAAATGAAACCTTATTGTAAAGTGTTACACTAGAAAACTAGGTTTTGCCTGATAAAGAAAATAAATATGACAAAAACACTAAATCATGAAATTTAAAAATTAGTTAGAAGAGTTTAGTAACCTTATTTTAAGTGACATAAACCAATTAAACAGACAGACAGAGCTTTATCCACTAAAACATTTATTTAGCTTTCAGTTTTACTCACCAATTCAAGTAAAAAGATGGATAGATTATACTCTAGGTTATACTAGGTTATACTAATATTTGGTTCATGTGCATGTACAACTCCAACATGTTGGATTAACAGTCCTTGTGAGTGCACTTTGGGCAATGATAGAGTTGAGGCATGAGGAGCTAATACAAAAGGCTAATCATTCAGATTAAAGTTACTGACAGTGCTTGTCTCCGTCTTCTAATGTTGAGAATGTGCCTCTGAAGGAAAGTCAGTGTCTTTCTCAGGTATGTTGGATATGTCACGTACGGGAACACAGGAGATGGAAGATCCAAATGCAGTGTGGTTTTATTAAGGGTAATCCAAATCAGGGTCAAAAACAAGCCGGGGTCGTAACCAACATAATCCAAATAGAAACAAACAGTAACAAGAACAGGAACTCTAAGAAAAGAAAAGGCAAGGAAACTAGGTGACGGAAATTAAGGAATCCATGAAGACAAACAGTAAAAGACTGGTAAATATAGGGAGGATAATGACTAATAAGTGAAGGCACCTGATGCAATTAACTGGAGTGCAATTACTGTGATGAAGGGACAAGGCTTGTGGGAATTGTAGTGCCTGCGGTGAGGTGCCTATGGGGAAGTGAGACCACTAGTGGACACCCAGGGAAACGGAGACCAGACAGCGTGACAGGATATGCAATGTTGAAAGCAGAATACATATAGAAGGCTGTTATGAAGGCTTCATCAAGGCTGGTGCACTGACACATGTCTATTCCATCTTCTGTCACCACACCCTCCTCCTGTGATTGCCATTTTACAGTCAGTATCCATCAGGTGTATG
The DNA here is from genome assembly GCF_023724105.1 of Carassius gibelio. NCBI lineage: Eukaryota > Metazoa > Chordata > Actinopteri > Cypriniformes > Cyprinidae > Carassius > Carassius gibelio. Next base: position 25,297,713 of record NC_068396.1, read on the forward strand.
GTAGGAAAGGGTGTAACAGGGTCCCCCTACATAAAAATTAGAAAATAAATACATAAATAATAATAATAATAATAAAACTTTTCAAATTAATCAAATTCTGTTCCATCCTCTTTGGCTCAGACAATTAGAATTAGAAGGTTAATGTACAAGAGTCACAATATACAATCATTTCATGTTCTTGTATTAACTGATAAATATGACATTGTTTTCTAAAACTATTGTTTTAAATTTTTAACAGATGGGCTAAAATGGTACAGAAGAAAAAAATATTACACGAAAAGATTTTAAACAAGATATTTTACAGTTAATGATTTTTTTTTACTATACTCACTCCAGCAGGTGTCCTGAAGTATGAGTATTTTTTGAGTACATCCTCCACAGACATTCCTTCCGTGGTTCTCAGCGTCTCCAGGAGAATATTTGTGACGTGTGGTCTTTGACAGTCGAGGGGTCTGGATGTGTTTCTGAAACTCACTTCGTAGCACATTCAGATGGGCCTCAACAGACACTGAATCCACCCCAACACAAGTTTATTTATATAAATGTTCTTAATTAGTTGTTTATTAGCATACAATAATAAAATTAAATATAAAAATATTAATAAAATATTACATTAAATGTCTAATACTAGGGGAGAGTGGGGTAAGATGAGCCATTTTCAGATAAGTTCAAATGATGCAGAAGTACAATTAAAGTATCTATCCTATCCTATTGAAAATATATAAGTACTAGTATCTAATAATAAGAACTAGTATCTTATGAATGAAGTACTAGTAACTTTACAAAAAACACTAGTACTTAAAGAAAAAACACTAGTAACTAAAAAAAAGCACTAGTACCTAAAAAATAAACACTAGTAGTTAATGAATAAGTACTATTACTTAATGGAAAATATACTAGTATCTAAAAAAGTACTAGTAAGGTTAAATTAGATACTGGTGCATTTTATAGATTAAATGTTAAAACGACTTGACATACTAAACATGGAATTCACTCACCAGTCAGTGCACATCACACCAGTACTGCAAAAAGATGCACTAAATTAGCACATTGAAAAAGAAGCTGAGGTTCTGGAATTTTTATTAAATTTACCTGTGATTGGTTGCAACAATCAAAAGGAAACCATCATGTTTACAGGTTAAGCATTAAACAAATACATTTCTTATACAGACTAAATAAATTAAATGTCATGTAAAAAATAGCTACAGACATTTATTATTCAGTTTAAGTCTTATATATTGTTTATGACTTTATGTTAAGGTCATAGGTCATGTCAAAATATTTGTCAACTGGAAATATATTTTAATGTGTTGTTGACTTAATCAACAGTACTGTTGGTTTCTGTTTGAGTCAATGTCCTTTCTAAGCACATCCACTGACATCTGTGCAGCTGTCATGAACCATCTATAATACAAAGACGGGCCAAAATTAGCTTGTAATGACCAACAAATACATTTCTAAATGTCTTTTTAGCACATTTTTTACCATCCTATACCTAAATACATTTTTATTCATCTAAGCCTCTAAAAGGGATGTAAACAAGATAAAGTTTATATCAAACATACTACTTTTAGCAGTTTTGTCATGTTGCTGCAATAGTGAAAAATAAATTAGATGAACTAATGCTTTTTGCAGCATATTGCTGGTTAATAAGACACAGCTTATGATATCAGGAGGCGACATTTTTAAGGATGCTTCATGTGTTAGAAGTAACTCTGATAGTAAGATGTGACAGTAAAATGTGAGAAAAAATGTGAGAGAAAGAGGAAGACTGTGAAAATGAAAGAGATATTGTATGGCTGGATTAAAAATTATCATAAAAATATATCTTGTTAAATACTGAAGTTAACAGAAAACCTTTACACTTATCATGTGTCACATCATGTGTTCAAATTTTTTTATGTCAAGAGTCAAGAGGCATTTATTTGTCATTTGCATAGTTAACGCTGGGGAAACTGGGCATTAAAATGCTTGTGACGAGGCTCAGACTAGAGCTGTAATCGGGCCTAAAAAGTTTGGCCTGACAGGACCCGAGCCTGACAGGTTTCAGCCCGAGCCCGACAAGTACATTTTGATTGACAGCTTTTTAAAAGCCTGAACCAGTTTACAGCTCGACATTATTCAAATGTGCGCACGCACACAACTCTTTTGCCTTTTGTCAATAATGAGTCATTTATACATGTTTTAACATAATTTATTAATAACTAACATAGACTAAGCCACTTTAAAGTTGGAATAAAGAAATAAAATAAGTCCTCTGTAACATCTCAGCACTCTTTTTTACATTTACATTTATTCATTTAGCTGATGCTTTTATCCAAAGTGACTTACAACTGCTATATATGGCAGATGTCACACACCTCTGGAGCAACTAGGGGTTAAGTGTCTTGCTCAGGGACACATTGGTGTCTCACAGTGGATTCGAACCCAGGTCTCTCACACCAATGGCATGTGTCTTATCCACTGCGCCAACACCACCCCACTTTATCCTGAGATAAAGTCTCCGCTGGATTTGCTTCACCACTAGCAGCTGACAATTAATAAAAGAATAATGCCAACATTAGGGAAATACTCTGTCCACATTATGCATTTAAGACTCAATTAATATTTAGTTATCATTTGAAAACCCTTTACTCGCAGAGATTAGGCTAAGCCTACATGTTTTTGTGGAGGAAAATGATTGAATCCACTGTATATGGCTTCAGCGCGCTCCTGTGCTCACTGATGGTGCATCATTATTCTCATTATAAACATGGTCAAAACTTTTCCACAACTCAGACTTTGCTTTAACTGCTGGTGCAACCAAAACGTAATCACCAGAGGCAAGCCTCCGTTACACCTACTCAGCATCCATTTTCGCATCTTTCTCACGCTAATCGAAACACATTACCTGACCGCTAGTTTACCTCGCAAACCGGAGCGCAAGCTCGAGCCCGGCCCGAGCCTGCGTAAGATGAGAGAAATTACCGAAAACTCGGGTCCCGTCCAGTTCGGGCAAAGATCTTAAGCTCTAGCTCAGACATAGAGTGACAATAACAAGACATAAGACATAGACGTACGTGGAGAGCACTGAGGTTCTTGAGTGACTACAGTGCCCATAGACAGAAAGACATGGACAGAGCATTATATGCCCATAAGTGGAAGTGACAGGTACAATAAAGGTAATCAGTGTTAAGAGTTATAGTGTTCATAAGTAGTCCTGAGGTAATATTATGATTACTGGGGTAGAATGGTGTCTAAAATGTCATTGTAGAGTGACCTAGAGCTACATGGTCAAATGTAGCATGTTTGTTGGTGTCTGTACTGTGTTTGAGCTCCGTCACTATATTCTTTTTATCGACTATTTTTAACTTAAAAATCAATTTTACACACCATTGTTTCCGTTTATATAACGTGTGGATATATCCTCTATTGTATTCTACAACAAAAACAATCAGACATGTCGCTATCACTAGTTTTATTTTGATCTCCCAGGTCCGCTATTAGCTTATAGGCCGTTAGCATCAGCGGCGTGGTTTCAGCTAACTGCGCTTATATTGCTAATACTCTATTCACACACATTACCCCTGCTGTACTCACTGTCACTTGCTTTAATGGCAGATGAATGTCTACCTTTGATTGCAGGTGGGGACACGCTCCATCTGCATTCTGTGCAGCTTGAGCTCGAGGCCGTGGGGAAGCAGATTTGCGACCTGGAAGTGAGGCAGGCCCAGCTGAGAGAGCGGAGAGCCACGCTGGAATCATCCCGGGCTGACACTCACAAGTCCGGGGTAAGTATACAGCGTGCTGCTAACAGTCCCACCACGTCTACTCCGTGTGTTTCTCTGCACAGGCCCGGTGCACCCAGGATGCAATCTTCCCAGATGTCCTTCACTCCGACGGCGGGACACCATGGACCCGGGTGCATCCACAGCGGAGGATGCGATCAGGGCCCCGGGCGATGACTTCTCCCCCTCCTGCCTTCGAGATCTCCATCCGGAACCGCTTCGCTCCCCTCCGCGAGACAGGACGTGACGCTGTGATCATCGGAGAGTCCATCGTCCGACACGTCCGTGCTATGTTAAACGAAGGTAAAGTGCACACTCATTGTTTGCCTGGTGCTTGTGTTATCGATGTTTCTGCGCAGATACCTGCAATCCTGAAGGCCGACGAGAGCCCCAGAGCAGTCGTGCTTCACGCCAGGGTTAACGGCACCACGCTGCGGCAGACGGAGACGCTGAAGAGGGACTTCAACAGCCTGATCTAGACGATTCACAGCACGACGCCCGCGGCGACGATCATCGTGTCAGGACCACTGCCCACGTATCGACGAGGACACGAAAGGTTCAGTAGACTTTTTGCTTTAAATGGATGGTTGTTGTCATGGTGTAAAGAACAGAAACTGCTATTTGTTATAACTGGAACTTTTCTGGGAGCATCCTAGGCTGTTTCGCGCTGATGGATTACACCCCAGCAGAATCCGAGCGGAGCTGCTTTCCGACAACATCTCCAGGACACTTCGCTCCATGTGACTAGTAAGACAATTCTCAAATAACTATTATGATGAGTTTTGTTCCACCCGCTTAAATGATAAAAGTACTTGCGCTGTAAAAACTATTAAGACTGTGTCTGTATAGTGAATTTCAAGTTTCGTCTTCCTCCACATCCGCCCGGCTTTTCTGCATTGTCTTTTCATAGTCTGAACTGCTGTTGATCTTCTCCAAACTGATTTCTGTCTGTTTTCTTACTGACTATTATTGGAGCAATATCATCAATAACATTCTTAACTTTTAAGTTGAAGGAATCAAGGAGAATATCAACAGAGTCTGCAGAAATGCTTGGTGTTAAAGATATAGCCTCCATAAATAGTACACTTTTGTTCTATTAAATCTAGAGTGTTTCCACCTTTGTGTGTGGGTCCATGCACATGCTGAATCAGGTCAAAAGTATTTAGAACCATTATCATTTATTTTGTAGTTTTGTTTTCTGCATTATCTATGTGAATATTAAAATCCCCTCCAATAACGAAACAGTCAAACTCTGAGGAAATCATTAAAAACATTTCTGTGACCTCTTCAACAAATGCTGGAGAGTATTTTGGAGGCCTGTAAATAATAATAAACAGAATACGTGGAGCACCTTTCAGCACAATCCCTAGATATTAAAAAGAAAAGTACTGACCAAATGACACTTGCTTGTATTGATAGACATCTTTAATTAGAGGAGCTACACCTCCAACTCTCCTACCAGTCCTGCTGACACTCATGAAAGTAAAGTTAGGATGGGCTGCGTCATTGAGGACTGTTGCACTGAAGCTGTCTTTTAGCCATGTTTCAATTAGAAACATAAAATCCAGATTGTTTGTGGTTATAAATTCATTGATTAGAAATGATTAATTTTTTAGTGAGCGAATGTTTAAAAATGCTAACTTGATGGCGGTGCTTTGTGTCTTTACATCGATCTTTGATGCATAATAGGCCGCAGATTAGATGAGTTTGCCCTTCAGCTTGAAAAGGCCTTAGACTTTCTATCACGTGATACAGCTGAAATAGAGAAAGCTACAGGCACACTGGGGACCCACTTGTTCTGTAAACATTTGTGAATGTTTATATATATATATATATATATATATATATATATATATATATATATATATATATATATGATTATATTGATAGTGAAAGTTTTATATTTTCTGTTGATTCTTATGAAGCATTTGACACCGTTAACCACAAATGTATGTTTGAGACTTCAGATTTTTTGGCTTTGGTGATTTCTTTAAAAGGGCCATTTATACTTCATATAATGGGTTTAATAGCTCATTAAAACTTGCAAATGGGATGCCCAGTATCTCCTTTTTCATTTTTACTTGTAACCCAGACAATGACCCTTTACATTATCAAATTTTTTTTTTTTCATGGAATCAGGATTTTAGAAAGAGAAATAAAATGCTGTCAATTTACAGATGATACAACAATATTTGTCAGAGATTGATTAGAATACATTAGAAATAAAAAATGTGATTGATCGTTTGAATGACTTTTCATTGGTTTCAGGTTCAACTTCTTGATATTAATGGTATTCTTCTATGTCTCTGCACTCCTAAACTGTAGCAGTACTGTGACAGAATTCCATACCAAGACAGTAAGAGGCGCCCATTCTCCCCGTATATATTAAAAAAAAATTAAGTCTTTTGTTTTCCTGGTTTTTCCCCTTGCAGCATGGAATTCACCGCTCACTTCAGCCCACCGGCCACTCCAGTTTCCTAGTCCGGCAACCATGCCTTTCACCCCAAACTTAGAGGGGAACCAAAGGAGGAGAAGGTGGTTGGTGCTATACCCTAGGCTTACTCCAGTGTCAGCTTTAGCCCCTTAGCTTGCTCCAGTGGTGGCTCCAGCTCCTGAGTTTGCCCAAGTACCAGCTCTTCAAAAGCGACTTACTGTGCCTGGTCCTCCAGAGCACCCTCCAGTGCCAGCTCGTAAGTGGCAGTCCCTGAATCTAGCCCAGAGAGGGATTCTGTTCCTGAGTTTAGCCCCCGAGGTCTCCTGTCCCCGAGTATGACCAGTGATGGCTCCAGTCATAGCAACCTGAAATGCCTATTTGAGTTTTAGCCCATTTTGTTCTCCCTTGTCTGGAATTGTTCATGTTCATGTCAACCTTGAAACATTTGTTTTCCCTTTTCCTTTTGATTATTAAAATTTGTCAATTTTCCTATGTCTCTTCACTTCAGCAGCAGTACTGTGACACAAACTTTACTTTCAATACAAATAAAATTTGGTATGTAATTCCTAATCTTATCTTTGAAAAGAATACAGCTGAATAACTTCTAAAACATACTGGCATTCTAAATTTCAGTGCATTGACTGGAATTATGCATGGTTGTTGCCTAAAAAAATATTGTATCCATTCTTTCATTCGTCCCCCTTCCTAATCCAAACTAGGTGGTAAGTGTTGTGTAGGTCGACCCCTGCAAGAGTTTGAAGGCTGAAGACATCAACAGCAAGGGATGACTATTCTTGACCATTATGTCTTTCAGCCCCCGATAATCAATGCAGGAGCAGAGCGATCCATCTTTCTTCTCCAAGACGAAAAACCCCACCCCAGCCGGAGAGGAAGAGGGAAGTATAAACTGGCTACTAGAGACTCATTTATGTATTTCTCCATGGCCTCCCTCTCAGGACCGGAGAGCGAATAAAGGCACCCCTTAGGTTGAGAAGTGCCAGGTAATCTATCACACAATCATGCGGGCTGTGCGGAGGAAGGGATGAAGCTCAGGACTTACTGAACACCGCTCTCAAGTCATGGTAAGCTGCTGGAACATTTGCCAGGTCAAACGGCTCCCCCTGTAACACAGAAACAGACATGACAGGGGATGAAGCAGACACCAAACACTGAGACAAACAAAATGGACTCCAGTCCAATACAGTGTGGTGAGCCCAATCAATGAAAGGGTTGTGGTTAATAAGCCAGATGTGCACCAAAGCTACGGCCATGGAGGGAGAGTGAATGAGTAGGAATCAAATCTCCTCTGTGTGATTGCCAGAAGTGATCAAGTGAACGAGTCCCATGATGGCTGTTATCTTGGTGAAAGGAGTACTGCAAAGTGAATCAGAATCAGAAATTAGAATCAGAAATAGCTTAATTGCCAAGTATGCTTGCGCATACAATCAATTTGTTTTAGTGACATAAGCTTCCAGTACACAGAGACAACAACACACAGACAAAAAAAAAAAAAAAAAATTAGGCAAATAAATAAGTGTATAAACAATTGTGCTATAAATGATAATGGAATAGGATTGAGTAAGATGCAGGGATGTACTAGGATGGAGTGGAAACAAATAAATATAAGGATATTGCACATTTTTATTGCATAAGTGGGGAACATTTAACTGTTCATGAGGTAGATTGCCTGGGGGAAGAAACTTTTCTTGTGTCTGACTGTTCTGGTATTTGCGGCTCTGAGGCGCCGGCCAGATGGCAAAAGTTAAAAAGATGGGATAACTTGGATGTGAGGGACCCAGAGTGATTTTCTGAGCCCTTTTCCTCACTCTGGATGTATACAGTTCTTGAACGGTGGGCAGGGGAGCACCAATAATCCTTTCAGCAGTCCGAACAGTTCTCTGTAGTCTTCTGATGTCTGATTTTGTAGCTGAACCAAACCAGACAGTTATTGAAGTACACAGGACAGACTCAATGATGGCTGGTTAAACTTCCTCAGCTGGCGAAGGAAGTACAACCTTTGTTGGGCCTTTTTCACAATGGAGTCAATGTGATTGTCCCACTTCAGGTCCTGAGAGATGGTGGTTCCCAAGAATCTGAATGACTCCACTTCAGGGGGGTTTCTCCTAAAGTCCACGATCATCTCCACTGTTTTGAGCATGTTCAGCTCCAGGTTGTTAAGACTGCACCAGATAGCCAGTTGCTCAGCCTCTTGTCTCTAAGCAGACTCGTCAGCGTCCTGGATAAGGCCGATAACTGTAGTGCCGTCTGCAAACTTCAGGAGAGGTGCAGCCGTTAGTGTACAGGGAGAATAGCAGTGGGGAAAGAACACATCCCTGAGGGGCACCAGTGTTGGTGGAGCAGCTGTTGGACATGAATTTCCCCAGTCTCAATAGCTGTTGCCTATCTTTCAGAAAACGGGTGATCCACTGACAGATAGAGCTAGGAACAGAAAGCTGGGTCAGTTGGGATGATTTTGTTGAAAGCTGAACTAAAGTCCAGGAAGGCACTTCACACAACTCCAGAGATCTATTGAAGATCTGTGAAAAGATGGGGGCCAGCTGGTCAGCACAGATTTTTAGACAGGCTGGTATAATACCATCTGGGCCTGGTGGTTTTCTTCTTTTGTTCTTCTTGAAGACCTGGCGCACATCATCTTCAAAGATTTGAAGAGCAGGCTTGTAGGTCGGTCTAAGATGAACCAGACAGTGATCAGACAGCTGCTCGTGGAACAGAGTGATATGCATCCTTTTTTGTGGTGTAACAGTGATCCAATATATAACCGTCTCTTGTGGGACATGTAACATGCTGTCTGTATTTTGGCAGTTCACGGGAGAGATTGCCTTCATTAAAGTCCCCAGGAATGATTAAAACAGAGTCCGGGTGTTGTTGTTCTCTCTCTGTGATCTGATCAGCAAGTTTCTGTAAAGCTGAGCTCACGTGCGCTTGCGGAGGAGCAATGTAAACACTCACCAGAATGAACGAGTGAAACTCCCGCGGCGAATAGAACAGCTTGCAGTTGACAAACTGCATTTCTAGATCAGGACAGCACATCTTCTTTAACACAGTTACATCTGTACACCACCGTTCATTGATGTAAAAGCATGTCCCGCCACCACGCGATTTCCCTGTTGATTCTGCGTCGTAATACACTCTAAACAGCTGAAAGCCTGGCAGATGGAGCGCGCTGTCCGGTATGGCATCATTCAGCCATGTTTCCGTGGAACACAGAGCAGCAGAGTATGTGAAATCCTTATTTGTCCGAGAGAGCAAAAGGAGTTCTTCCTTTTTGTTGGGTGGAGAGCGGAGATTTGCCAGATGTAGGCTAGCGCTTGCTTTTCCTGTCTGCGCGACCTGAAGCATTTGATCAGCACTGCTGCTTCTCCAATAACAACGTTCAGTAAAATGTCTGAATAATTTAAATCCGGTAAAAGATCTTGTGGTGTGTTCTGCCGAATGTTCAGCAATTCATCCCTGGTAAAACTGATCATGTTTGTTAAACAAAAAACAGGAAAAACGAATCAAAAACAGTACAAACACTGGAGAACCAAGCACTGAAGCAGCCATGTGCGGCGTTATCGAGTGATAGAAAAAAAAAGTGTGTTGGCAGAGATTGATTCGGCTAGAGGAACAGAGATGAGCTCAGCCAATTTGCATGGATTCCTCTACCTAGAACACAAACCGTGGGGATGTGGTGCTTGTAGCAGTAGGCGGCAGATCAAAACTCTCACTCTTGATTTCCATGCCGCAACTGTAACTGTATCTTCAACCAAAAGACCTATAGGTTTCACTGTCTTTTAATAGACTTTTCAGATGTTTGTTATTTACCAGATTGCCTCTTTCTGACCAATGTACTGTCTATAAAACCCATTTTAAATATATACATATAAATAATATAAATATAATTATTAATACTTTGTGTGTTAATATTGTAGTAGGGTGTGGTGTTTTGTTGTTTTGATTTTTGTTGTTCTTTATTTTGTGTTATGTTTTTGGATTCTTGTGTAAGGACCCCCTTGAAAATGTGATTCGGCATTTAAACAAAAGAATAAAATTTTAGCCTGTTTTCCAGTCACTTTACTGATATGGTGTGGAAAAATATATTTGGTAAATTAAATATATTTATGTTAAAATGCTTAAGTCACTAGATGTGTTTAACGGTTTCCTGTGTGATGAATAAAAAAACTGTTCTTCACCCTTAAGATGGTAAGACTGAGAGAAGAGGAGGAGTTGTGAAATCGAATGGAAAGTTATAAAATAAGGTGAGACCGATGTAAAATTATTGTGAGGAAAGAGACAGAAGCTGGTGAACTACAATGGCAAGTCTTTGTATCATATATATATATATATATATATATATATATATATATATATATATATATATATATATATATATATATATATAAAATTTGTGCTTAATAATCATATTCCACTTCTTTGACAGGTCAAATCAGGATCTATTGGCGTTCTGTTGGTGGCTCTCCTTTTTGGGAATGGAGACTTCTTAAAAATGGAGAGAGGTCATTTTTAATTCATAACGAAAATATATTTATGTTGACTTTTCATAATTACTTCACACACATTTGTAAATGAGCCCCTGAAATTAATTAAATGTAAACCAGGTGTTGTTAAACAAAAAGCATGTGACCAGTTTGTGCAAATGATTTATAAAGTATTTGATGAGATGACTTGCTTTGAGTATGCATTGACAGTATTATTAGATAAACAGAGTGATAAATTAAAAGTTCATCTTTTATACAGGCAAGTATCATATTTATATACATATTCAAATATGTGATTCTGTCCTTTAGGGTTTGTTGCAGGCCGTACAAATGTCACTGAGCAATGTTCTATGGTTCAAACGTGTAATGTGTACGGCTTCACTGACTGGTACAAAGTGGGCAGTGTCTGTGTCAAATACTTCAACAATTCTCTCAACTTTACTGATGCTGAGGTATGTTTTTTTTTTCATGGAATGTAAAAAAAATCTGTGTAATGTGTAGACATTAAATATTCTTCCCTGTTCATATCCAGTTCGACTGTAGGAAAAAAGCCCCTGGTGCACACCTGGTGTCGGTGCATAAGGAAGAGCTAAATGATGCGTTACACTGCATTGTGAAAAAATTCAACCCAAATAACCTGCGCATCTGGCTTGGAGCTTTTGAACTTTTTAAGGTAAAAAAAAGACAGAGATGTGCTGGTGTTTACAAACAGGGAGAGAAAATAGAAATTAGTTTCTCACTAATGAAATTTTTTGTGTGTGTCTTTCTTTCTTTCTTTATTCTTTAAAAACTCTCTCTCATTATTTCAGTCTGGTCAATTTCTTTGGCTTGATGGATCCTACTGGGATTATGAAATCTGGACACCTGGTGAACCCAACAATGTGTACACCAGCACAGAGGAATGTGTGGAGATGAACTGGAAAAGTAAGAACAGAGAGACACTAATGGGTTATAGGATAATCACATTCATTTTTAAGTAAATGTTTTGCTAAGTGATCAGTGACGCTGTGAGGAATATTCGGTAAGAAGGTAGAATAATCTCTTCATTTCACTGTCCCTCATTTTCAGAGGATGGCAAATGGAATGACCGCGGTTGTCATTTCAAGGAAAACTACATATGTGCCTTCAAACTAAATGGCATCTAGAAACCAGGCTCTGAGGAGATGGAGTAGTTTTATCTGGGTACTGACCCATAAAACTTTCTGCATAAAATGATATTCTCTGCATCAACACAAAATTTACAATAAAAATAAATAAAAAACAATTATTCAAAATAATTATTCAAATAGCTTTAAAATGCTAATAAAGAATGCTGGCAATCAAAATTATCAGTTGATTTATTTATTATTTTATTTACTGTTTGTCAGATTATGACTGTATGTAATGGCTATACTTATAAAAAATAATGGTTCCAAAATGGTGTTTTTGGTTCCCAAAAGAACCTTTCAGTGAAAATTTTAGTCTAGGACTAGGCTTAAGACTTGTCTGTGAAACTGTGTGTGTGTGTGTGTGTGGGGGGGGGGGGTCTCACCTTATTTTATACCTTTCCATTCAATTTCACAACTCTTCCTCTTCTCTCAGTCTTACTGCCTTAAGGGTGAAGAACAGTTATTTTATTCATCACACAGGAAACCGTTAAACACATCTAGTGACTGAAGCATGAATGAATTTAATAAAACAACTCTATAGCGCCATTTCTAACTATAGGCAGAGCAGGAAGTTGACCTCTGCATTATGAAGGGCCTCCATAACTGTACCACAGTAAAATATAGGTAATGGCATATGTTTCATGTTGACATTGGGCACTCCCCACCAGGTACAATATTCATAAATAATAATGTACTGTAGGATACTCATTCTAATAAATGTATATTGTAATGTACTCTTACTAATATATATATTTTTAAAATTATTTAAAATCACAGCAACATTGCTGGTAGGTTATCATTGCACAAATTAACACACTCTCCACATTTAAAAAATAAAAATATAAATTAGAAGAGTTCTAAACTAAAGTGACATGACCTAGAGCCAAGTATGGTGACCCATACTCGGAATACGTGCTCTGCTTTTAACCCATCCAAAGTGCACACACACACACACACACACATACACACACACACACTGTGAACACACACCCGGAGCAGTGAGCAGCCATTTATGCTGCGGCGCCCAGGGAGCAGTTGGGGGTTCGGTGCCTTGCTCAAAGATATCTCAACAATAGTATTAAAGGTGGAGAAAGAACTGTTCATGCACTCCCCCCACGTACAATTCCTGCTGACCCGAGAGTCGAACTCACAACCTTTTGATTGCGATGCCAACTCTCTAACCATGCCAACTAATCAACTCAAATCACCTGCAAAGGTTTCCTGAGCCTTGATTTTCATTTTAATCATGAAACTCTAACAGCAACATTTGGAAAAGCAAGCGCAGAACATGGAAACAAGAGTGAAAAAAAAAACTGCATACAAAAAACAAAAGTAATAGCAGAAAAAAACAGAACTATAACCAAAGAAAACATGATTTAATGCTTAAATCAGACAAATCTAGTTAATTAAGTTAATTAATATACAATTTTGTGCAATATGATTTTAAACGTGTTTAAAGTTTTGCTTCATGCTTATTTTTAAAAAATGCGTTATAACCTTTTTTTTATCTATGCTGATTATTTTTCAATCTGTGACTGTTGTTTGCTACTCTGAAAACATTGCTTTTATTTTTAAATCTTGTACATTACATTTTTACTAGCGTTTTTAAATTTAGTTTTTAATTTTTTTTTATCCGTGACTGCAATACTTTAGGGGGGAATCTGATCCCATACCTTTATGGTTGCCAGGTTGATTAAAATAAGTAACACACGTAATATTTCAGAGGGAGTTGATTGCGAAAGCGTGCGCACGGATGATCAATTTGTGGGTATGGATTCAAAAACCAAATGTACGGATTTGTTAAACCAAGGGAACAGTTTGTGAGTATGGTTTATAAAATGAGGAAACGGGTTGCAAAACCATCGGCACGGACTGTAATTTTTTTCTCCTACAGGTGACCTCCCGGGCTCCATACTCATGCTAAAATGAGTAAATAATAAATGCTTTGGACATCTGCTAAATGTATACATTTATTTATTTATTTATTTATATTGATTTCGGTAATCGATAATTTTTAAACAAAAAAAGTTATGGACTGACACTTTAATTTTAATTTTATATGAAATACATGTTCTATTACAAATCCAGTCAGTATCAAACTCTGTGTTGTGCAATGGATTGTGGAATGAATTTGTGCCAAAAAAAAATGGTTGCAATTTCTTTCATCACAAAAAAAACTGATATTGATACATTTTAAATTATTTAATAATTTATTGATATAACATAATATCTTTTTTTTTTTTTTTTTACTTAAAATGTACTTTTCCTTCTCAATCAAGGTTTGGCCAAAGGTTTCACTGGTGCTTTGTCATCATTGCAAGATTTCAGATCTATCAATCTAGTCAGTTCTTCCAACACACCAAACACTGGCATGTGACCAGACTGCCTCACTGCTACTACATACTGTGTGTACTTTACAGACTAGGAGTTTATAGTTTTCATTCCATGTAATATGTGTAAATGTTTAGAGTTTTTAATACAATTATAATGTGCTTTATTGTTCTCAGTGGCATCTACGCTAATATTAGTCTGTTTCTCTCTTATTCCGAGGTCACTATAGCCACCAGATCCAGTCTGTATACAGATCAGATGATCACTGCAGTCACCCAGATCTAGTCCGTATTCAGTCCAGATGGGTGATCAGCTCGTAGAGATGACCTCTACAGTCCTGAATGTCAGGATTTGACTATGTCAGCTGGATGAGCTCCAGACACAGATCCCCTCCAAAGACCTTGTTGGCCATCGGTCCTCCGCGACCTGTGTTGGAGCCTATTATTAAACCACGCCATGCTGGTTTTGTCTGTCCAGGGGAGAAATGCCCCCCCACCCCCCACCCCAGACTGTGCCTGGATTCTCCCAAGGTTTTCCATTTCTGTCACTGATCAAGTTTTGGGTCCTTGTCGCTGTCGGCTTTTGCTTGCATATTTGGGGACGCTTAACTGATTGCACAGACACTTTAGGAAAAGAGCTGAACTGTTCAACGCACCACCATTTCCATTTAAAAAATGGTTTGCAACATTTTGTTGAGGCTGAATGCAGATAAACCGTAACACCGGGACAACTTCTTTATATTTACAGACGTGACGTAATGGCGTGAATTTCCAGTGAAAACCAACCTGTACCAATCAAATTAGAAAACATTACTGTAAGCTAATTTTGTGAATTGGGCTAAAGGCGATAGTTTTGAACACTGGCTGGTTTTAAAGATGTAATTCTGAACAGTAGTAATATTTGTAAATGTTTGTTTGCATACATTTTGTTTAGCTAGTTTAGACTTTTTATTTTTTTTTATTCATTAAACAAAGTTTAAACTGAATTTTGCAGTTGTATTACAGATGTTTATTAACTGGAGCTTTAAAGGGACCTTTCACCCCGAAATGTAATTAAAAGTGTACTTGTTGTGTACGTCCAATCTTAAAAGTATAATTGGGAAGTACACAACAAGTACACTTTTAATACAATTAAGCACACTTCTTATTCAAGAGGGTAAAAACACTAATTACAACGCATAATAGCCTTTATTTAATAACAATTGCCATTCATAAAATTTTCATAGGCTAAAAACACACAAACAAAGAAAAAAAAAAAGGCACCTACATCTTGGATGGCCTGAAAGTCAGTACATTTCTGGGTGAACGGTCCCTTTAAAGCTCCAGTTAAGCATCCCCAAATATGCAAGCCATAGCCGACAGCGGCAAGCACCCAAAACTTGATCAGTGACAGGGGGGCATTTCTCCCCTGGACAGACAAAACCAGCATGGCGTGGTTTAATAATAGGCTCCAACACAGGTCGCGGAGGACCGATGGCCAACAAGGTCTTTGGAGGGGATCTGTGTCTGGAGCTCATCCAGCTGACATAGTCAAATCCTGACATTCAGGGCTGTAGAGGTCATCTCTACGAGCTGATCACCCATCTGGACTGAATACGGACTGGATCTGGGTGACTGCAGTGATCATCTGATCTGTATACAGACTGGATCTGGTGGCTATAGTGACCTCGGAATAAGAGAGAAACAGACTAATATTAGCGTAGATGCCACTGAGAACAATAAAGCACATTATAATTGTATTAAAAACTCTAAACATTTACACATATTACATGGAATGAAAACTATAAACTCCTAGTCTGTAAAGTACACACAGTATGTAGTAGCAGTGAGGCAGTCTGGTCACATGCCAGTGTTTGGTGTGTTGGAAGAACTGACTAGATTGATAGATCTGAAATCTTGCAATGATGACAAAGCACGAATGAAACCTTTGGCCACACCTTGATTGAGAAGGAAAAGTACATTTTAAGTAAAAAAAAAAAAAAAGATATTATGTTATATCAATAAATTATTAAATAATTTAAAATGTATCAATATCAGTTTTTTTTGTGATGAAAGAAATTGCAACCATTTTTTTGGCACAAATTCATTCCACAATCCATTGCACAACACAGAGTTTGATACTGACTGGATTTGTAATAGAACATGTATTTCATATAAAATTAAAATTAAAGTGTCAGTCCATAACTTTTTTTGTTTAAAAATTATCGATTACCGAAATCAATATAAATAAATAAATAAATAAATGTATACATTTAGCAGATGTCCAAAGCATTTATTATTTACTCATTTTAGCATGAGTATGGAGCCCGGGAGGTCACCTGTAGGAGAAAAAAATTACAGTCCGTGCCGATGGTTTTGCAACCCATCCCCTCATTTTATAAACCATACTCACAAACTGTTCCCTTGGTTTAACAAATCCGTACATTCGGTTTTTTAATCCATACCCACAAATTGATCATCCGTGCGCACGCTTTCGCAATCCACTCCCTCTGAAATATTACGTGTGTTACTTATTTTAATCAACCTGGCAACCATAAAGGTATGGGATCAGATTCCCCCCTAAAGTATTGCAGTCACGGATAAAAAAAAAACAAAAAAATAAATTTAAAAAGTCTAGTAAAAATGTAATGTATAAGATTTAAAAATAAAAGCAATGTTTTCAGAGTAGCAAACAACAGTCACAGATTGAAAAAGAATAAGCGTAAATAAAAAAATGTAATAAGCATTTTTTAAAAATAAGCATGAGGCAAAACTTTGAACACATTTAAAATCATATTGCACAAAATGTTATATTAATTAACTTAATTAACTAGATTTGTCTGATTTAAGCATAAAATCCTGTTTTCTTTGGTTATAGTTCTGTTTTTTTCTGCTATTATTTGTATTTTTGTATTTTTGCTTTTCCAAATGTTGCAGTTAGAGTTTCATGATGAAATGAAAATCAAGACTCAGGAAACCTTTGCAGGTGATTTGAGTTGATTAGTTGGCATGTCGCCATATTCTAATTTGTTGAGATAGTGAATTGGTGTTTTTTGTTAAATGTGAGCCAAAATCATCACAATTAAAAGAACCAAAGACTTAAACAACTTCAGTCTGTCTGCACTGAATTTATTTAATACACGAGTTTCACAATTTGAATTGCTTTGGAAATGATGTTATCAGTTCCTTGTTGAGAAAGATCATGTAGCTCTTCAGCGATTAAGATATTTTATTGATAAAATTGCGTTTCAGCGCTAAAAAGTTTGTGTTGCTGAATGTCAGTGTTTGTGATCTAAACGTGATCTGACGGACTCGTGTGTGTGTGTGTGTGTGTGAGGTACAGTGAAGACAGGGCATTAGGAAAGTTGTGGCCTAGTGGTTAGAGAGTTGGCCTCGCAATCGAAAGGTTGTGAGTTTGACTCTTGGGTCAGCAGGAATTGTACGTGGGGGGAGTGCATGAACAGTTCTTTCTCCACCTTTAATACTATTGTTGAGATATCTTTGAGCAAGGCACCGAACCCCCAACTGCTCCCTGGGCGCCACAGCATAAATGGCTGCCCACTGCTCCGGGTGTGTGTTCACAGTTTGTGTGTGTGTGTGTGTGTGTGTGCACTTTGGATGGGTTAAAAGCAGAGCACGTATTCCGAGTATGGGTCACCATACTTGGCTGTAGGTCACGTCACTTTAGTTTAGAACTCTTCTAATTTATATTTTTATTTTTTAAATGTGGAGAGTGTGTTCATTTGTGAATTGATAACCTACCAGCAATGTTGCTGTGATTTTAAATACATTTTAAAAAATATATATTAGTAAGAGTACATTACAATATACATTTATTAGAACGAGTATCCTACAGTACATTATTATTTATGAATATTGTACCTGGTGGGGAGTGCCCAATGTCAACATGAAACATATGCCATTACCTATATTTTACTGTGGTACAGTTATGGAGGCCCTTCATAATGCAGAGGTCAACTTCCTGCTCTGCCTATAGTTAGAAATGGCGCTATAGAGTTGTTTTATTAAATTCATTCATGCTTCAGTCACTAGATGTGTTTAACGGTTTCCTGTGTGATGAATAAAAGAACTGTTCTTCACCCTTAAGACAGTAAGACTGAGAGAAGAGGAGGAGTTGTGAAATTTAATGGAAAGGTATAAAATAAGGTGAGACCGATGTACGATGTAAAATTATTGTGAGGAAAGAGATGACAGAAGCTGGTGAACTACAATTGCAAGTCTTTGTATCCTGAAATTGTCTGTGAACCCATCAACCCCCCCCATCCCCCCCCCCCCCCCCCCCCCACACACACACACAGTTTCGCAGACAAGTCTCAAGCCTAGTCCTTGACTAACATTTTCACTGAAAGGTTCTTTTGGGAACCAAAAACACCCTTTTGGAACCATTATTTTTTATAAGTATAGCCATTACATACAGTCATAATCTGACAAACAGTAAGTAAATAAATAAATAAATCAACTGATAATTTTGATTGCCAGCATTCTTTATTAGCATTTTAAAGCTATTTGAATAATTATTTTGAATAATTATTTTTATTTATTGTTATTGTAAATTTTTTGTTGATGCAGAGAATATCATTTTATGCAGAAAGTTTTATGGGTCAGTACCCAGATAAAACTACTCCATCTCCTCAGAGCCTGGTTTCTAGATGCCATTTAGTTTGAAGGCACATATGTAGTTTTCCTTGAAATGACAACCGCGGTCATTCCATTTGCCAGTCTCTGAAAATGAGGGACAGTGAAATGAAGAGATTATTCTACCTTCTTACCGAATATTCCTCACAGCGTCACTGATCACTTAGCAAAACATTTACTTAAAAATGAATCTGATTATCCTATAACCCATTAGTGTCTCTCTGTTCTTACCTTTCCAGTTCATCTCCACACATTCCTCTGTGCTGGTGTACACATTGTTGGGTTCACCACGTGTCCAGATTTCATAATCCCAGTAGGATCCATCAAGCCAAAGAAATTTACCAGACTGAAATAATGAGAGAGAGTTTTTAAAGAAGAAATAAAGAAAGAAAGACACAAACAAAAAATGGCATAAGTGAGAAACTATAGTGCATGCATGTAATAGAAAACCATATAATAACAGAAAATCAGTCATTTCTCTTTTCTTTTCCTGTTTGTAAACACCAGCACATCTCTGTCTTTTTTTTTTTTTTACCTTAAAAAGTTCAAAAGCTCCAAGCCAGATGCGCAGGTTATTTGGGTTGGAACTTCTCACAATGCAGAGCAACCCATCATTTTGCTCTTCCTTATGCACCGACACCAGGTGTGCACCAGGGGCTTTTTTCCTACAGTCGAACTGGATATGAACAAGGAAGAACATTTCATGACTACACATTACACAGATTTTTTTTACATTCCATGAAAAAAAAAAAAAACATACCTCAGCATCAGTAAAGTTGAGAGAATTGTTGAAGTATTTGACACAGACACTGCCCACTTTGTACCAGTCAGTGAAGCCGTACACATTACACGTTTGAACCATAGAACATTGCTCAGTGACATTTGTACGGCCTGCAACAAACCCTAAAGGACAGAATCACATATTTGAATATGTATATAAATATGATACTTGCCTGTATAAAAGATGAACTTTTAATTTATCACTCTGTTTATCTAATAATACTGTCAATGCATACTCAAAGCAAGTCATCTCATCAAATACTTTATAAATCATTTGCACAAACTGGTCACATGCTTTTTGTTTAACAACACCTGGTTTACATTTAATTAATATCAGGGGCTCATTTACAAATGTGTGTGAAGTAATTATGAAAAGTCAACATAAATATATTTTCGTTATGAATTAAAAATGACCTCTCTCCATTTTTAAGAAGTCTCCATTCCCAAAAAGGAGAGCCACCAACAGAACGCCAATAGATCCTGATTTGACCTGTCAAAGAAGTGGAATATGATTATTAAGCACAAAGTTACACACATATATATATATATATATATATATATATATATATATATATATATATATATATATATGATACAAAGACTTGCCATTGTAGTTCACCAGCTTCTGTCGTCTCTTTCCTCACAATAATTTTACATCTCTCTCACCTTATTTTATACCTTTCCATTCGATATCACAACTCCTCCTCCTCTCTCAGTCTTACCATCTTAAGGGTGAAGAACAGTTTTTTTATTCATCACACAGGAAACCGTTAAACACATCTAGTGACTTAAGCATTTTAACATAAATATATTTAATATACCGGTAATTAAGAAAAAAATAATGTTTTGTGTGAACTGTTAAAGTTTACACAGATCAACCTATGCATTCAAATTTCAAAGAATAAACTAAACAAAAACAAAAAGGAAAAAATGAGAAGAGAGAGCATGTACAGGTGGATAGAAACACGATTGCTTGTTTTATTATACGATCATGACATTAAAGGATTTCATTCCTGCTGCACTCTTCTCATTACAATCTGAGTCATTATGCACTTTTTACTTTAAGTAATGGTTCAACCCTAACAAGAAATGGATCTGCATTTTACTTCCTACATTTCTTTGACCCTTCTCGTATTTTTTCCACACCATATCAGTAAAGTGACTGGAAAACAGGCTAAAATTTTATTCTTTTGTTTAAATGCCGAATCACATTTTCAAGGGGTTCCTTACACAAGAATCCAAAAACATAACACAAATTAAAGAACGACAACAATCAGAACAAAAAAACACCACACCCTACTACAATATTAACACACAAAGTATTCATAATTATATTAATATTATTTATATGTATATATTTAAAATGGGTTTTATAGACAGTACATTGGTCAGAAAGAGGCAATCTGGTAAATAACAAACATCTGAAAAGTCTATTAAAAGACAGTGAAACCAATAGGTCTTGTGGTTAGGAGATATAGTTACAGTTGCGGCATTGAAATCAAGTGTGAGAGTTTTGATCTGCCGCCTACTGCTACAAGCACCACATCCCCACGGTTTGTGTTCTAGGAAGAGGAATCCATGCAAATTGGCTGAGCTCATCTCTGTTCCTCTAGCTGAATCAATCTCTGGACTTTAGGAGAAACCCCCCTGCAGTGGAGTCATTCAGATTCTTGGGAACCACCATCTCTCAGGACCTGAAGTGGGACAATCACATTGACTCCATTGTGAAAAAGGCCCAACAAAGGTTGTACTTCCTTCGCCAGCTGAGGAAGTTTAACCAGCCATCATTGAGTCTGTCCTGTGTACTTCAATAACTGTCTGGTTTGGTTCAGCTACAAAATCAGACATCAGAAGACTACAGAGAACTGTTCGGACTGCTGAAAGGATTATTGGTGCTCCCCTGCCCACCGTTCAAGAACTGTATACATCCAGAGTGAGGAAAAGGGCTCAGAAAATCACTCTGGGTCCCTCACATCCAAGTTATCCCATCTTTTTAACTTTTGCCATCTGGCCGGCGCCTCAGAGCCGCAAATACCAGAACAGTCAGACACAAGAAAAGTTTCTTCCCCCAGGCAATCTACCTCGTGAACAGTTAAATGTTCCCCACTTATGCAATAAAAATGTGCAATATCCTTATATTTATTTGTTTCCACTCCATCCTAGTACATCCCTGCATCTTACTCAATCCTATTCCATTATCATTTATATCACAATTGTTTATACACTTATTTATTTGCCTATTTTTTTTTTTTTTTCTGTGTGTTGTTATCTCTGTGTACTGGAAGCTTATGTCACTAAAACAAATTGATTGTATGCGCAAGCATACTTGGCAATTAAGCTATTTCTGATTCTAATTTCTGATTCTGATTCACTTTGCAGTACTCCTTTCACCAAGATAACAGCCATCATGGGACTCGTTCACTTGATCACTTCTGGCAATCACACAGAGGAGATTTGATTCCTACTCATTCACTCTCCCTCCATGGCAGTAGCTTTGGTGCACATCTGGCTTATTAACCACAACCCTTTCATTGATTGGGCTCACCACACTGTATTGGACTGGAGTCCATTTTGTTTGTCTCAGTGTTTGGTGTCTGCTTCATCCCCTGTCATGTCTGTTTCTGTGTTACAGGGGGAGCCGTTTGACCTGGCAAATGTTCCAGCAGCTTACCATGACTTGAGAGCGGTGTTCAGTAAGTCCTGAGCTTCATCCGTTCCTCCGCACAGCCCGCATGATTGTGTGATAGATTACCTGGCACTTCTCAACCTAAGGGGTGCCTTTATTCGCTCTCCGGTCCTGAGAGAGAGGCCATGGAGAAATACATCAATGAGTCTCTAGTAGCCAGTTTATACTTCCCTCTTCCTCTCCGGCTGGGGTGGGGTTTTTCTTTGCTCCTGCATTGATTATCGTGGGCTGAATGACATAACGGTCAAGAATAGTCAACCCTTGCTATTGATGTCTTCAGCTTTCAAACTCTTGCAGGGGTTGACCTACACAACACTTACCGCCTAGTTTGGATTAGGAAGGGGGACGAATGGAAGAATGGATACAATATTTTTGTAGGCAACAACCATGCATAATTCCAGTCAATGCAATTCCATTTCAGGTTGCTATGACTGGAGCCATCACTGGTCATACTCGGGGACAGGAGACCTCGGGGGCTAAACTCAGGAACAGAATCCCTCTCTGGGCTAGATTCAGGGACTGCCACTTACGAGCTGGCACTGGAGGGTGCTCTGGAGGACCAGGCACAGCAAGTCGCTTTTGAAGAGCTGGTACTTGGGCAAACTCAGGAGCTGGAGCCACCACTGGAGCAAGCTAAGGGGCTAAAGCTGACACTGGAGTAAGCCTAGGGTATAGCACCAACCACCTTCTCCTCCTTTGGTTCCCCTCTAAGTTTGGGGTGCAAGGCATGGTTGCCGGACTAGGAAACTGGAGTGGCCGGTGGGCTGAAGTGAGCGGTGAATTCCATGCTGCAAGGGGAAAAACCAGGAAAACAAAAGACTTAATTTTTTAAAAATATATACGGGGAGAATGGGCGCCTCTTACTGTCTTGGTATGGAATTCTGTCACAGTACTGCTACAGTTTAGGAGTGCAGAGACATAGAAGAATACCATTAATATCAAGAAGTTGAACATGAAACCAATGAAAAGTCATTCAAAAGATCAATCACATTTTTTATTTCTAATGAATTCTAATGAATCTCTGACAAATATTGTTGTATCATCTGTAAATTGACAGCATTTTATTTCTCTTTCTAAAATCCTGATTCCATGAAAAAAAAAATTTATAATGTAAAGGGTCATTGTCTGGGTTACAAGTAAAAATGAAAAAGGAGATACTGGGCATCCCATTTGCAAGTTTTATTGAGCTATTAAACCCATTATATGAAGTATAAATGGCCCTTTTAAAGAAATCACCAAACGCAAAAAATCTGAAGTCTCAAACATACATTTGTGGTTAACGGTGTCAAATGCTTCATAAAAATCAACAGAAAATATAAAACTTTCACTATCAATATAATCATATATATATATATATATATATATATATATATATATATATATATATATATATAAACATTCAAAATGTTTACGGAACAAGTGGGTCCCCAGTGTGCCTGTAGCTTTCTCTATTTCAGCTGTATCACGTGATAGAAAGTCTAAGGCCTTTTCAAGCTGAAGGGCAAACTCATCTAATCTGCGGCCTATTATGCATCAAAGATCGATGTAAAGACACAAAGCACCGCCATCAAGTTAGCATTTTTAAACATTCGCTCACTAAAAAATTAATCATTTCTAATCAATCAATTTATAACCACAAACAATCTGGATTTTATGTTTCTAAATGAAACATGGCTAAAAGACAGCTTCAGTGCAACAGTCCTCAATGATGCAGCCCATCCTAACTTTACTTTCATGAGTGTCAGCAGGACTGGTAGGAGAGTTGGAGGTGTAGCTCCTCTAATTAAAGATGTCTATCAATGCAAGCAAGTGTCATTTGGTCAGTACTTTTCTTTTTAATATCTAGGGATTGTGCTGAAAGGTGCTCCACGCATTCTGTTTATTATTATTTACAGGCCTCCAAAATACTCTCCAGCATTTGTTGAAGAGGTCACAGAATGTTTCGTTATTGGAGGAGATTTTAATATTCACATAGATAATGCAGAAAACAAAACTACAAAAGAAATGATAATGGTTCTAAATACCTTTGACCTGATTCAGCATGTGCATGGACCCACACACAAAGGTGGAAACACTCTAGATTTAATCATAGAACAAAAGTGTACTATTTATGGAGGCTATATCTTTAACATCAAGCATTTCTGCAGACTCTGTTGATATTCTCCTTGATTCCTTCAACTCAAAAGTTAAGAATGGCAGTAAGAAAACAGACAGAAATCAGTTTGGAGAAGATCAACTGCAGTTCAGACTCTGAAAAGACAATGCAGAAAAGCCGAGTGGATGTGGAGGAAAACGAAACTTGAAATTCACTATAGCATCTATAAAGACAGCTGGACAGAATTTCTTCTTAGACCTTACAAACAATAACTTAAGCAACACTCGTACTCTTTTTGCCACTGTTGAGAGACTGACAAACCCCCCAAGTCAGATTCCCAGTGAAATGCTCTCAGACAGCAAATGCAAAGTTTGCTTACTTCTTTTCTGAGAAGATCATCAATACAATATCAAAAAGATACTATATCTACTTTTGAAGCAATTGATAGCAAAATGTTGGAAGAAATAGTGCATCACCTAAAATCGTCAACCTGCAATCTTGACACATTTCCCACATCTTTTTTCAAAAGTGTGCTAAATTGTTTAGAAGCAGATCTCTTAGAAGTGGTGAACGCCTCACTTCTTTCTGGGACATTTCCAAACTCCCTGAAAACTGCAGTTGTTAAGCCCCTCCTGAAAAATAGCAATCTTAATAACCAATATCTAATCTTCCTTTTATAGGCAAAATTATAGAAAAGGTAGTTTTTAGTCAGCTGAACAAATACTTAAACTCAAATGGATACCTGGACAATTTTCAATCTGGTTTCCGACCGCAGAGGCAGCACTCATTAAGATAATAAATAATATTCACTTAAATTCTGACTCTGCTGCGTTTGACACTGTCGATCATGACATACTACTAGAGAGACTGGAAAACTGTGTTGGGCTTTCTGGGATGGTACTCAAATGGTTCATATCATACCTAGACGAGAGAGGCTATTATGTGAGTCTAGGAGAGCATAAGTCTAAGTGGACGTCCATGACATGCGGAGTCCCACAAGGGTCAATTCTTGCACCGCTCTTGTTTAGCCTATATATGCTGCCACTAAAGTCAAATAATAAGAAAGAACCAAATTGCCTATCACAGCTATGCTGATGATATCCAGATTTACCTAGCCTTATCTCCAAATGACTACAGCCCCATTGACTCCCTCTGCCAATGTATTGATGAAATTAATAGTTGGATGTGCCAGAACTTTCTTCAGTTAAACAAGGAAAAAACTGAAGTTATTGCATTTGGAAACAAAGATGAAGTTATCATGGTGAATGTGTGATTCTGGAGACAGACCTCAGTTTCAGTAGTCATGTCAAAACAGTAACTAAATCAGCATACTATCATCTAAAAAACATTGCAAGAATTAGATGTTTTGTTTCCAGTCAAGACTTGGAGAAACTTGTTCATTCCTTTATCACCAGCAGGGTGGACTATTGTAATGGGCTCCTCACCGGCCTTCCCAAAAAGACCACTAGACAGCTGCAGCTCATCCAGAACGCTGCTGCCAGGATTCTGACTAGAACCAGAAAATCTGAGCATATCACACCAGTCCTCAGGTCCTTACACTGGCTTCCAGTTACATTTAGGATTAATTTTAAAGTACTTTTACTCATATATAAATCACTCAATGACCTATGACCGAAATATATTGCAGATATGTTCACTGAATATAAACCTAAAAGACCAGTTAGACAGTTAGAAATACCAAGGGTTCACACAAAACAAGAGGAGTCCACCTTTAGTTACTACGCTGCCCGCAGTTGGAATCAGCTTCCAGAAGAGATCAGATGTGCTTAAACACTAGTCACATTTAAATCTAGACTCAAAACTCATCTTTTTAACTGTGCATTTATTGAATGTGCACTGTCACAGTGCCACTGTGCAATGTCCAAACCGATTGCACTGTATTTTACGTATTCACTGTATTTTATGTAAAATCATTTTAGATTTTTAACCGTTTTAAATTCATTTTAAATAAGTCCTTTTTTAAATAATTTCCAAAGTTTTAAAATTGCTTGTTATTATTTTTGTTTTATTATTTCTTCATGACTATTTTACTTTCTTTTATGTTAAGCACTTTGAATTACCACTGTGTATGAAATGTGCTATATAAATAAACTTGCCTTGCCTAATCAACTGAACCTAGGACCAAATGAATAATATTACTTATAAGTCTCCCCTTCATGAATCCTGTTTGGCAATCATCTATAACTTGTTCTAAACATTTTTTTTTACTCTCTGTGCAAAAATACTGGCAAACACCATTACTGAGTAATAGGTCAGCCACAGTGGTTTATATGGCATGACACCTACGGGGTTAATGACATAGCATACGGAATTTCCCTTTAAATCCATCCTGACACTTCCGAAATATAAATAATTATTATCTGAAATATAAATCATTATTAAAAATTTATCACAGTATATTTGGGAAAAATAAATACATTTTAGAAGATGGATATAATAATATTTTTTATTATGTTATTTATATATGATTATTTAGGCTATTACAAAAAGTTGTTTTCCATTTAGTCTTCCAGGGACCTGTTCCAAAAAGGAGGTGTGTCAAACCCAAGAAAGCAGGGTAGGCCAAGGCAGCAACTTATACCGTGGTAACTTATTCTGTGAACCTAACCTGGTTGAGAGCAGTTCCTTGTGGTCTCCTTCCCATTTTTAAAGTGTAAGCTATGTTTATATACCTCATTCATTCATTCACGTTGCAAAAATGCTTTTCTTTCTGAGTATTCATTTATTATTTCAAGTACAAATATCTAAAAATTCTTAAATCATGATGTATTTTCTATACTAAAAAATTATGTTTATACTTGTTTCCTAGGGTCAAACAAGTTCATTTAAGTGCATTTTAGATTCAAGATTCAAGATTTGTATTCGTCACATACAAAATTATATATAGCATATTTAACCAGTGAAATGTGAGTAAGGTCAGATGAAAATATGCATAAATATAGCTATGTAAGAATGAAATAAAAGTAAACAATAAAAATATAAGAATAAAATATAAATAAATATGAATATTTTAGAATTAAATATAGAATGCAAAATAATGTGCATGAAAGTAAACTGTAGTCTTAAATATTAAGATATACAGGGATGTACAATGTGCATATGTGCATTATACTGTAGTCTTAAATATTAAGATACACAGGAATGTACAAGAAGCAAATGTGCAAACAGGGTGACACTGTCAGTGTGTCTATGTGAGGTAGTGAATGATGAATATCTTACTGATAAAGTGTACAATAAAAAGCCAGTAAGATGAATTCTAAAGCTTCCTATCTAAGCTTCCTATCACTGTTTATAAGTCCTGTACAATATTTTTAAATCCATCCAAGGTTAAAAAACATTGTCATTTTGTCAAAATATCATTTTAAAATTACCTCAATTCTCAGAGATCCCCAAACGGTTCGCGCGAAACAAAACAAAAAAAAGATTCAGTCTCCTTAAACCCCACCTTTCGGTAGCATACTGTGTTCTGATTGGTCAGCTAACATAGTCAGGTTTGATTGGTTGTTCCGCACACAACTTCATGGTAAACAATGCATTAGCATCTTTTAGGGGTGAATTATGTCTTATTCCTCTCATCGCGAAGCAAACAGTAAAATAAAAAATTTAACAGTCTCGCTGTTTTTTCTTTTGTGTGGGTGTATTCAAGCCGCGCGCTTCAGTTTGAATCTGAATAGCGTGTTCAGTGCGGGAGCGTGGTCACATTAGATATAAAGAAGGGAGACGTGAAAAACGTACATCGCGTTGTTTTCATATGGATTACTTTATCAAAGAATATCTGTTAGCAGCACTTGTTACACTTCACTTTAATGACGTGTTCGTAAATGAAGATCAGCACAGACAAAGGCTGCAGACAGCACACATACTAATAAGATGCTCGGGAGAAAACAAACACATAACTTCATAATCATACTTCGCGTTGTGATTCGGAGATGCTTGTTGGTCTAAATAAAGTTGGTAATGAACCTTCTTTTATACGGAAATTCTAAGCGACCATGCATTATAATTTTTTTTATTTTTGTTTTCTCGTTATAATGACTTAATTTTCTCGTTATCTCGACATAACGCAGTTCGTTTTCTTGTTATAACGACTTAGTTTTCTCTAAGAAGTTACACAACTGAGCCAGCAGGTGGCACTAAAGACCTGAATATAACTGATGCGGTGTTGTACACTATCCACTTTACTGAAGGCGGACCTTCCTCGTGATCGCTATAATTTGTGCAGTCTTGTTCATTACTGACATTTAATTAATTCATAAATGTTAAATGCTTGAATCAATATGAATATTTTGTGTATTAAGTTCCTGCTAAATGCATGAGTTTCACCAACGCGTTCTGTGTCATAAAATAACTGCTTATCAAAACCAAGGTTGACATCACTGTATTCTGTTTATCTACAGTAGGACGGGATTTAACGATGTAGGCTGATGTGCTTCTTTTCCTTATTACAAATCTTTATTGTTAACCATATTGATGAGAAATGTGATGTATATGTAAAATCCATAGGCTAATTTAATTCAGTTTTGTCCTATAGTGTTGTAATCATTTTTTTCTACACACACACACATACACTACACGTACACATGAACGCTCTTTTCAAACAGAAGCTTGTAACACACATGATATCTGCCACATCATATAATGACTACTACAAATTACAAATTATATATAATTTTATTTCAAATAAAGGGAAAATTAAAAGTGAGTTTAATACAAGCAGCTCTAATGGCGCAGTGTTGCCATTTAAACATGTTAATTACAAAAACAAAACGTTCGTTGTTCTGTCTCTGGAAAAATCAACAGTGATTGATCAGCCTTTATTTATGTACAGTACTGTCGATGTTATTACGAAGCAAAATTTGCTGAAATATAGGCTACAGTAAGAGCGCCTGCATGGTTGTTCATCAGATGCCTGTCAAAGTTGAGTTCGTTACTATAGCAACAGCAAAACTGTCATGTCGTTATAACGAGAAAACAAACTTTCGTTATGTCGAGATATAGAGAAAAATAAGTCATTATAACGAGAAAACAAACTTTCGTTATGTCGAGATAATGAGAAAAATAAGTCGTTATAACGAGAAAACGAACTTCGTTATGTCGAGATAACGAGAAAATTAAGTCATTATAACGAGAAAACAAAAAGGAAAAAAATTATAATGCATGGCCGCTTAGAACTTCCGTACTTTTATGGCCAAATGCTTTGAAAATCCCG
Organism: Carassius gibelio; assembly: GCF_023724105.1. Classification (NCBI taxonomy): domain Eukaryota; kingdom Metazoa; phylum Chordata; class Actinopteri; order Cypriniformes; family Cyprinidae; genus Carassius; species Carassius gibelio. The sequence goes on from NC_068396.1 coordinate 25,327,317, forward strand.
CCTTGTACTCACTGAGATTAGAAAAGCAGTCATCAGTGAAATGTTGTGAACATAACAAAAGGGATTTGTTGTACTGCTCTGTTATTGTGGTAAAAATGAATTTTAGCCATTGGTGCTTCTGATCTTCATTCTTTGGCAGTGAAAATAAAACAAACTTGCCTTTACAATTAAAAACACACTGTCTCCTCGACATGATGCTATCACACCAACCAGAGCGTCTGTGTGGGGGGGTGGGGCAGGTCAGAGTTCCGTTTCTCCCAAAACGGTAGGCGGAGATTATTATGCAAAGTGTTCCTAGTGACGTACATATAGATGGGCAAAAGATTTGAAATCTATAACGACTCGTTTCAGCGATTCAGAGTCGACTCCTTACTTTAGAAGCCAATAACTTTATAAATCTTGTACTTTTTGGTTTAATTACTTTGCACATTGTTTACACTGATGGACAGCTACATCATACACTGTAATACAGGTAATTTTTGATTTCCCATCTGTGTGGCTCTTTAAGTGGAGGCATGAGGATGTTAAGAGTTTTTGAGTGTGGGAGCCTGATGGCCTGGGGAAAGAAACTCCTCCTGAGTCTCTCGGTTTTTGCCATCATGCTACGGAAGCACTTACCAGATGGAAGCAAAGTGAAAAGATGGTTACTGGGGTGGGTGGAGTCTTTGATGATTTAAGCAGCTCTGCTTCTGCAGCGTTTGAGGTAGATGTCCTGCAGAGAGGGGAGAGCAAACCCTGAAATGCGCTCAGCTAAGCGCACAACTCTCTGCAGGGCTTTGCAGTCTTGACTGGAGCTGTTCCCATACCACACTGAGATACACTGAGTCAGTACACTTTCTATAGCCCCAGAATATAAAGTTTTCAGGATTGCTTGTGAGACCCTGAATTTCCTCAGCTGTCGCAGATGGTACAGTCTTTGCCTGGCTTTATTAACCTGTGTTTGAATGTGAGTAGTACAAGTCAGGTCCTCGGAGATGTTTACACCAAGGTACTTGAAGCTGCTCACCCTCTCCACAGGGGTCCCGCTGATCATAAGAGGAGTATAGGGCTGCTGCTGTCTCTTCCTGAAGTCCACAATCAGTTCTTTAATTTTGCTCACATTCAGAGAGAGACAGTTGTCCTGGCACCATGATGTTAATTTCTCTAACTCATCCAAGTATACGGTCTCATTATTGTTGGGAATGAGACCCAGAACCACAGTTTCATCAGCAAATTTGATTATAGATGTGGAGCTGTGCGAAGACACGCAGTCATGTGTGTAGAGAGAGTAAAGCAGGGGACTCAGCACACAGCCCTGTGTGAAAAGTGAAAGTCGTGACATTTGTCAAGTATGGTAACCCATACTCAGAATTGGCATTCTGCATTTAACCCAAGTGCAAACATACAGCATTGAGTAATGAATACACCATGAACACACACCCGGAGCAGTGGGCCGCTATATCCAGTGAGGGAGCAACTGGGGATTCAGTGCCTTGCTCAAGGTAACTTCAGTCATGGGTATTTAGGGTGATGTTCATTCACTCCCCCACCCATACAACTCCTGCCAGCACCAAGACTCAAACCTGCAACCTTCAGGTTACAAGTCCAACTCTCTAACCATTAGGCCACAGCCAACCCTAATTGCAGTAACTGATAAAAAAAATGCATTGCATTAACAGCGCTTGCATTTTAATACACTGTATTTTAAAGAACTGGATTTACATTTATCTGGCGCTTTTATCCAAAGCAACTTAAAATTGCTATATATGTCAGAGGTCGCACACCTCTGGAGTGTCTTGCTCAAGGATACATTGGTGTCTCACAATGGATTCAAACCCAGGTATCTCACACCAAAGGCATGTGTCTTATCCACTGTGCCAACACCACCTCTGATGGCTGGATGGCTGAAATTCAGCATAATTGTATATTTAAGCTGTGAATATTTAATTTGACAAAAAAACAAAATTCACACATTTAAACAACAACAACGTTATTTTCACATCCAAATTTTAAAAAAAATTAATCAGTGTTATCTTTTCAGACTCATTAACATTTCTGTTTAAAAATACCACCTAAAAATATCTTTTTATTTTGCTTTACAAAACAGCTGTTACTTCCGAAATAATGAAGGCTAAAATGCCTGTAGACTAAAGCAAAATGTTTTAAAACATTATAAAAACAGTAATTAGTTTAGGCTATAAAAACGTCATCCAAAAACAAATTAATCTAAGGTGAAGCTGATGCCTACCTCTCTCATTCGGCAAGAATTCAAATGTTTCCATGTTCCCAATGTATCTGGATGCTAAAATGTTATTAAATATAAAGAATATAGAATAATAATAAATGTATAATAAGTAACGCTGTATATGCGTCTGAAAGTTGGACTCCAAATTTCATTCTAACAATTATTTTGAGGTTAATATAGCAAATGAAAACTGTTCAGCTTCCGGGAAATTTGAGAATCTCCGCTAGGTATTTTCCCTCACTCCACAACAAAATAATTTAAATTAACAGTATTTACAGAAGAACAAAAACAAATATAAGAAGCTATAGCAATATTAACAACAAACCAAAGGCAATTCATTTAGGCTAAAACAAAACTGAAACCAACGTTGGGTCTCATTCGACCCAAAATCAAAGTTTCCGTATTCGCGATGTATTTGAATGACAAATGATTATAAAAAATAACCTAGTGTTTATAATAGCCTGATTATTAATCGGTCAAAATAAGCTGATATAGTTTGCTGCATTCGTGCACACTCAGAAACCGGTGACAGTGAACGAATCAACAGAGCATGAATGAGCTTTTGTCATCGCTGAATCTTTCTTAGACATTTTCAAATGTCGAAGTTGGGTTGCCCAGCTATCTGTGCATAATGGTTTCCAATGACTCCGGCGGGCGGAGCTTCTCAAAGTTGGGAATAATCAAAGGAGAGCTGTGGTCCTCAGTTGGGCAGGAAAGGCTAAGCATGCTGGCGCTTGAGTGTCGAATGCACATGCACCAACGACGAGAAAAAATAGGCCCTTTTTTAGCTGCAGCATCAGGCCCAGTTTGGTCTTAATCTGGCCCTGAAGGCGGTGCATTGCCATTGAGACTTGACTACGATGAGCATAGACAGTAAAAGAAATGGACACAGACAAGTGGGCTGCATCCGAAAACTGAAAAATGCTGCCTCCGGAGGTCGCATTCCAAGGTAGGAAGGTATCAAGGGCACGTCCGAAATCAATGTCAGCTCCATTTCCTGTCTCCAGGTGGGGGTCTGCTAGCCAATGGCGGCGCCCAGGGATGATTCAATAAAATAGGAAACCCTGCACCCCTGATGATAAGTTCACAGCTGAGCGGACATTTCACTCGTTGGCTTCAGCGTTATATTAGCATATGCCGTACTGCTGGAATTCGTGATTGGTTGACAGAAAATTTCTAATATTAAATGGAACGATAAAATAACGTTATTAACTGGTTAATGGCCATTTCAAATTTTCGATTCTGTTCGGAACTATAAAATTTGATTTCGTTTCTGGTTCTGGTTCTGTTCCTGTCAAAATTTCGTTCGTTTCAGGTTTTCGTTTTCGTTCCTTGAAGCCCTGGACTCTTGTGTAATATTTGGGTGTGCTGTCTATCATTAAGGGACATATTTACTACCAGCCTGTACCAGCTCAAACGGTCTCTTGGAATTAAAAATGACTGTCAGGATTTACTAAAGACAATTATTTTTGCAGCTGACATATATGCATTTGTAGGAGTTTCCATTTCAGATTCATGCAGTATTTATGGGCGTGTTCAAGTGTCACTCTGGGGACTATTTTTGCAGACAGTAGTTTGCAGATGGCTCAGAAAGAGGCATCTGGTTAATGACAAACATCTGAAAAGTCACTACTTTACCATAACAGTCAATGAAAACCCTAATTCTTGTGGTTACAGATACCGTTGTGATCACTTAGTATCAGTGCTGCCTAAATTTCTGCACCTCTCAAGTGGATTGTTTAGTAGACTTGGTTGCTTTACACATTTCGACTAACTAAACAAATCTAATGCAGGTTGACTGTGTACATTAAAGCACAGGGCCACAACATGCTGTTACCAGCCTACAGACGCTCTAGGTCACTCTACAATGACATTTTAGACACCGTTCTACCCCAGTAATCATAATATTACCTCAGGACTACTTATGAACACTATAACTCTTAACACTGATTACCTTTATTGTACCTGTTACTTCCACTTATGGGCATATAATGCTCTGTCCATGTCTTTCTGTCTATGGGCACTGTAGTCACTCAAGAACCTCAGTGCTCTCCACGTACGTCTATGTCTTATGTCTTGTTATTGTCACTGTATGTCTGAGCTAGAGCTTAAGATCTTTGCCTGAACTGGACGGGACCCGAGCTTTCGGGTTCGGCCTTAATTTCTATCATCTTACGCAGGCTCGGGTCGGGCTCGAGCTTGCGCTCCGGTTTGCGAGGTAAACTAGCGGTCAGGTTATGTGTTTCGATTAGCGTGAGAAAGATGCGAAAATGGATGCTGAGTAGGTCTAACGGAGGCTTGCCTCTGGCGATTACTTTTTGGTTGGACCAGCAGTTAAAGCAAAGTCTGAGTTGTGGAAAAGTTTTGACCATGTTTATAATGAGAATAATGATGCACCATCAGTGAGCGCAGGAGCGCGCTGAAGCCATATACAGTGGATTCAATCATTTTCCTCCACAAAAACATGTAGGCTTAGCCTAATCTCTGTGAGTAAAGGGTTTTCAAATGATAACTAAATATTAATTGAGTCTTAAATGCATAATGTGGACAGAGTATTTACGCTAATGTTGGCATTATTCTTTTATTAAATGTCAGCTAATAGTGGTGAAGCAAATCCAGAGCAGTGTTGGCGCAGTGGATAAGACACATGTCATTGGTGTGAGAGACCTGGGTTTGAATCCACTGTGAGACACCAATGTGTCCTTGAGCAAGACACTTAACCCCTAGTTGCTCCAGAGGTGTGTGACCTCTGCCATATATATAGCAGTTGTAAATCACTTTGGATAAAAGTGTCAGCTAAATGAATAAATGTAAAAAAAGAGTGTTAAGATGTTACAGAGGACTTATTTTATTTCTTTATTCCAACTTTAAAGTGGCTTAGTCTACGTTAGTTATTAATAAATTATGTTAAAACATGTATAAATGACTCATTCTTGACAAAAGGCAAAAGAGTTGTGTGCGTGCGCACATTTGAATAATGTCGAGCCGTAAACTGGTTCGGGCTTTTAAAAAGCTGTCAATCAAATTGTACTTGTCGGGCTCGGGCTGAAACCTGTCAGGCTCGGGTCCTGTCGGGCCAAACTTTTAAGGCCCGATTACAGCTCTAGTCTGAGCCTCGTCACAAACATTTCAATGCCCAGTTTCCCCAGCGTTAACTATGCAAATGACAAATAAATGCCTCTTGACTCATGTGAACACATGATGTGACACATGATAAGTGTAAAGGTTTTCTGTTAACTTCAGTATTTAACAAGATATTTTTTTATGATAATTTTTAATCCAGCCATACAATATCTCTTTCATTTTCACAGACTTCCTCTTTCTCTCACATTTTTTCTCACATTTCACTGTCACATTTTACTATCAGAGTTACTTCTAACACATGAAGCATCCTTAAAAATGTCGCCTCCTGATATCATAAGCTGTGTGTGATTAACCAGCAATATGCTGCAAAAAGCATTAGTTCATCTAATTTCTTTTTTCACTATTGCAGCAACATGACAAAACTGCCAAAAGTAGTATGTTTGATATAAACTTTTATCTTGCTAACATCCTTTTTAGAGGCTTAGATGAATAAAAATGTATTTAGGTATAGGATGGTAAAAAATGTGCTAAAAAGACATTTAGAAATGTATTTGTTGGTCATTACAAGCTAATTTTGGCCCATCTTTGTATTATAGATGGTTCATGACAGCTGCACAGATGTCAGTGGATGTTTTTTAGAAAGGACATTGACTCAAACAGAAACCAACAGTACTGTTGATTAAGTCAACAACACATTAAAATATATTTCCAGTTGACAAATATTTTGAAATGACCTATGACCTTAACATAAAGTCATATAAGACTTAAACTAAATAATAAATGTCTGTAGCTATTTTTTACATGACATTTAATTTATTTAGTCTGTATAAGAAATGTATTTGTTTAATGCTTAACCTGTAAACATGATGGTTTCCTTTTGATTGTTGCAACCAATCACAGGTAAATTCAATAAAAATTCCAGAACCTCAGCTTCTTTTTCAATGTGCTAATTTAGTGCATCTTTTTGCAGTACTGGTGTGATGTGCACTGACTGGTGAGTGAATTCCATGTTTAGTATGTCAAGTCGTTTTAACATTTAATCTATAAAATTCACCAGTATGTAATTTAACCTTTAATGTAATATTTTATTAATATTTTTATATTTAATTTCATTATTGTATGATAATAAATCATAAAAATAATAAAATAAAAACTCATTTAGAACATTTATATAAATAAACTTGTGTTGGGGAGGATTCAGTGTCTGTTGAGGCCCATGTGAATGTGCTACGAAGTGAGTTTCAGAAACATATCCAGACCCTTTTACTGTCAAAGACCACACGTCACAAATATTCTCCTGGAGACGCTGAGAAAGCACGGAAGGAATGTCTGTGGAGGATGTACTCAAAAAATACTCATACTTCAGGACACCTGCTGGAGTGATCCAACATGTTGGAGTTGTACATGCACATGAACCAAATATTAGTATAACCCGTGGTATAGATGGGTGCCAGTCAACTTTATTGGGATTCCATTCTTTTAGAAACCATGCACAGGAAGCAGGATTCTGTTCTATGGACTGCTACTACAGAATGAATGAATGAATGAGTGGTCTATCTATCTATCTATCTATCTATCTATCTATCTATCTATCTATCTATCTATCTATCTATCTATCTATCTATCTATCTATCTTTTTTTACTTGAATTAGAGAGTAAAATTGAAAGCTGTGTCTGTTTGCTTTAGTGGTTTTGTCATATTTATTTTCTCTATCAGGCAAAACCTAGTTTTCTAGTGTAACACTTTACAATAAGGTTTCATTTGCTGACATTGATGTATTAACTAACAATAACTATGAATAATACATTCGATACAGTATTTATCAAACTTTGCTATTTAATAAAAATACAGCTGTTCATTTGTTCTTGTTAGTTCACTTCACAGTGCATTAACTAATGTTAACAAATACAACTTTTGACGTTAACTTAAGAACATCCAGTGCGACTAACCGTGTTAAGAGACGTATGTATTTTAAATTCCTTGACATGTCTGTATGCCTGACCCCAGCCTCGGTCCATTCCTTTTAAAGTTTACTCACATTCTTGAATTAATTTTGTTTGACAATCCTATTAAGGCTGTGGTTCTCTTGGCTGTTTGTGCATCTTTTTCTTTCACACTTTTCCCTTCAACTCAACTTTCTGTTAACATGCTTGGATACAGCACTCTGTGAACTGCCAGCTTCTTTGGCAATGAATGTTTGTGGCTTACCCTCCTGGTGAAGGGTGTCAATGATTGTCTTCTGGACAACTGTCAGATCAGCAGTCTTCCCCATGATTGTGTTGTCTAGTGAACCAGACTGAGAGATCATTTTGAAGGCTCAGGAAACATTTGCAGGTGTTTTGAGTTGATTTGGTGATTGGCATGTCACCATAATCTAATTTGTTAAATCTGAGCCAGAATCATCACAATTAAAAGAACCAAAGATTTAAAATACTTCAGTCTGTGTGCAATGAATTAATTTATTACATGAGTTTCACAATTTGAGTTGAATTACTGAAAGAAATGAACTTTTCCATGACATTCTAATTTATTGAGATGGACCTGTATATTTACAAAATTTCATCAGTGCTTCCCACAGGTTTGAAATGTACTTGCGCTTGTATCCGGCTGGAAAATCCACCTATTACCAACGCCACAAAAATGGTCTACTATGTGACAGAAAACAAATAATGTGTGATTTTTAACAATATTTTAACTTATTGACATTTATTTTAATTACACTATTACATTTAAATGCATACTAATATTATGTATTATTATATGGATTGTAAATTATGCAAAATAACAGCATATAATGGTAGAGTTCTCCTTTGTTATATATGTAGGGCCTCTCTCAGTGGATGGGACACAGATTTTATTGATACTGTAAAATATATATATAGCCTACTGAATAATATATGTCAAATAATGTTTTTAGTCTTTTCTTCCCTTGGAACAGATTAACAGCCAGAAACTACAATAACTTACTATGAATGAAATGGAAATTAAATTAAATACAATAAACGCGTGTCTTTTAATTATAAACATTATTTTGAAATGTCTATATTGCGTGCTGATCCTTCAGATGAGAAAATATGCATTTTTACAACCGTCTAAAACATATTATATAAATGTAATGTCTTGTGGTAACTCCTAGCTAGCTGATTAGGCTTAATGGTTAGAAAGAACCAAAATATAATAAAGAGAAGACACACCACGAGTTGTTCACATAGACAGTAAAATAAATGGACACAGCGACCACATTGGAACTCAACTGAGACAATTGAATCCCACTTTTTGCATTTTTTAGCACTTCTGTTTCTGACGCGCAGACTCAAACGAAGCTTGACGACGTCAGCAACCTGTCTGACAGATGTAAATCTTCTAGTAGCTGTGCTTGCAAACTGCCATCGTTAATCTTGCAGAGAAGGCGAGCTTGAGCGGGGAGTTCTTTGGCGTGAGTGAGCAGGAGTAAGTATTCTAATTAATTGTTTTGTATAGTATTTTAAAATGTAACGCCAGTATGCCATATTAAGTTAATTGCCTGCGAGCTTCTCCTCCTGTCTGCTGTCTGTACGGTAATGCGACAGAGAGTCAAGTGGTTATGACGCAGTCGTTAGCCTATTTTTTACAAAAACTGTTTCTACGGGGCCATACTGTAACATAGAAGGCAATGGAGCCCTTTATACATTGTCGTGTATCTTTAGAAATAAATAATGGACAAACAGAGTCTTAAAAATGCCTCAGATGTAAAGTTATTCGCTGTCAAAGTGACGCCAAAATGAATGGGAGTCAATGGGAATGCTAACGCAAGTGAAGTTCTGCTACAAGATGGCAGCACGCAGCCGACTTCAACTTCCGGTCGCCTTCCTTGCCGCCTTGTTGTTCACTGTCAATGTCGTTCTTGTTCTGCTTTACTTGTCATTTACATTGTCCACCTAGTGGCAAGTTACAGTATACATCACATCTTCCTTTTTTTATTATTATTATTAAACACAACTATAAACTTGAACTTTTTTTCTAATTAGAAAGTCAGTATTGCAAAAAAAAAAAATTTTTCTTCTTCTTTTTGAGATCTCTGAACAGACTCAACTTTACTCAACTTTAATTAACTACTTGTTTACTTAAGAAAGAATAACGCTTTGGAGGTCTAACCACTCTACCAGAACGCGTCACCTTCACAGTTTCTTCAGCAACACCGAAGACATCTTTGCATGAGTTGGTACAGGGAGCAATGCCTGCTTTGTATCAACCACATCAGGAACACAGTCATTTATAACTGGATCGAATGAGTCCTGAATGTGTGAATTCTGGAAACTCAACTCTTTGTTCTTTAGAAGGTGTTTTCTATTTCTTCTGTAGATTTCTCCCCCCTGTTTTTGAACCAGGAATGACCTCGGTTTGTCAAGACTTTTCACCACTACAGCTGGCTGCCAACGATTCTCAGCTCTCAGCCTCACTATTTCTGTTTCACTCAGAGTAGGCAAGTTTCTAGCCCCACGGTCATAGTAGAACTTTTGCTTCAACTGCCTGTCTTTTAGGCTTTGCTGAACACCTTTGTGCAGCTGAGGCTGTACTCGCTGTTGGTATTCTGGTTTTCAATTTACGGCCCATAAGAAGCTGTGCAGGAGATAACTTTACTCCACTTAGCAGCGTATTCCTGTACTCAAGAAGACCAATGTACGGATCTCCTTGACTTTCTTGCACCTTCTTGAGTAGGTTTTTGAGGGTTTGTACAGCTCTTTCACTCTGACCATTAGACTGAGGATACCTTGGACTTGAAGTCGAGTGTGTGAACTCCCAGTCATCTCTGAAGTTGCTGAATTGAGCACACACAAACTGTGGTCCGTTATCTGAAACAACTTTATCTGGAATCCCGTGTCTTGCAAATATTGACTTCTGTGCTGTTATTACATGCTGGCTTGTTGTCTGTGTCAACTTTGTAACTTCAGGAAATTTTGAGAAATAATCCACACGTAGCAAGTAATCTGCTTTGTTGAAGTGAAAGAGATCAACTCCTACCTTTGCCCACGCCCTGTCTGGTAATTCATGACTGACAAGAGGTTCTTTGGTATCGTTCCTTTTGAAAGTGATGCACACAGCACACTTTGACACCACACATTCAATTTGTTTTCCCATGCCGTGCCAAAACAATACATCTCTTGCTCTCTCTTTACACTTAACAACCCCCAAATGAGCTTCATGAATCCTCTCCAGCATTTCTGCTTGAAGACTTTGTGGAACCACAAGCCTTGTGTTTTTGAACAGCAGTCCTTCTGAAATTGTCAGCTCTTCTCTGAATGTCCAGTAATTTTTTTTACTGCATTTGGCACATGTCTGATTTGTTTAGGCCATCCTGTCTTGACTACTGCCATCACCATCTGCAGTTCTCCATCTGCTTCTGTAGATTTCTTGACTGCTTCAAGTTTTTCTTCTGAAATTGGTAGACACTCTGACAACTGATGAACTTCCAAGTCACTGTCCAGTAATTGTTCTGCATCTTCTTCCAGGTAGGCTCTGCTAAGTGTATCAGCGATTTTCAACTCCTTTCCTGGTTTGTAGGTTACTAGCAGATCATAGGGTTGATGTTTCATCAACATCCTTTGCAGTCGTGTTGGCGCTTTTTCTAGAGGCTTTTTGAACACTGTCTCCAATGGCTTGTTATCTGACTGCACTCTTACTGGTTTACCATAGAGGTTTTGGCTGAATTGTTCACAGCCGTACACAATGGCTAAAAGCTCTTTTTAAATCTGAGCATACCTTTTCTGGCAGTCTGTCAGTGATCTTGAACCATAGGCTACAGGATTGAACCAAGATGGCGGTTTCTCTCTGTCCCGACAGAATGGTGTTTTCGTGTTTTTTGTCTTGTGAGTCGCAGTGTTTTTGTACGTTGTCGTCGCGTCTACCTGTCTGTAAGCGCAAATACAGTCGCGAGTTTCTGCTCGATGTCGGCAGAACCGCATTTTTACAGTTAAACTCCACGCACGCGGAACAGCTGTGGGATCTCGATCTGCTACGGAGGCCTTCACCATCACCGACCCCCACTACTGCATCTCGCCCGCAGCGGAGGCGCCACAAGCGGCATGACAGGAAGCAGAAGAGGGGTAAGCGCGGAGGTATCCGGGCTAGGCTAACGGCTAACCCACACAAGCCATCTATTCCCACCATCATACTGGCTAACGTACGCTTGTTGGACAATAAACTGGACTACATTCGATTACTACGCTCAACTCAGAGGACTGTAAGAGACTGTTGTGTTTTTGTGTTCACGGAAACATGGCTCAGCAAAAGTGTTCCAGACGGCGCTATTCAGCTCGACCAGCTGACGTGCTATCGAGTGGACAGAGCTCTCGTCGCGGGAGGAAAAACCCGCGGCGGCGGGCTTTGTGTTTACATCAGTGACGCGTGGTGCCCTGATACTGTTGTGATCAGCAAACACTGCTCACCCCTGGTGGAGTTTATGATTATTAAGTGCCGGCCGTTCTATCTGCCGAGGGAATATACTGCTATACTGCTCATTTCAGTTTAAATTCCCCCGAACAACAGCTGCAACAGGAATGACGCACTAAATGAACTGTACCAGCACATCAGTGAGCAGCAGACAGCACACCCCGATGCTTTTCTCATCATAGCTGGGGATTTCAACCATGCTGACCTTAAGAGTGTGTTTCAAAATATACACCAGCACATCAACTTTCCAACACGAGGTAATAACATTTTGGACTTTGTTTACACCACACAGAAAGGAGCTTACAAAGCCCCCCCCCCCCCCCTTCCCCCACCTCGGAGCTTCAGACCACATCACTGTTATGCTAATGCCTGCATACAGACCGCTCATTAAAGTAGCCAAACCAGTTTACAAACAGATTAAAGTGTGGCCAGAAGGATCATCAGAGGTTCTTCAGGACTGCTTCAACACAACTGACTGGGACATGTTTAAGCAGGCTGCCACATGCAATAACACCACCGACCTCCAGGAGTACTCAGAGACTGTCACTGCCTATATTAACAAGTGTATTGATGATGTAACAGTCACAAAGACCATCACTGTCCGGGCCAACCAGAAGCCATGGATGACAGGGGAGGTCTACAGACTCCTGAAGACACGGAACGCTGCCTTCAGAGCTGGAGATGAGGTGGGCCTGAGAACAGCTAGGGCCAACCTGTCCCATGGCATCAGACAGGCTAAGAGACAGCACTCCAGGAGGATAGCTCATCAATTCAGCGACAGCAGAGACACTAGGAACCTGTGGCTGGGGATACAGACCATTACGGACTACAAGCCCCCACCACGGACCTGTGACAACAACATCTCTCTGCTAAATGAGCTGAACACCTTCTTTGCTCGCTTTGAGCAACAAAACAGCACCACTGCACAGAAGACTCCACCTCCTCCCGGCGACCAGGTGATGACGCTGAACCCAGACAGCGTGAGGAGATCCTTCAGTAGGATCCATGCCCGCAAAGCTCCGGGTCCTGACAATATCCCTGGGTGTGTACTGTGCAGCAGAACTCACTGATGTCTTCACAGACATTTTTAACATCTGTGGTGGAAAAATTCATTTAACATTGCTTCTGTATACCTATATAAGCATGTGGTTTCTTTGAATTGCTGTGTGGCTTCAGAGGGATGACACCTGGGGGAAAACAGATGTCTGAGTATGACCTGAGAGGGTCATTGGGCCATATAGTGGGGGGACTAAGTCCTAAATGTGTGAGGACGGCTGTCTGCTGTTTTGGCACACGCTTTGCATGCAGAGGAGATGCAGATGGCGAAGAAGGAAAGAGTGAAAGCCAAAACCGACAAGGAGTGACAGCTGGCGGTAGTGCAAGCCGTGTCGAGGCCGGGGGGCTATCCTGCGCAGCGAATCCAGCAGTGGAAAGCGGGAAGATGGAAAAGAAAAGGAGGAAGATATCCGAACGAAACTGAAAGAAACTCTGAAAGATGGGGTTGTCGGATCTGCAAGACTGATGAACATGAGATATCGAATTGTACCAGATACAGACTGTGCAAAAAGGACAGTCATTGGGCGAAGGATTGCCCGGAGAACCGGCGAAATCAACAAGCATACTGAAGCGAGGGAGACGGAGAGCAGAGAGGAGGGGTCCTGGGCGAGCAACCAACAGTCACAAGTCAGGGAAGTGAAAATGTTCTAACCGCAAACACATACACATACACTGATGTACTTTCTGCTCTCTGCAATGAAGATAACGCTTGCTTTCCTTTGAGTATGTCTGATTCTATTGATAAGCATACTGACAAATGTGCTATTATGTTTAAAATTGAAGCTTTTATGAAAATGCCTAAATATCCTATGCTAGTAGAGGGGATATTGATTGAGTTTTTAGCTGATATAATATATACAGCCATGTGATCTGCAATGCCAACCACAATTAACAAGCGAAATTAATGAGTCAATTTCTGCATCAGGGCACGTAATTTGTGAAAGGTTCACAGTGCCTCTGAACTGTGAAACAAAAGGGGGTGAGGTGCTGAGGCATGCTTTTCTCTAAAAACTGTGTTTATGCCAAAGACTGGAGACAGATAGGGGAGGGGGTGAAACACAGTGAGAGTCTGGGAGCGTTTATGACTGAGTGCAAGCATGACATTGAAACAGAGAGAGTTGTGGTACTCATTGACAAAAGTCAGAGGGGGGTCATTGCATGGCAATCGTTTGCGCCTCAGAAATACATCCAGCATTAACAAAAGTGCCATCAGAGTTATGGGCAAAACACAAATATGATGTGGGTTTGATTAAAGGATGTGAACCAGTTGTGGTTACCCCAAAATCTGATTACAGACCATGTCAACGTCAATACCTTCTAAAACAAGAGGCAATTCTTGGTATAGAACCGGTATTTGAGTCACTATTAAAGGAGGGAATAATGGTACCATGCAATGATTCCCCAGTTCGCACTCCAATTTTTCCTGTAAAAAAGATAAGGAATGTGGGTCAGCCCACAGAGTGGCGATTTGTACAAGATTTACAGGCGGTGAACGCTGCTTTCATGCAAAGGGCTCCATCAGTACCAAATCTGTACACAATTTTATCACAAATACCACAAGATGCAACATTCTTCTCAGTGGTAGATTTGGCAAATGCATTTTTTAGTGTGCCAGTTGATAAAGACATCCAATTCTGATTTGCATTTGAATTTGAGGGCAAAGGTTACAACGAAGCCCTAAGAAGGAGTTTGGAAGCTTTGACCCTGACAGCAGGTACAGCTTTGTTACAGTATGTGGATGATCTTTGCTTGTGTGCTCTTGATGAGCTTAAATGTGTAAACTGCAGTTCGTAAAACAACAGATTACATTCCTGGGGTACCTAATAACACCAAATAGCAAATCACTGTCTGAAAAAGGGGTTAAAGCTATAAAAGAGGCCCCAAAACCAGTAACAAAGAAACAAATGCTTAATTTTTGGGGATGTGTTCCTAATGAAGAACATGTATTCCAAATTATAACATTTTTGAGCTGCCCCTGAGAACCCTGAGAGGGAAGGGGTTGAATTTATGTGACAGGATTGAGTGGACAGAGAAAGTGGAAGAGGCATTTCTGAACATGAAAGTTCAGCTGTCTGTTGCGCCAACTCTGGGCTTGCAGGCCCCAAATAAACCCTTTGTTCAGATGGTTGATGAGAAAAATGTATTTATGACTTCTGTATTGTTGCAGCATCATGGAGACAGATTGAGACCCGTGGCATATTTTTCCAGCAAACTGGACCCAGTTGCAGCCGGTCTGCCACACTGTCTGAGGGCCGTGGCAGCTGCTGAGATGGCCGTGATGGCTTCTAGAGAATTCGTAGGTTACTCTGATTTGAAATTGATGGTGTCTCACACAGTGTCCATGATTTTGCAGGAATAGAAAACATCACACTATCAACAGCTCGATGGTTAAGATATCATACTATTCTGCTTGATATGACTAACATCACTGTTAAGCGATGCACACCCTTGAATGCTGCTACTCTCCTTCCAACAGAGGAGGATGGGGAGGAGCATCATTGTTGTTTAACAGCAATCGAACAAGTGTGTACACCACGTCCAGACCTGTCTGACGTGCCACTCGAAAATTGTGAAAATGTCCTCTTTGTGGATGGCTCAGCTTTTAAAGATCCACAAACAGGCCTGAATAAGGTTGGTAATGCAATAACAACTGAATTTGACATTGTGGCCTCTGGCTCATTGCCATCAAATTATTCAGCACAAGCAGCTAAGCTTTTGGCATTAACAGAAATATGCAAACTAATGACAGACAAATGCGTAACGATTTACACAGATTCACGATATGCATTCGGGGTTACTCATGATTTTGGGGCGCTGTGGAAACAGAAAGTTTTTAAAGTCAGATGGGCGACCAATATTAAATGCACCCCTTGTGGCAGATTTGTTAGTCACTATTTTGCTGCCAGAAAAGATAGCGATTTGTAAATGCGCAAAATCATCAGAGTGTACTTTGTTATCTGAAAATAACCCTGACATTTCTTCATCTTTACAGGGCATGCAGACATTTGCGACAGGGCAGGAGAGAGAGAAATGGAAACAGTGTGGCTGTGAAGTGGTGAATGGAGTATGGATGAGCAGATATGGCAAGCCTTGTTTACCTAAAACACTTCTTTCCTCACTATGCTAAGTCGATGCATGGGAAAGACCACGCATCGAAAGGGGGAATGATTATGCAAATTAAAGAATTGTGGTTTACAAAAGGGTCCAAAATTTATGCAGAAAATTTTTGAAAAAGATGTGTCATTTGTAATACACATAATGTGGCAAGAGGCATAAAAATGTCTCACGTATTCCAGCAAGCCCTTTGAATATTTACAGATGGATTTCATTGAACTGTTCCCATGTGAAGGGAAGGGAAAATGGTTTGGTATTTGTGGACATGTGGTCCAAATGGGTAGTGGTCTGCCCAATGTCCAAACAGGATGCAGCAGCAGTAGTAAGGGCTCTCCTGACTGAAATAGC
Organism: Carassius gibelio; assembly: GCF_023724105.1. Classification (NCBI taxonomy): domain Eukaryota; kingdom Metazoa; phylum Chordata; class Actinopteri; order Cypriniformes; family Cyprinidae; genus Carassius; species Carassius gibelio. The sequence goes on from NC_068396.1 coordinate 25,343,573, forward strand.
CCCGAGATGGGGAAATTCCACGAAAAAGCAGTTCAGACAATGAAACACATTTTGTGTAGGGGCAATAAAAATCTAATTGGCTAAGTGTTGTGAGAAAACTGGACTCACATGGGTTAAGGTGCTCCCAATCGTTCTCATGTACATGAGAATGAGAAATCGATCCAGAGTAAACCTGAGCCCTTTTGAAATTCTCTTTGGCAACCCACCATTTGTGAGTATTGAAAGTGGGTAAACAAAAGCTACCATCTACAGGTGTGTGAGCATGACATGTTGAGTTATTGCAAGGAAATGTCTTCTCTGTTGTCTAATGTCTGTGTTCAGGTGAAAGTTGCTCAGGAGAAGGTTGCTGAAACACCATTGCACAACCTGAAACCAGGGGATTTCGTGGTGGTATGAGATCTGAGGAGAAAGTGGCTGGGACCGTTCCAGGTGCTTCTGACCACTCACACGGCTGTGAAGGGAGCAGAGAGAGCAACGTGGTTCCAGGCTAGCCACTGCAGAAAGGTCCCACCTGCATCCGAGGAAGAGGAGCTGAGGGAGTAAGGATCTGGAGACACACACGTCAACAAGACCGGAATCCAGCCTAAACATCAAGAGTCCTTATCAGCGGGAAGAGCAAGGTTAAGACTGAAAAACAGCATCGAAGAAGTCTGTGCGCAAGTGAAAAGATAACTATGAGCATCATAGTTGAGTACATCATGTTGTTTTCATATTCCAGACTACAGTGACAATGTTATCAATATCATCACACACATGAGAATGGCCGTAAAAGAGCCTGAACGTACACATAATGCTGCTAAATGATTTTTGCTGCTATTATGTCTACTATGTATTTTTTTAGTTGATATCCAGCTCAGTACAGAGACTGAAGTTTAACATTTAACATCAAATGGTTCAAATGATGCGTACAATGAAGACATTATGATGGATTTGAACAGGGAGAAAGTAATTGATGAAGGGACAAACAGTAGTGGAAGCTACAGTGAAATGTGTTAAATGTATGAGATTTATGAGATTATTTTCTTTGAAGTAAGTAATGTTCAGGCCTATCTGAATCTATACTGTTTGCTTGCTTGAAATAGGGTCTGTCCCCATATAAAAAGCCTTAGCATATTTTCTAACTTCTTTTACAAACTTAAGAGGGTGATCATTTATGAGAAAACGAGGGATGAAGAGGATAAATGTGATGAAATACCTTAAGTTTGCTTTATTTTGAATCATGATTGTATTTCTGAGTGTGAATTTTTTGATTTTGGATTGTGTTTGTATCTGCGACGTGACTGGGGGTCTGACTAAATGTCAGGAATGCAGTAGCAGTGACTTACTCGTTTAGCCCGGCGCCCAGAGCAAACATAATGTTAAGTGTGTAGTGAAAATATAACCAGTAGAAATGAATTTTTATGTTTTATTGATCAATGAATGATAAAAAAGGGGAAATTGTGGTGGAAAAATTCATGTAACATTGCTTCTGTATACCTATATAAGCATGTGGTTTCTTTGAATTGCTGTGTGGGTTCAGAGGGATAACACCTGGGGGAAAACAGATGTCTGAGTATGACCTGAGAGGGTCATTGGGCCATATAGTGGGGGGACAATGCCTGAGGATGACCCGAGGGGGTCACCTAAGTCCTAAATGTGTGAGAAACAGCCCATAGAGAGTGTTCCTTGTTATGTGTGGAAATTTACAGCTGTTCAGACTCTGTAACCTTGAAGCAGCTGAGGTATATAAGGTGGACGACTGCACTCTTCCTGGGTCGGTTTCACTCTGCAGGAACTCAGTGTTGCTGTATGACTGTATGACTGTCTGACCTTCTTTGCAAAGAATAAAAGCTTTCTTTTTAATTATACCTGAATTTGAGTCTGTCTCTTATGCTGACGAGAGTTGATTTAAATTTTGCCACGACACATCTCACTGAGTCAGGCTGTTGTTCCCACATGCTTTAAAACTACCACCATCATCCCAGTCCCGAAGAAGCCATCTCCATCCTGCTTCAATGACTACCGTCCTGTTGCACTTACCCCCATCCTCATGAAGTGATTCGAACGGCTAGTCATGCACCACATCAAGTCTGCCCAGCACGTTCCTCTGACCATCAACGGTGCGACTTTGGAGAGAGTGAGCAGCACCAAGTTCCTGTGTGTGCACATCACAGAGGACCTCTCCTGGACTGAAAACACAGCAGCACTGGCCAAGAAATCACAACAGCGTCTCTACTTCCTCCGCAAACTGAGGAGAGCCAGAGCCCCACCCCCCATCATGTACACCTTCTACAGAGGCACCATCGAGAGCATTCTGTCGAGCTGCATCACTGTGTGGTATCGCGCCTGCAACGTGTCCTGCCGAAAGACTTTGCAACGCATAGTGAGAGCAGCTGAGAAGATCCAGGACATTTATGGAACACGTCTCACCCGCAAAGCCCTCTGCATCACAGGTGATCCCACCCACCCATCACACAGCTTCTTCAGCCTGCTACCATCAGGGAGGAGACTGCGGTGTCTCCAGGCCAGAACCAGCAGACTGAAGGACAGCTTCATCCACCAGGCTGTCAGGAAGCTGAACTCCCTCCCAAACCTGTCCTGAACCTGAACTTGAAGGATGTCCATCCTGCAAAATGACAGCACCTAAGCCCTCTGAACTTGCATCCACAGAAAGAGTCACGTCCTTGTTGACATCAAAGAATTTGAGAACTGGCGCGTTGCTTAGTTATGATTTCAGCATCTCAAAACTCTTTTGCTGGGAGGTTTCCCAGTGCCAAGCCACACCATTTTCCAGGAGTTTCCTCAGCGGCGCACTGATCTCTGACAGGTTTGGAACAAATTTTGCAAGATATAGAACCATGCCAAGAAACCTCATCAAGGCAGCTTTGTCTTGTGGCTTAGGCACCTCTACAATTGCTTTGATTTTGTCTTGGTCTGGTTTCAAACCTTCTCCAAACAGTACATGCCCTATATACTTTATTTCAGACATTCTGATCTTGCATTTGTCCCAATTTAATTTCAGATTTATACTCCTGATTCTCTCTTAAAGCCGTCTGAGCCTTTCATCGCGCTGTTCCACATTTTCTCCCCACACGAGTATGTCGTCCATGATATTCACGACTCCCTCCAGGTCTTCGAGCCTTTTTGCTATGCACTTCTGGAAGATTTCTCAGGCTGATAATACACCAAAAGGTAGCCTCTTGAAAGAGTATCTACCAAAAGGTGTATTAAATGTACAAAGCTTGGAACTCTTTTCATCCAATTGAATTTGCCAAAAGCCATGGTTAGCATCCAACACAGAAAAAACTTTTGCATTTGGCATTTCACTCAACACTTCTTCAACTGTTTTGAGTGGAAAGTGTTCTCTTTTTATAGCTTTGTTCAAATCTTTGGGATCAATGCAGATTCAAAGTTTGTTTGGCTTCACAACCGTCACCATACTATTGACCCAGTCTGTTTGTCGACCACTCCAAGACTTTCCATTCTGCTTAGTTCAGTTTTTATTTTGTCTTTTAGTGCGATTGGCACTTTTCTGGGTGAATGTATCACCGGAGACACTGTTGTATCAATCTTGATATGATGCACTCCAGGTATGCACCCCAACCCATTGAACACATCATCAAATTCTTTCAGAATGTCCGTGTTTTCTTCACAATCCACCTTGTAGATTCTCTTGACTAGTCCTAACTCTGTGCAAGCTGACCTTCCCAGGATAGCAGGTGAGTCTTTCTCTATAATCTGGAACTCAATTTTAGCTTCATTCTCTTTGAACTGGAAGATGAGCTTTACTTTGCCCTTTGGCTCCATCTTGTGGCCTGAGTACGCTACTAACACGCAGTTAGACTTGCACATTGACATGGATGTTTCTGCAACTGCTCTGAAGTGTTTATATGAAATCACGTTGCACTCTGCTCCAGTATCCAGTTTAAAAGAAAGTGCTCTTTTGTTTACTTTAAGTGTTTCTGTCCACTTGTCTTTTTCTCCAACTGTGGCATCAGTTGCTTCATCAACTTGTGTCCCCTTTTTCTTTCCAGTCAGCATCTCTTTAAGGGCACCCACGAACAGTTATGTGTGATCCTCTTGTTCAATCTCATGAACTTTTCTCACTGTGAACTTTTTTTTTTTGTCGTTTTTAGTCGAAACTTGTATTTGCGTTTTGCACATATTTCCGAAGTGATTTTTTTTGACGAAAAACTTTAAAATATTTGTCCATATGCAGGACACTTCCTCAGTTCATGCCTGTAACCGCATCTGGTACATTCCTTTTCTTTCTGTGACCATGCGTTCGGAGCAGAACTATTTACAGGTGACTTTTTAGTTAGCTTTAGTTTGCTAATTTTGTTCACAGTCACTTCAGGTTCCTCGTGGAGTGCTTTGATTTGGCTTTTTGTGACTTCACTCGCTCTGCAGATATCCACGGCTTTGTTCAGATCCAGATCCGGTTCCCTTAAGAGTCGAGCTCTAATTTGATCATTGTCAACGCCACACACTATGCGGTCTCTGATCAGTGAATCAGTCAGTTGTGCAAATTCACATTCTTCGGCTTTGTTTTTTAACTCAGTCACATAAGCATCAATCAATTCAGTTGGTCCCTGAGCTCGAGTGAAAAACATGTGTTTTAGATATGTTAAGTTTTTCCTTGGTTCACAGTAATGCCTGAATTTCTCTTTCAGTGCTTCATAATCATTCACTTCCTCCTCTGCAAAAACCATGGTATTAAATACCTTTATCGCTTCATCACCGGCAACATGGAAAAAGTAGCACATTTTATCTCGCCTGATTTCTCAGATGTTCCACTTGCAATGAGATACAACTCAAACTTCTGTAACCAGGTTCACCAGTTTTCTGCGGCATTTCCTTCAAAACTCAGTTCCTTTGGAGGTTTTGGCTGCTCCATTGTGAACTTCTGACACCATGTAATGTCTTGTGGTAACTCCTAGCTAGCTGATTAGGCTTAACGCTTAGAAAGAACCAAAATATAATAAAGAGACACACCACGAGTTGTTCACTGTCAATGTCGTTCTTGTTCTGCTTTACTTGTCATAACAAAGATACATGTACAGGTCTCCACTTAGTGGCAAGTTACAGCATACATCAGAGTAGACATTGCCATAATTCATCAACCATAATTCAGCACTGCGTGTAGGGCACCAAGTGCTTGGGGGGGCACCAAAAAATCTGGGTCGTGAAAAAATCATCACAATAGGCTACTAGTATAGATAACAAATAAAATATTTCTAAAAGCATGTCAATATACAAAAGCATTACAAAAGTAATATAGGCCTAGACCAAATTAGTCGAGAAAAAGGTGAATCTCTGTGCCAGTCTCCCTCTGGTGCCCCCCACTTCCCCACCTCCCTGTGGTCTGTTCGATTATGCCTCAATCAATGTCAAATTTGGCAGACACCGACCTCAGACATGGCCTCGAAAAGGCACCAAGAGTCGGGGGAGGAAAAAAGAAAAAAGAAGAGACAGCGGGATGATGCTCGCGCGTCGCTTGCAGTAACGTGGTAATCTAACTAATTACTTTTCCCGTCATTACAATGCCGTTAACGTTACTGAACGCTCGCAGCAGAGATGGCGAGATGGCGAGTCAGGAGCAATCCAATGAAAAGCTGGCATTTTCAAGGTGAAGATATAAGCACTACTTCAAATTCATTGTGGTCAAAGGCAAGAACGTGCATGTAATGTGTACATGGAATGTGTGACACACATCTACAAAGCTAGTGGCCAAAAACACCCTTTCTTACAAAGATAATACTTGAAGTGCAGGATAAAACTCTTGCTGTCTGTTGACGTGCAATAAAAATTGAAAGTTATGTACCTGTCTGTTCTACTCATTTCAACTGACTTGTGAAAACTGCAAAAAAAAAAAAAAAAAGTACAAATTCTTTGACATGCAGCAACTTTTTTTTTTTTTTCTTTCTTTTTTACAGTAACGCAAAAAATAGTAATTCAGTTACTAACTCAGTTACTTTTTGGAACAAGTAGTGAGTAACTATAACTAATTACTTTTTTAAAGTAACGTTCCCAACACTGCTGATAGCTGATTTTGCAGCTAGGAAATGTTGGCGTGTGCCTCTGTAGGGCCTCTGACAACTGATGGTAGTGAAAATGTTTAATATAGTTCTATAGAATAGCAGAATGGTCTCTTTATAGAGATGTAGTCCCTCTTTTGAGTAATTTCTACTGTGCAGTTATGCATGGTTATTTGCAGTTTAAAATTCATACTTCATAAAATTCATACTTCATAAAATTCATACACTTATACTGTAATTTGCACTAAACTTCTGTGTTTACATTGTTCAGTTCAGAGAACCTAACTACGAAATTCTGAATGGTAGTTATTTCTTTGGTTGATGGGTGGGTGGTTGGGTTTTTGGGGAGGGGAGGGGGGGGGGGGCACCGCCAAGCATTTGTGCTTAGGGCACCCAAATGGCTAGCGCCAGCCCTGCCTGGCATAAATGTGCACTATTCATTGATTGAGAATCACTTTGAGGCAATCTGATCTAAGCGCTGTTTGGCCTGTTGAACGAGCAACAGCGCCGCCTTGTGACACTGCAACGTACAGTTCTCTCTCTCTCTTTTTTAGTTAATAAAATCACTTTAAGTTTAATAATCGAAAGGCTGTATCAAGATTTGTGTTTTTCAATCCCCAAAATATAAGATGAATTTAAAAGATAAGACGCTTGTTTTACCATTGCATTCACTGAAGAATTTTTATGACAGTAAGTCAGTAACTCACCAGGAGGGATTTTGCTTTATTGGCAAAAGTACTTCTTAAAGGAGTCAAATGTTGCGATTTCAAATTTTCCATTCTCTTTTTTGTGAGTGTTACAAGCTTTTAGTGCACATAGAAGAACTGTAAAATTGCAAAGACTAAAGTCTCAAATCCAAAGAGATATTCTTTATAAAAGTTAAGAGTTAACCACACCCTGCTAAAAGGGCTCATTCTAACATGCCTCCACGTCTACGTCAGACGTTGGAAGATTTGCATAACACCGCCCAGATGTTTACGCAAAGAAAGATGGTGTAACCTTTATTAGCTGTTGTAGACTCCATGTTGTGGAGGAGATACTGTGTGTTTCGTTGTAAAAGCGAAAAACAACTTTGTTTGGCCAAAAGAAGACACAACTATGAGTCAGTGGATAAATTGTATTTCAACAATGTTCCAGAACAGTTTGCTGCACATTTTTGGAGGATGAGGACTGTTTCCTGAACCAGTAGCCTACAATGCATCTGTGGCACAAAGGCTGTTTCCATGAAGTGATGCAGTTTGATCTTTGCAAGGACAGTTTGGCGTTTCTAACTAACGTTACATTTTTTATATTTAAATAATGACCCATTTAAATACATTTTACAGTTTCTACAGCACACGAGGGAATTTCAGCATTAGTAAACAGTTCTACTCGTATCTGTTAAGTTCAGGATATCTCTGGTCTAAAACGTTACTAAAAGATAAATACTAGTCCAAGTCACTATTGGAATAAATAGTATCTTATGGTTAAGTACTAATATATAATGAATAAGTAGGCTACTAGTAATTTACAAAAGACACTAGTACCTAAAGAATAAACACTAGCACCTAAAGAATAAGTACTAGTGCCTAATGAATAAGTACTAGTACCTATTGTATAAGTACTAGTATTTAACAGAAAATATACTAGTATCTAAAAAATAAAAACTAGTACCAAGAAAATAGATAGTAGTATCGCTTATATGTTACAATGTCTTTCCATATGTTAAGTCCACTGTAGGACACTTTTGGTTGATTGGAATGCACCATATGTCTATGTGCCTTTTTTCCAGTGGCACCAAATTAAGTGCTGTCTTACCCTAAATAAAGTCCATATCTCACAGGTAATTTTTTGACATATAAGAGGTCACTGTATGATAAAAACATTCAGCAAGTTCCAAAACTCAAATCTTTCTTGTTAGTCTAAAACGGCTTATATTCAAGCCAATTTGCTGAAACAACAGATTGTGGAATGTGCCACTCTATGATGTAATAGTGAGGCTAAACCCCGCCTCCACAGAAGAAGATCAACGCCTGCTACTACATCACTGCCTGTTTAGCCCTGCCCACTGATTTGCGCATGCAGTGTTTACGAGAGAGGCGAATGGATCTATGCAAAAAGATGCCTCCGAAGACAACGAGACATGCAGTGCCAAGTTGTGGAAAATCAGTAATGAACTGTGGCCTAATGCTGCTTCTGGCTAAGCCCAGTCTATGAAACCAGGACATAGTCACACAATGCTGATGTTGTTTACTTTAATAATTTGAGAATAAAGTCTAATAATAATTTGCACGGTTTGATGTGATATGAGCTAACCGATCTTTAGATAAAATCACCATTGATAGCTTGATTTATTGCAATGCTTTTTTCCTCAGTTGGTCAAAACGACAAAACTGACAATATCAGGTGAAAATTCTCATTTGGGTCATATTTTCCAAGACTTTGGCTAGAATCTGTGTTTCTGAAGTACAGTAAATGGCCACACCTGTGCGGTGATTAACTGCCACACATACTCCTCAAAACAGTAGATTCATCCGCGCTGAAGCCGTGCCAGAGTACAACCCATGCAATGAAGATCATTCTGCAAACAGCTGCGATTTCAGGTTTTCAAACAGAGATGGCGACAGAGAGGCCAAATTTACAGACTGCAGCTTTAAATAAATGTGTCCTGGATTTTTTACAGTGCCGGTCTTTTTGTAGCACATATGTTTGGATTAATAGTTTACAACAAATAGATTTTATATAAAAACCAGCTAAAAAATGGTTTTAAGTTTAAAGTTATTAAGGTTTAAAGTTATTTGTACCTTTTGTTGTAGTGTGTCAGTACTAGGAAATACCAGTTTACATTTCCAAACATTCATTTCGCCATATTTGTAATAATCAGTGAGACTTTTGGATGACAACATCCAGTGCTCCACACAGAGATCTGGTCTCCTTAATATTTGTAAACTCTTAAAAATGAAGGTTCTTTCTATTTTTATGTTCCTCCTTTTATGTTCCTTTCACTGAAAGGTTCTTTTGGGAACCAAAAACACCCTTTTGGATCCATTATTTTTATATACATTACATTACAGACAGTCATAATCAGACAAACAGTAAAAAAATAAAAATAATGATCAACTTATAATTTTGATTGCAAACATTCTTTACTAGCATTTTAAAGCTATTTGAAGAATTATTTTGAAGAATTATTTTTTATTTATTTTTATAGGCCTATTTCACAAGATGGCGACCGAGACCGGAAGTAGGGTAGCGGTTTTTCCGGTCGCGCCAGTGCTACGATCGGTACTCATTAGGATAATGGATTGCGAACAGCTTGTTTTCTCCCAGCCGTTAAATTATCTGTCAAAACGCCGAATTGCATATGTTGTTCGTTTTTTTTTTTGATGATTTTCAGGGAGATGTGAATAGATCCATGTTGGACGAAGGCTACAAATTATTTTTAGAACAATTTACGTTTGATTATCAAGGTAACGTTATGTATAATAAGCCAGCTGCAATGATAATGATTTTCGAATTAATTTACTTTTATGGATTATTTTCAAAGCGGTTTAATAAAATCTAACTTCTTGTTAACTATGTGTGCGTGTTTGGACACACTTCGGACTCAAATATTATTGCAGGGAAAGTGGTAATTAGGGCCATAGGTTAAGAAAGCGTGAAGAACCACATCAGCTTGAGGTAAATACAAACAGGATTTAGTTTAATTATTCATTTTTATTAATTTTTTTTATCACAAAATGGTTTCCAATGTAGCCTGTTAGTAATCCCACAGTCCATAGCATCAGTAACTGTATAATTTAGTAAGGAAGAATTTAAACAAAATAGGATGAGTTTCAGTTTTTATATTATTTATGTAGCAATGGTCATCTTAACCTCTGTGCAGTGTTCAGGGTATTTCAGGACCCCAAATAAAATAAAATAAAAAACACACAAAAAAAACTAAGTGTTCCCTTCTTCTAAATGACACGACACTTTATGACTTTACCAAAACAGAAATTGGGATGTCTGATTGTATATTAGTGTAATAAAATCACTCAATGTTCATATAGTGCTCTTGTTTAAAATTGTAATTCTAAATGTTTTCCAGTAAATGGCAGAAATCTACCAGGCAGATTTTTCATGTATGAAAGCAAGAAAATTAGATATACTTTAAAATTAACTACATATTTATTTTGTATAAGCATTTCATTTAAACATGTAATACTTTTTTTTTTTTTTTTCAAAAAAATTTAACAAAATTTAAACAAATTCCATATCACCTGTATAGTAAAAACATTAAAAGAAGTGATGTTACAATTCATGATTGTCTAGATATCGGTGTTTTTAATTTCACATCTTAAAGCACTTTTTTTATCATTTAAAATATCAGTATTCAACATTTTGGGATTAAAACATCAAAACATTATGCATTTGTAATTGCAGGCTAAATGCATTTATTTCTTGAATTAAAAAGTGTGTGTAAACATCTGTCGGGGTCTCTAGAGAGCGATGTGTAGAGGATTGAAACTTGAGCCAGAGGTTCTTCACCGCTATTAGGAGACCTTTACATAGACAGTAAAAGGATCTTTACGACCGGACTCCGGTTGCACACAGACCTCATCCTCCGTGTAGTGCTTATAGCACAGACTAAAGTCCTACCTTTCCTCACAGCAAAGATCGCCCCCTCCTCTCTCCGTATAGCCCAATTTCAACGCTTTTTTTAAATTTTCGTCGGTGGGAAAACTATGAAATGATAAATAAGGCTGTATTTTATTAGAATTTGAACACAAAGGCACACTACACATCTGATTACTTCTGGTCTCCGCCATTTTTCGGCAAGCGAATGAACGCTAGCGCTTTCACCGGAAAATAAGTTACCCTACTTCCGGTTTGCCTACGTCATGGTGTGAAATAGGCCTATTGTAAGTTTTTTTTGTTGATGCAGAGAATATCATTTTATTCAGAAATTTTTATGCGTCAGTACCCAGATAAAACTATTCCATCTCCTCTTGTTTCAAGATGCCATTTAGTTTGAAGGCACATATGTAGTTTTCCTTGAAATGACAACCGTGGTCATTCCATTTGCCAGTCTCTGAAAATGAGGGACAGTGAAATAAAGAGATTATTCTACCTTCTTACCGAATATTCCTCACAGCGTCACTGATCACTTAGCAAAACATTTACTTAAAAATGTTCTTTATTGCTAAGAAATTCGTTACATACCCTTACGAGAATTAACCATGGTGTTATTACAGTAAAACTGTAGTAACCTTGTTTTTTGGATTATTGACTACCATTTGTATAGTTTTACTACAAATACCATGGTTAAACTATGGTTTGTGTTGCAAACCCATGACTAATTTGTGGTAACCATGGTTGAACTATAGATACCAGGGTTTTTTTGTAGTAAAACCATGGTTAATTTTCGTAAAGATATAGGGTTGTTTTTAAATATATATCACAGTTAAAGTTTTGTGATACTGCTTAAAATTATAGCCTAATCATCTATTTAAATACGGCTAAGGTATATTTTTGTAACTTTTCAAATGTTACAAATTATCCTAAGATGATCTACAGGATGATAAAATGTGTAACAAAAATCTAGTTGATCCTTTAAAACTAGCTAAAGTTAAAACATTCTTTGGCCTTTATGTTTGTTTCACTAAGCCACAGTCATTGGATGCTCATTATCTTTAAAGGATATAAGTGAACCGAAAACCACCTGCAGGTCCAACCATGATAGATAGTTATGCCTTGTTCAAATACCCACACTTGCAGTCAAACATGGGTATGCACATTTCACCAGAAGTTTACTAAGTAAAAAAAGAAATTGACTAGTTATTGTAATGGTCGGCACATTTCTCCGACTCATTACTGCTGTTCATCCGTGTTTCGTCTCTGTCAGCTACACATGGTGATTTCTTATTTTCTAGTCATCTGCTACTGCATGTGGGAGAGCAATCACCGCTAACTCGCAGCACTGTGTGCTCCACTAATCGCACACCTGTTAATCGTTTCCCCTTCCTATTTATTCCCATCGATGGCTTCTCTCTGTGTCCGTATGTAATTTGTTTTACGTCTGCCCTTGCCTTGTACACTTTTGAGAGGTCCTCTCTGCTAAACATTGCTGTACTGTATCCAGGATCCTCAGACGAGGATTAATTAAAGAGCCACACTGATGGGAAATCAAAAATTACCTGTATTACAGTGTATGATGTAGCTGTCCATCAGTGTAAACAATGTGCAAAGTAATTAAACCAAAAAGTACACGATTTATAAAGTTATTGGCTTCTAAAGTAAGGAGTCGACTCTGAATCGCTGAAACGAGTCGTTATAGATTTCAAATCTTTTGCCCATATCTATGTACGTCACTAGGAACACTTTGCATAATAATCTCTGCCTACCGTTTTGGGAGAAACGGAACTCTGACCTGCCCCACCCCCCACAAAGACGCTCTGGTTGGTGTGATAGCATCATGTCGAGGAGACAGTGTGTTTTTAATTGTAAAGGCAAGTTTGTTTTATTTTCACTGCCAAAGAATGAAGATCAGAAGAACCAATGGCTAAAATTCATTTTTACCACAATACCAGAGCAGTACAACAAATCCCTTTTGTTGTGTTCACAACATTTCACTGATGACTGCTTTTCTAATCTCGGTGAGTACAGCGGGATTTTCAAAGCGTTTGGCCAAAAAAGAGGGTTCATTACCAACTTTATTTAGAACAACGAGCATCTCCGAATGATCGTCATGTACAAACACGTCATTAAAATGAAGTGTAACTCAGTGAATTCTCAACGAAGAGACATGAGAGAGATATCTATAGAAAGCTTGACATGTCTTCTTTAAAACTAAACTCCTTTTTATATACATACACAAAAATTTGGAATGATATTCCACATCACATAAGAAAAATACCATCTGTTACAGGTTTCAAAAAGGCATACAAACTGTTTTTACTGAACAGTTACACTTGTGTTCATTAACTGTTTTTATATTGTCCTAGTTTTGTTTGTATTGTTGTTTTTAGTTCTCTGTATTTGTTTAGCTTATGTTTAGAAGTGTTGTTTTTCTTTTCTTTTTATGTTGTAAATTGTGTTTTATGTTTTATGTTCTGCAGAACAGGAACCTGCTGGAAACCAGTTTTTAAACTGAGTCAGGCCCGTTTAAACTGTATCTCAATGTTACTTTTTAACCTTTCCTGTATAATAAATGAATGAATGAATGAATGAAAACAAGTGCTGCCGAAAATATTCTGTGATAAAGTAATCCATATGAAAACAACGCCATGTCTGTTTTTCACGTCTTCCTTCGTTATATCTAATGTGACCACGCCCCCGCGCTGAACGCGCTATTCAGATTCAAACTGAATCTGAATAACTTTTACAGAGAAAAAAGCAGCAAGACTGTTCAAGTTTTTTATTTTACTGTTTGCTTCGCGGTGAGAGGAATAAGACATAATGCACCCCAAACAGATGCTAACGCATAGTTTACCGTGGAGGTGTGTGCGGAACAACCAATCAAACCTGACTATGTTAGTTGACTAATCAGAACACAGTAGGAAACTGAATCTTTTGAACGCGAACCGTTTGGGGATCTCTGAGAATTGAGATAATTTTAAAATGATATTTTGACAAAATGACAATGTTTTTTAACCTTGGATGGATTTAAACCTAATGTACAGGACTTACAAACAGTGATAGGAAGCTTAGAATTTTCATCTTACTGGCTCTTTAATCCACTGAATAAAGTGTCTGGACTGGGAGCACTAGACTGAACTCTTCTCTGTCATCCTCCCAGCCATCAGTCCAATTGTTGTGGGCTCTGGGAGCCCCATTTTCTCCTGAATTTGTGTTTTCTCATTATTATGTTATCATACGATGTTCTTACTAAACTTAATTCCTTTTTTGACAACACTTGAGTCCTCCTGTTTTTACACAGCATTTTTCCTGTGTCAGAACAAACTGACCAAACATGGACTCAGCTGGAGACCTTGAGATCCACCACACTCTCCCACAACAGGGGATCCTCCTAGGATAACAACAAGAGGAGATCCAGGCATCTCAACAGGCCTTGACCAGTCTATCACAACAACTCAGCACTATTTCCCAATGACTCGACCAGATTCAGACTGGTCCATCTTTGGATCCCGACGCTGCAGCACCTGTTGTGGAGGCTATCGAGTTTTGAACGCTTCAGTGGTTGAAACAGCAAGGCGTTGTGGGACTACTTCCTTTATGGACCGGCTGAGCACATAAAGGATGAGATCTGCTCCCTGGAGCTACCTCCCTCATTCGATGGGTTGATCAAACTCGCCATTCGGGTGGATTTTCACTTGACATTCAGGTCACAACATCGCGGCATGGAAATCACGTGTGAGACTTTTGAACTGCCGCCTAGTGCTACAAGCGCCACATCACCACGGTTTGTGTTCTAGGAAGAGGAATCCATGCAAATTGGCCGAGCTCATCTCTGTTCCTCTAGTCAAATCAATCTCTGCCAAGACACTTTTTTTTTTCTATCACTCGATGACGCCGCACACAGCTGCTTCAGTGCTTGACTCTCCAGTGTTTGTACTGTTTTTGTTTCGTTTTTCATGTTCTTTGTTTAACAAACATGATCAGTTTCACCAGGGATGAACTGTTGAACATTTGGCAGAACACACCACAAGATCTTTTACCAGATTTAAAATATTCAGACATTTTACTGAATGTTGTTATCGGAGAAGCAGCAATGCTGATCAAATGCTTCAGGACGCGCAAACAGGGAAAGCGAGCGGGAGCACTCGTCAGACTCAGTCATCAATGTATGGTGGTGTACAGATGTAACTGTGTTAAAGAAGATGTGCTGTCCTGATCTAAAAATGCAGTTAGTCAACTCCAAGCCGTTCTATTCGCCGCAGGAGTTTCACTCGTTCATTCTGGTGAGTGTTTACATTGCCCCTCCGCAAGCCCACGTGAGCTCAGCTTTACAGAAACTTGCTGATCAGATCACAGAGACAGAACAACAACACTGTGTTTAATCATTCTTGGGGACTTTAATAAAGCCAATCTCTCCCGTGAACTGCCAAAATACAGACAGCATGTTACATGTCCCACAGTAATATATTGGATCACTGTTACACCACAATAAAGGTTGCATATTACTCTGTTCCACAAGCAGCTTTGGGACGTTCTGATCACTGTCTGATTCATCTTATACCATCCAACAAGCAGAAACTTAAATCTGCTAAACCTGTAGAAAAGACTGTGAAGAGATGGGCCAGCGGAACAGAGCAGGATTTACAATCTTGTTTTGAACTCACTGATTGGAGTGTTTTTGAAGCTGCTACCACCGATCTGGATGAACTCACAGAGACTGTAACATCCTATATTAGTTTTTGTGAGGATATATGCATTCTTACCAGGACTTATTTAACATTCAACAATGATAAGCCATGGTTTACAGCAAAACTCAGACATCTTCGTCAGGCCAAAGAGGATGCCTACAGGAATGGGGACCGTGTCCTGTACAATCAGGCCAGGAACGCACTGAACAAAGAGATAAGAGCAGCTAAAAAGACATATGCTAAAAATTTGGAAGACCAGTTTACTTCCAACGACAAAATCAGACATCAGAAGACTACAGAGAACTGTTCGGACTGCTGAAAGGATTATTTGTGCTCCCCTGCCCACCGTTAAAGAACTGTATACATCCAGAGTGAGGAAAGGGCTCAGAAAATCACTCACATACAAGTTATCCCATCTTTTAACTTTTGCCATCTGGCCGGTGCCTCAGAGCCGCAAATACCAGAACAGTCAGGCACAAGAACAGTTTCTTCCCCCAGGCAATCTACCTCATGAAAAGTGCAATAAAAATGTGCAATGTGCAATAAAAATGTGCAATATCCTTATATTTATTTGTTTCCACTCCATCCTAGTACATCCCTGCATCTTACTCAATCCTATTCCTTTATCATTTATAGCACAATTGTTTATACACTTATTTATTTGCCTAATGTTTTTTTTTTCTCTGTGTTGTTGTCTCTGTGTACTGAAAGCTTATGTCACTAAAACAAATTGGTTGTATGCGCAAGCATACATGGCAATAAAGCTATTTCTGATTCTGATTTCTGATTCACTTTGCAGTACTCCTTTCACCAAGATAACAGCCGTCATGGGACTCGTTCACTTCTGGCAATCACACAGAGGAGATTTGATTCCTACTCATTCACTCTCCCTCCATGGCAGTAGCTTTGGTGCACATCTGGCTTATTAACCACAACCCTTTCATTGATTGGGCTCACCACACTGTATTGGACTGGAGTCCATTTTGTTTGTCTCAGTGTTTGGTGTCTGCTTCATCCCCTGTCATGTCTGTTTCTGTGTTACAGGGGGAGCCGGTTGACCTGGCAAATATTCCAGCAGCTTACCATGACTTGAGAGCGGTGTTCACTAAGTCCTGAGCTTCATCCCTTCCTCTGCACAGCCCGCATGATTGTGTGATAGATTACCTGGCACTTCTCAACCTAAGGGGTGCCTTTATTCGCTCTCCTGTCCTGAGAGGGCGGCCATGGAGAAATACATCAATGAGTGTCTAGTAACAAGGTTTATACATCCCTCTTCCTCTCCAGCTGGGATGGGGTTTTTCTTCTTGGAGAAGAAAGATGGATCAGTCTGCTCCTGCATTGATTATTGGGGGCTGAATGACATAATGGTCAAGAATAGCCATTTTCAAGAAGTTAGACCTATGCAACGCTCACCACCTAGTTCGGATTAGGAAGGGGGACAAATGGAAGACAGATACAATATTTTTTTAGGCAACAACAATACATAATTACAGTCAATGCAGTGAAATTTAGAATTTATTCGGCTGTATTCTTTTCAAAGATAAGATTAGGAATTAAATACCAGATTTTATTGAAAGTATTGTTTGTTTCACAGTACTGCTGCTGTGTTGGAGCACAGAGTGAAGAAGTGAAGAGACATAGGAAAAATGACAAATTTTAATAATCAAAAGGAAAAAGGAAAACAAATGTTGCAAGGTTGACATGAACATGAACAATTCTAGACAAGGGAGAACAAAATGGTCTAAAACTCAAATAGGCAGTTCAGGTTGCTATGGCTGGAGCCATCACTGTCGTATTCGGGGACTGGAAACCTCATTGGGCTAAACTCAGGGAGTGGAGCCCTCGCTGGGCTAAAATAAGGGACTGAAACCCTCACTAGACTAAACTCGGGGACTGGAGCCCTGCTTGGGCTAAACATAAAGACAGGAACCCTCACTGGGCTAAACTCTGGGACCGGAGCTCTCCTTGGGCTAAACGCAAAGACAGGAGCCCTCACTGAACTAAACTAGGGGGAAGGAGCACTCACTGGGTTAAACTCGGGCCTGGAACCCGTAAGTCGCTTTTGAAAGGCTGGTACTGGGGCAAACGCAGGAGCTGGAGGCTTGAAAACTTGAGTGGCCGGTGGGCTGGATTGAGTGGTGAATTCCATGCTGCGAGGGGAAAAACCAGGAAAACAAAAGACTTTTAAAAAATTAAAAACATACACGGGGAGAAGGGGCGCCTCTTACTGTCTTGGTATGGAATTGAGTTTCTGCAGGACTGTTAAGAGAGGTGGAGGTGTAGCTGCTATATTTAAAGATGTCTATCAATGTAAGCAAGTGTCATTTGGTCAGTACTTGTCTTTTGAATATCTAGGGATTTTGCTGAAAGGTGCTCCACGCATTCTGTTTATTATTATTTACAGGCCTCCAAAATACTCTCCAGCCTTTGTTGAAGAGGTCACAGAAATGTTTTTAATGATTTCCTCAGAGTTTGACTGTTTTGCTATTGCAGGGGATTTTAATATTCACATAGATAACGCAGAAAACAAAACGATAAGAAACAAAAAGAAATGATAACGGTTCTAAACACTTTTGACCTGATTCAGCAATGACATGTGCATGGACCCACAAGCAAAGGTGGAAACAGTCTAGATTTAATCATCAGTAGGGGTCTAAACATTTCATCCATTGTTATTAAGGACATAGCACTATCTGATCACTTCTGTATTTTCTTTGATATATTGATCTCTGCTGCCACTGAATCTAGATCTGTCTCTGTCAGAACGAGATGCATAAACGAGAACGAGTGTGCTGTTTATGGAGGTTATATCTTTAACACCAAGCATTTCTGCAGACTCTACTAGATGTTCTCCATGATTCCTTTAACTCAAAAGTTAAGAATGTTATTGATGATAATGCTGCCATAATACAAAACAAACAGACAGAAATCAGTTCGGAGAAGATCAATAGCAGTTCAGACTATGACAATGCAGAAAAGCTGAACGGATGTGGCAGAAGATGAAACTTGAAATTCACTATAGCAATTATAAAGATAGCCTTTCATGCTTTTAATGTGAAACTAGCCACAGCTAGACAGAATTTCTTCTTAGACCTTATAAATAATAACTTAAGCAACACTCGTACTCTTTTTGCCACTGTTGAGGGACTGACAACCTCCCCCCCAAGTCAGAATCCCAGTAAAATGCTCTCAGACAGCAAATGCAAAGTTTGCTTCCTTCTTTTCTGACAAGCTCAACAATATCAGAAAGGCGATTGGCACATCCTCAAGAAATGCAGAGGTCAGACAGATTTGGCCACAATATCAAAAAGATACAATGTCTACGTTTGAAGCAATTGATAGCAAAATTTTGGAAGAAATAGTGCATCACCTAAAATCGTCAACCTGCTATCTTGACACACTTCCCACATCATTTTTCAAAAGTGTGCTAAATTGTTTAGAAGCAGATCTCTTAAAAGTGCTGAATGCCTTACTTCTTTCTGGGACATTTCCAAACTCCCTGAAAACTACAGTTGTTAAGCCCCTCCTGAAAAAGAGCAATCTTGATAACACCATTTTGAGCAATTATAGACCAATATCTAATCTTCCTTTTGTAGGCAAAATTATAGAAAAGGTAGTTTTTAGTCAGCTGAACAAATACTTAAACTCAAATGTATACATCACAGTACAGAGACAGCACTCATTAAGATAATAAATTATATTCGCCTTAATTCTGACCCTGGCAAAATATCAGTGCTGGTATTGCTAGATCTCAGTGCTGCGTTTGACACTGTTGATCATACATACTACTAGAGAGACTGGAAAGCTGGGTCGGGCTTTTTGGGATGGTACTGAAATGGTTCAGGTCACACTTAGAATGTAGAGGCTATTATGTGAGTCTAGAGCCCCTTTCACACTGCACGTCGGACCCGCAATATTCCCGTAACATTGCCTGGTCGCCTTCTGTGTGAAAGCAACCACGTGCCGGAATTGATTACCGAATTGAACCCGGGTCGGGGACCTAGTAACTTTGCGGTAATCGATCCGGAACGAGTGCTGTGTGAACAAAAGCCAGATCTAATTCCGTATCGAAGTGATGACGCACGTTATCGCGCGACTCTTTTACCGGCTGTTTTGAAGCAAGATCAACATTTGCGACGAAAACAGTTCCTCACTTTCCGCGCTGACGCCAAGATCGTTTGCTTGCTTCAGTTAAAGTATAACGTGCCAAGCGTTGTCGACTCGTACATTACATGTCACGCGCTGATGTCACGTGTCCTTACGGATCTTCAAGGGTTGTGTGTGAAAGCACGCACATATACCAGGTCATCACTGGCAGTGTGAAAGTGCCAAATCTAGCGACCAGGGAACAATTACAGGAACACTTTACCCCTGTATTTGCCGGAATGGCAGTGTGAAAGGGGCTTAGGAGAGCATAAGTCTAAGTTCAGTAAAAAAAACTGAAGTTATTGCGTTTGGAAACAAATTTTCAAGGTGAAAGCCTTGACTCTAGGGGTCAAACAACTAAAAATCAGGAATCTGGAGATTCTGGAGACAGACCTCAGTTTCAGTAGTCATGTCAAAACAGTAACTAAATCAGCATACTATCATCTAAAAAACATTGCAAGAATTAGATGTTTTGTTTCCAGTCAAGACTTGGAGAAACTTGTTCATTCCTTTATCACCAGCAGGGTGGACTATTGTAGTGGGCTCCTCACCGGCCCTCCCAAAAAGACCACTAGACAGCTGCAGCTCATCCAGAACGCTGCTGCCAGGATTCTGACTAGAACCAGAAAATCTGAGCATATCACACCAGTCCTCAGGTCCTTATACACTAGCTTCCAGTTAAATTTAGGATTGATTTTAAAGTATTTTTACTCATATATAAATCACTCAATGACCTAAGACCGAAATATATTGCAGATATGTTCACTGAAAATAAACCTAAAAGAGCAGTCAGACAGTTAGGAATACCAAGGGTTCACACAAAACAAGAGGAGTCCACCTTTAGTTACTATCCTGGCCGCAGTTGGAATCAGCTTCTAGAAGAGATCAGATGTGCTTAAACACTAGTCACATTTAAATCTAGACTTAAACTCATCTGTTTAGCTTTGAATTTATTGAATGAGTACTGTGCAATGTCCGAACCGATTGCACTGTATTTTACGTATTCACTGTATTTTATGTAAAATCATTTTTTCTATTTTTAACTGTTTTAAATTCATTTTTAAATAATAATCAAGTCCATTTTTAAATAATTTCCAAAGTTTTAAAATTGTTTGTTTTTATTTTTGTTTTATTATTTCTTCATGACTATTTTACTTTCTTTTATGTTAAGCACTTTGAATTACCACTGTGTACGAAATGTGCTATATAAATAAACTTGCCTTGCCTAATCAACTGAACCTAGGACCAATTGAATAATATTACTTATAAGTCTCCCCTTCATGAATCCTGTTTGGCAATCATCTATAATTTGTTCTATGCATTTTTTTTTTTACTCTCCGTGCAAAAATACTGGCAAACACTGTTACTGAGTAATAGTTCAGCCACAGTGGTTTATATGGCGTGACACCTACGGGTTAATGACATAGCATGCGGAATTTCCCTTGAAATCCATCCTGACACTTCCGAAATATAAATAATTATTATCTGAAATATAAATCATTATTAAAAATTAATCACAGTATATTTGGGAAACATAAATACATTTTAGAAGATGGATATAATAAAAAATGTATTACGTTATTTATATATGATTATTTAGGCTATTACAAAAAGTTGTTTTCCATTTAGTCTTCCAGGGGCCTGTTCCCAAAAGGAGGTGTGTCAAACCCAAGAAAGCAGGGTAGGCCAAGGCAGCAACTTATACCGTGGTAACTTATCCTGTGAACCTAACCTGGTTGAGAGCAGGTTTTCTTTGTTAAACCCAGAGTTCCTTGCGGTCTCCTTGCCATTTTTAAAGTGTAAGCTATGTTTATATACCTCATTCATTCATTCACGTTGCAAAAATTATTTTCTTACTGAGTATTTATTTCTTATTTCAAGTACAAATATCTAAAAATTCTTAAATCATGATGTATTTTCTATATGATAAAAATATGTTTATACTTGTTTCCTAGAGGCAAACAAGTTAATTTAAGAGCATTTTACTTAAAATAAGTAAAATTATATGCCATGGGGTAAGAAAAAATAATCTTAATGCAAACATAAACAAGTTTTTTTTTTGTGTGTTTAATTGAAAAACACATTTGACATTTGAAAAGTATGGTAACCCATACTCAGAATTGGCACTCTGCATTTTTCCCATCCAAGTGCAAACATACAGCATTGAGTAATGAATACACCATGAACACACACTCGGAGCAGTGGGCCGCTATATCCAGTGAGGGAGCAACTGGGGATTCAGTGCATTGCTCAAGGTAACTTCAGTCATGGGTATTTAGGGTGCTGTTCATTCACTCCCCCACCCATACAACTCCTGCCAGCACCAAGACTCAAACCTGCAACCTTCAGGTTACAAGTCCAACTCTCTAACCATTAGGCCACAGCTGCCTCTAATTGCAGTAACTGATAAAAAAAAAAGCATTGCATTAACAGTGCTTGCATTTTAATACACTGTATTTTAAAGGCTTGGATGGCTGAAATTAAGCATAATTGTATATTTAAGCTGTAAATATTTAATTTGACAAAAAAAATTCACACATTTAAACAGCAACAACAACATTATTTTCACATTCACATAAAAAATAATTAATCAGTGTTAACCTTTTGGACTCATTAACATTTCTGTTTAAAAATACCACCTAAAATATAATAATGTCATTTTATTTTGCTTTACAAAATAGCTTATACTGTACATATGTATTGGTTCAAATTTTCAACATTGCAATGCATTTTTCATCAGTGACTGCAGTTCAACATATTTTTCAAACACATTAGTTATTAGTCGTTAATTTACTTCAGAATTAATTTAACTGTGAAAATGTGATATAAGTGGGACTCTTGCACGGCTTGAAAACGAAAAAAAAAATTCAATCGGTTCACTCCGAGCAGAATCAATATTTTTAATGTTTCTGTTCTGCGTTGCTCTGATATTATTACTGTTCCGAAAACAGTTCAGGTAGAAGAAATACCAGTTAATAATGTTATTTTTTTTAAACAATATTATTTGCGTATAAGTTGCCTAATAATAATAATAAAATAATAAAGTATAGCGTTTTCCTTACTCAAAAAGAAAAGGAAATAGAGATAACGCTTAGTCACAGCAAATCTTCACTAGATTTTGGCCAAATTTAAGCTACTTAATAATAATAATACTAATCTATCAACACTTAAAGACAGATTATTTGTAAGATATTTACAAATGTTTGATGCATTGTTAAAAGAAACACTTGTATAAGATTGAGATTGTTTTGAGAATAAAAAAAAGAGTCGCGGCTCACGTCACATTTTATTAGCCCTGTTACTTCCAAAATAATGAAGGCCTGTAGTCTAAAGCAAAATGTTTAAAAATATTATAAAAACAGTTATTAGTTTAGGCTATAAAAACGTCAATCAAAAAACAAATTAATCTAAGGGGAAGCTGATGCCTACCTCTCTCATTCGTCAAGAATCCAAATGTTTCCATGTTCCCAACGTATCTGGATGCTAAAATGTTATTTAATATAAAGAATATAGAATAATAGTAAATGTATAATAAGTAACGCTGTATATGCGTCTGAAAGTTGAAATCCAAATTTCATTCTAAGAATTATTTTGAGGTTAATATAGCAAATGAAAACTGTTCAGCTTCCGGGTAATTTGAGAAGCTCCGCTAGGTATTTTCCCTCACTCCACAACAAAATAATTTCAATGAACAGTATTTAGAAAAGAACAAGAATTACAAATATAAGAAGAATACCAATAATAACTACAAACCAAAAGCAATTAATTTAGGCTGAAACGAAACTGAAACCAATGTTGGGCCTAATTCGACACAAAATCAAAGTTTCTGTATTCACGCATTTGAAATTCAAATTTTGAATAACAAATGATTATAAAAAGTAGCCTAGTGTTTATTATAGCCTAATGTTTGTAAACATTTTGTGTCTGCATGTATATTTCTGAATGAAATAATATTTTTTTCTCTAAAAAACGTATATACAAGTAAATGATTATTAATCAGTCAAAATTAGCTGATATAGTTTGCTGCATTCATGCGCATTCAGAAACCGGTGACTATGAACGAATCAGCAGAGCTTGAATGAGCTTTTGTCATCGCTGAATCTTTCTTAGACGTTTTCAAATTTCGAAATTGGGTTGCCCAGCTATCTGTGCATAATGGTTTCCAATGACTCCGGTGGGCGGAGCTTCTCAAAGTTGGGAATAATCAAAGGAGAGCTGCGGTCTTCAGTTGGGCAGGAAAGGCTAAGCATGCTGGCTCTTGAGTGTCGAATGCACATGCACCAACAGCGAGAAAAAATAGGCCCTTTTTGCGCTGCAGCATCAGGCCCAGTTTGGCCTTAATCTGGCCCTGAAGGCGGTGCATTGCCATTGAGACTTGCCTATGATGAGCATAGACAGTAAAAGAAATGGACACAGCGACCCCATTGGATTTAACGGAGACAAGTGAAGTCAATTAGAAGCACGCACTTCCTGGGGGTTGGGCATACTGCGCAGACTCAAACTGAGCTTGATGACGTAGATGTCACATGAGCAACCTGCCTGACAATTGTAAGTCCTCTAATAGCTGTGCCAAGAGAAATCTGCAGTCTTGCAGAGAAGGCGAGTGAGAACAGGAGCAAATTTTGGTAAGGATTCTGATTAATTATCTCCCTTGACTTTATGCCTTCCCCCCAATAGCCTCATAGACAGTAAACATTTGCCTGCAAGCTTCTCCTCCTGTCCATATGGTAATTTCTCTACTGTGCGACAGAGAGTGGCAGGTTATGAAGCAATTGTTAGCCTATTTTTACAAAAACTGCTTCTATGGGGCCATAACGTAACATACAAGGTAATAGCGCCTTTTATACATTTTTGTGTTTCTTTAGAAATAATGAATGGACAAATGAAGTCTTTAAATGCCTCAGATGTAAAGTTATGTAAACCCTCTTTTGGAATTAAAAGTGACGCCAAGATGAATGGGAGTCAATGGAATGTTTCAGCAGGTGGGGGTCTGCTAGCCAATGGCGGCGCCCAGGGATGCTTCAATAAAATATGAAACCCTACCCCCCGATGATGAGTTCACAGCTGAGCGGACATTTCACTCATTGGCTTCAGCATCACATTAGAATATGCCATACTGCTGGTATCGGTGATTGTTTGACAGCAAATTTCAAATATTAAATGGAACGATAAAATAACGTTATTAACTGGTTAATGGCCATTTCAAATTTTCGATTCTGTTCGGAACAATAAAATTAGATTTCGTTTCTGGTTCTGGTTCCGTTCCTGTCAAATTTTCTTCCACTTTCGGTTTTCGTTTTCACTCCTTGAACCGGTTCAGAGCCCTGGACTCTTGTGTAATATTTGGGTGTGCTGTCTATCATCAAGGGACATATTTACTACCAGCCTGTACCAGCTCGAACCCTCTTTTGGAATTAAAAATGGCTGTTAGGATTTACTAAAGACAATTATTTATGCAGCTTACATATATGCATTTGTAGGAGTTTCCATTTCTGATTCATGCAGCATTTAAGAGTCACTCTGGGGACTATTTTTGCAGACAGTAGTTTGCAGATGGCTCAGAAAGAGGCATCTGGTTAATGACAAACATCTGAAAAGTCACTACTTTACCATAACAGTCAATGAAACCCCTAATTCTTGTGGTTACAGATACCGTTGTGATCACTTAGTATCAGTGCTGCCTAAATTTCTGCACCTCTCAAGTGGATTGTTTAGTAGACTTGGTTGCTTTACACATTTCTACTAACTACACAAATCTAATGCAGACTGACTGTGTACATTAAAGCACAGTGCCACAACATGCTGTTACCAGCCTACAGACAATGCCTGAAACAGGAAAAAACGGTTTCTAAAACAGTTTACAAATGGATAGAGGCCATCTCCACACTGCAGGACTGCTTTGAATCAACAGACTGGCAGATGTTTCAAGATGCAGCAGGAGACAAAATACAGGAATACACAGACTCTGTGATAGGCTACATTAACAACTGCACAGAGTATGTTGTTCTATCCATTAATGTTAAATCATTTGCAAACCAGAAACCATGGGTCAATGGTGAGGTGTGGGCCAAATTAAGAGCATGGACTGCTGCCTTCAAATCTGGTGATTTAACTGCTTATAAGAAGTCCAGGCATGACCTTCAAAGACCCATCAAATCAGTCAAAATTGACTTTAGGGACAGAGTGGAGTCCGAATATCATGGCTCTGACGCCCAACGCATGTGGAGCAGTCTATGCTACATCACAGACTACAAAGGAAGGAAAAACAGTGGTGTGTCTTTGTCTGCTTCCTTACCAGATGAGCTCAATACATTCTATGCTCGCTTTGAGGCAGACAATACATTTCCTGCTGTGAAAATTCCTGCTGACACTGACACCTGCCCCTTGGTTCTAACCACACACAAAGTGAGTAAGGCATTCAAGAAAGTCAACGGCCACAAAGCTCCAGGTCCAGATGGCATACGCGGACGTGTCGTGTGGGCCTGCGCTGTCCAGTTAGCAAATGTCTTCAACAACATCTTCAACCTCTCCTTAAAACTTACAGTGATCCCCACTTGCTTCAAGCAAACCACCATCACCCCTATTCCCCAAAAAACAACTGTCTCCTGCCTGAACGACTACCGCCCTGTATAACTGACATCAGTCATCACGAAGTGCTTCGAATGGCTAGTCAAATCCCTCATCTGCTCCTCTCTGCCTGACACCTTGGACCCATTACAATTTGCTTACCAGTCTAGATCCACTGATGACGCCATTGCAAAGGCCATACACTCTGCACTAGAACACTTGGAGGGAAGAGACACCTATGCGCAGATGCTGTTCATTGACTACAGCTCTGCATTTAACAATATCATCCCTACCAAACTTATAGCCTAACTGAAAAATCTGGGTCTTAACAGTCACTTATGTAACTGGGTCCTGGACTTCCTGACCGGCAGACCCCAGGTGGTTAGAATCGGCAATCACACATCCTCCTCACTTACAGTCAGCACTGGTGCCCCACAGGGATGTTCACTCAGTCCTCTCTTGTACTCCCTGTTCACATATGACTGCTCTGCTAAGCATAGCTCCAACATCATCATCAAATTTGCTGACGATACTATTATCCTAGGACTCATCACTAATGGTGATGAGGTTAATGCACTCACAGCATGTTGTGCTGAAAACAATCTCTCTCTAAACATCAGCAAGACCAAGGAGATGATTGTGAACTACAGGAAGTCACAGAGAGAGGGTCACGTTCCCATTCACATCAATGGACAGATAGTAGAGACAGTTAAGAGCTACAAGTTCCTTGGAATTTACATCTCTGAGAATCTTTCCTGGAGCCTACACTCAGAGTCCATAGTGAAAACAGCCTGTCAGTGTCTCTACTTCCTGCGGAGACTGAAGAGGTTCGATCCATTCGATCACGGACAACCAGACTGGAGAACAACTCCTATCTTCGAGCCATCAGACTACTTAACAATCAGCTGTCCTCCATCTAAAAAAATTGAATACATGCTGCCCTTATGTTTACTTTCATTGTACTTGCACTGCCACTTTTTCTTTTATATATTCCTTCATGTTACTCTGTGACACTCTATAATGACTTTTTGGTCAATGCTCTACTCAGGAATACATCTGAATATGTGCTGCTCTTAAGTTTTTTTATTGCATCTGCACTGCCACTTTAATTTTCCTCCATGTAGCTCTACATTACTCTACAATGACATTTTAGACACTGTTCTACCCCAGTAATCATAATATTACCTCAGGACTACTTATGAACACTATAACTCTTAACACTGATTACCTTTATTGTACCTGTTACTTCCACTTATGGGCATATAATGCTCTGTCCATGTCTTTCTGTCTATGGGCACTGTAGTCACTCAATAACCTCAGTGCTCTCCACGTACGTCGTCTTATGTCTTGTTATTGTCACTGTATGTCTGAGCCTCGTCACAAGCATTTCAATGCCCAATTTCCCCCAGTGTTAACTATGCAAATGGCAAATAAATGCCTCTTGACTCTTGACATAAAAAAATGTGAACACATGATGTGACACATGATAAGTGTAAAATTTCAGTATTTAACAAGATAGTTTTTCTTGATAATTTTTAATCCAGCCATACAATATCTCTTTCATTTTCACAACCCTCCTCTTTCTCACATTTTTTCTCACATTTGACTGTCACATGTTACTTTCAGAGTTACTTCTAACAAATGAAGCATCTTTAAAAATGTCGCCTCCTGATTTCATAAGCTGTGTGTTATTAACCAGCATTATGCTGCAAAAAGCATTAGTTCATCTTATTTCTTTTTCACTATTGCAGCAACATGACAAAACTGCTAAAAGTAGTATGTTTGATATAAACTTTGTCTTGTTTACATCCCTTTTAGAGGCTTAAATGTATAATAATGTATTTAGGTGTAGGATGGTAAAAAATGTGCTAAAAATACATTTAGAAATGTATTTGTTGGTCATTACAAGCTAATTTTGGCCTGTCTTTGTATTATAGATGGTTCATGACAGCTGCACAGATGTCAGTGGATGTTTTTTAGAAAGGACATTGACTCAAACAGAAACCAACAGTACTGCTGATTAAGTCAACAACACATTAAAATATATTTCCAGTTGACAAATATTTTGACATGACCTATGACCTTAACATAAAGTCATATACAATATATAAGACTTAAACTGAATAATAAATGTCTGTAGCTATTTTTTACATTACATTTAATTTATTTAGTCTGTATAAGAAATGTATTTGTTTAATGCTTAACCTGTAAACATGATGGTTGCCTTTTGATTGTTGTAACCATTCACAGGTAAATTCAATAAAAATTCCAGAACCTCAGTTTCTTTTTCACTGTGCTAATTTAGTGCATCTTTTTGCAGTACTGGCGTGATGTGCAATGACTGGTGAGTGAATACCATGTTTAGTATGTAAAGTCGTTTTAACATTTAATCTATAAAATGCACCAGTATCTAATTTACCCTTACATGTACTTTTTTAGATACTAGTATATTTTCCATTAAGTAATAGTACTTATTCATTAACTTTCATTATTTTTTAGGTACTAGAGCTTTTTCTTTGGGTACTAGTGCTTTTTCTTTAGGTACTAGTGTTTTTTGGAAAGTTACTAGTACTTATTCATTAGATACTAGTGTTTATTATTATTATTATTATTTATGTATTTATTTAAAAATGTTATGTAGGGGGACCCTGTTAAACCCTTTGCTACCATACACCTGATGGATACTGTAAAATGGCAATCACAGGAGGAGGGTGTGGTGACAGAAGATGGAATAGACATGTGTCAGTGCACAAGCCTTGATGAAGCCTTCATAATAGCCTTCTGTATGTATTCTTCTTTCAACATTGCATATCCAACACACCTGAGAAAGACACTGACTTTCCTTCAGAGGCACATTCTCAACATTAGAAGATGGAGACAAGCACTGTCAGTAACTTTACTCGGAATGATTAGCCTTTTTATTAGCTCCTCATGCCTCAACTCTATCATTGCCCAAAGTGCACTCACAAGGACAGTTAATCCAACAAGTTGTAGTTGTACATGCACATGTACCAAATATTAGTATAACCCGTGGTATAGATGAGTGCCAGTCAACTTTATTGGGATTCCATTCTTTTAGAAACCATGCATAGGAAGCATATGTACATTTGGTACTCAGTGAAGAGTCAGTAGTACAGTTGTATTATAATATAATGGAGAAAGATCGGCTGCAGACTTGCACTCTCAGACTCTTGCGCTTCCACTAGTGACAACACTTGCAGTCTTTTTTTATTTGATTTTTATTCTACTTATTGGTTACTTTTTGTTTGATTCTCTCAACATGAGTTTATTCTCTTGTGTAGGTATGGTTGACTGGAAGTCTGTCAGTCCAGATGTAAGGAAGACGTACAGAGTGGAGTTGGAGCTCAGCAGATGTATGATGCTGTAGATACTGTGGTATTTGAAAGAAGGGCGTCTTCACAGCTTTCTATTCAGACAAAGAGTTGGATTCTGTTCTATGGACTGCTACTACAGAATGAATGAATGAATGAGTGGTATATCTATCTATCTATCTATCTATCTATCTATCTATCTAATTGGTGAGTAAAACTGAAAGCTAAATAAATGTTTTAGTGGATAAAGCTGTGTCTGTTTGCTTAGTTACTAAAGGTTACTAAATTCTTCTAACTAATTTTTACATTTGATGATTTAGTGTTTTTGTCATATTTATTTTTCTCTATTAGGCAAAACGCCTCAAGGTTACGTATGTAACCCTGGTTCCTTGAAGGAATGAGACGCTGCGTTGAGTGCTTTGGGGAACGTCCCTGACGAGACCGACTCTGAATATCATGTGCAATCTGTCCAACGGAAGGGCGTGAAGTCACGGATCGGGGTGACGTAGCGACCAGGAAGCTATAAAAGCAAAGCCGTGCAGCTGGCTTCAGCTTCGAGTAGGGAAGCAAGCGCCGGCAGGCAGTGGTGGACGAAGTACACAAATCAAGTACTTGAGTAAAAGTACAGATACGAATAATAAAATATTACTCCAGTAAAAGTAAAAGTACTCCTTTTTAAATTTTACTCAAGTGAAAGTACAAAAGTAATCAATTTTGTATGTACTTAAGTAAAAAAGTACTGAAAGATAGATGTTTGCAATTTTATATAGGCTAATTTAATTTTATATTAGCACTTTTTTTTATTTTTTATAATCCTACTGCTCAAAATACCTGGGATTTTTTTCCAAAATAACCACTATATGGAGTCAAGATATATTTTTGTTGTTGATATGGACTACGCTTATGAGAGTAATGTTCACTGTGAAGCTTACACTGTGATGTACCTGAGAGAAAACAGAGATGATAATCTGATCTTCACCCGTAAGAAAAAAGTATTTTAAAGTTTGTGGTTTTACAGAACACCACAGTTATATATGACAAGATAATAAGGCCTGAAGTTAGGAAGAACATCTTAAGGAAAATATAATTATATTTTCTTAATGATTTTTTTCCTTCTCAAACCTTGTCTGCGGTGTAAGAACACCCCTGGCCAAACGGGGTGCATCTCTTCCCCTCTTTGATAATTAGTTACCATGTTCTGAACATCACATCGTTTCTTTTCTCCCCAGATGTAATCTATATATCTATATCTATCTATCTATCTATCTATCTATCTATCTACACTGTTAGAAATGTCTGTAAATTTAACAGTATTTAACTGTAAAATGAACTGTATTTTACTGTAGGACAGTTATACAGCATATTACTGTATTTTATAGTTACATTTTGGGGAATACCCTCTTGGTGACACTAAATTACAGTATTTTTAATTTACTGTAAATCTAAATACAGTAAAGAAAAAAATGAGCGCGAAACCTGACCAATCACAGATCAAGTTTTATTTCCCACTTGGAGAAAGAAGAAAACAAGACACACAGATGCGAAAAGAACCAGTCAGATGCAAAGGTGGGTACAAATATTACTTCTTTTACTTTAAATATATTATATCTTTGGTTTAACTAAAAAAAAAAAAAAAAAAAAAAAAAAAACGCTGCCACTGAACGGCGCGCAGTCTCCTCACATTTATGCTGTGAAGAGAGCTAGAGAGAGTTGTGGTGACACTGTGCAAACATTCATATTTATTTCCTTTCTTTCCCTTTTCTGAACGTTTCACCGCCAAAATATGGACATTAACGGGTCTCTGTCTTGGGTTTGACCACTCCAGGAGCTGGTGAGTGTTCATGTGAACTGTTAGCCGAACAACAAAGCTTTCGTGGATTTAGCTTAAAGTCAGTCGGATTTTTTCCCGCTATTATCGCTTGCTGTTAACTGATTACCCCATATAAATGCACGTCGTGCTTGTAGTGCTAGAGTAAAACCAGCAATGTTCGTGTCGTGTGCAAACACTGGCGTCTCTGTGGAGACATTATACCCCTTTATTAATCATGCCAAAGGGCATAAAAACACGGCGAACTTAAGGTTTTCGTGTGCAGGTCCTGAATGCTCATACACTTTCCAAAGCCTCTCCGCCCCTCAGTCTCACATTTAACGTTACCGCAAACACATAAAGTTAAGGAAACTAAACAACCAAGAGAAAAATATGTCTACTTCAAATGTAACATTTGTTCTGTACATCAGCATCGGGAGAATAACATAATCTCGTTCGCGAAAATGCGCCGCAAATGGCACAGAACATAATGGAAATGTTTTCAGGGGACCCCAATAAGTGACGAACCCGACTGTGTACATCCAATGCGCGATCAACGGCTGTCCGAATTCATTCACTCGTTTTCATTCACAGCTTCAAGTGAACCGTATTAGTGGACTAATGTAGAAATGAGTGAATGAGTGTTAAGGGGGCGATTTCGGATTTAGCCAACGTAATTTCCTGATTATTTTAACCTGGGATGTTCTCGTGACAAAGCAGCATGGTGTCTATCAGTTTAATAGCTGTACTTAGGACATAAATGTCTTATTATTGCTGTTAACATAACTGTTGCAAATAAATACATTTTATACAAAAAAGTTTTCATAATATGCTTTATTTATCTGTGTGTCTCAACTTTAAAATTATCTGTTTCATCTTTGGACCCTACATTACCTTACATTTCTTACCTATGAAACTTATTTAAACATAACATTACAATTTTTTTACAATGTTACTAATGTATAGATTAATATCTTACCCTCATGTTCTTTTTAATTTTTTTTATATTGTATATAAAGTTGTATGTCATAAATATGTAATCTCTGTATTTTTTGCAAGAAAACAAAAGTAGACGTTGAGTACTAAACATGCTCCATCCGGGTTTGTCACATATTGGGTCCCCTGGAAATATTTCCGTTGTGTTCTGTGCCATTTGCAGTGCATTTCTGTATTTGGTTGTGTTGTGAGTATTTGGTTGTTTTGTTAGACATTTTTCACATCAAATGATCTAACTTTTTTTTCTGTTATGTAAAGGTTAAATGTTAACACTGACAACAGCAAGTGCTCCTCAAAGTTCCACGTCATCAAAAGAAGTGGGAAGATGGTGCAAAGGAAGAACTCTGGTCTGAACCCTCATGTATCCTCCTTCATTAAAGGGATAGTTCACCCAAAAAATTAATTCACACATTAATAACTCACCCTCATGTCGTTCCAAACCCGTGAGACCTCCATTTATCTCCTCTGTCCCTCCATTGAAGCTGTGTGTTCGGTCTGCTGTCCATGTCCAGAAAGGTAAGAAAAACATCATCAAAGTAGTCCATGTGACATCAGAGGGTCAGTTAGAATTTTTTGAAGCATCGAAAATACGTTTTGGTCCAAAAATAGCAAAAACTACGACTTTATTCAGCATTGTCTTCTCTTCCGTGTCTGTTGTGAGAGAGAGTTCAAAACAAAGCAGTTTGTGATTTTCGGTTCGCGAACGAATCACTCCATGTAATTGGATCCTTTTGAACCAGTTCACCAAATCGAACTGAATCATTTTAAACGGTTCGCATCTCCAATACGCATTAATCCACAAATTACTTAAACTGTTAACTTTTTTTAATGTGGCTGACACTCCCTCCGAGTTCAAACAAACCAATATCCCGGAGTAATTCATCTACTCAAAAAGTACACTGACTGAACTGCTGTGAGGAGAGAACTGAAGATGAACACCGAGCTGAGCCAGATAATGAACAAAATACTGACTCGTTCTCGAGTCAGCCACATTAAAAAAGTTAACAGCTTAAGTAATTTGTGAATTAATGCGTATTGGAGACGCGAACAGTATAAAACGATTCAGTTTGATTTGGTGAACTGGTTCAAAAAGATCCGGTTACATCGAATGATTCATGAACTGGATATCACAAACTGCTTTGTTTTGAACTGTCTCACAACAGACCCGGAAGAGAAGACAATGCTGAATAAAGTCGTAGTTTTTGCTATTTTTGGACCAAAATGTATTTTTGACACTTCAAAAAATTCTAACCGACCCTCTGATGTCACATGGACTACTTTGATGATGTTTTTCTTACCTTTCTGGACATGGACAGTATACCATACACACAGTTTCAATGGAGGGACTGAGAGCTCTCGGACTAAATCTAAAATATCTTAAACTGTGTTCTGAAGATAAACGGAAGTCTCACGGGTTTGGAACGACATGAGGGTAAGTTATTAATGACCTAATTCTGATTTTTGGGTGAACTATCCCTTTAAGGAGTTTCTGGATTTCAGCTGGCAAAACTATTGAGCTACTAAGAGCAAATACATTCTACACAGGAGTTTTCTGAATTTGTAATTTTTTAAGATTGTTCTTATGACTGAATCTGTTCATGTCTGTTGTTTTAAAATGCTCTTAATATGAAACTTTTATGTATAAATGAAATGTATTCAAGTTTTTGGAAAACTGAAAGTACAATCTGCAAGAATATTAAAATGTTATTTCAAGTATTACAATTTAACTATTAAACCAATAAAAGAAGTTAAACAGTCTTTTGTTTCTTTTTATAGTTTTTACTACTGAGACATGAGACCTGTTGAAATACAATAATTTGTAAAGTTTTACAATACATAATAAAAGTGAACCAATTACAGTAAATTTCACAGTGTAAAGTAATATTTTATTGTATTAAAATATATAAAAGGAGAAAAAAACATAATTGTGTTTTACAGTAAAAAATATATTACTGCAAATACATTTACAGCAAGTTAAATGGTACTGTAAATATGAATACAGTATTTTTACTGTAAGTTTAATTTACAGTAAGTTACTGGCAAACTGCTGCCAGTAAGTTACTGTAATTTCTACAGGAAATTTTTTACAGTGTATATATATATATATATATATATATATATATATATATATATATATAGGTGGTTGAATAAAAATATTTGGACATTATTTATAAAGATTACCTCAAGTTAGCGCCAGCAAGCCTGCTAGACATTTAGCATCAGCTACAATATTTACTTATTTTCAGTACCGTTCTGAATAAACATTCATGTCTGTCTAACGTTACTCGTCTAAAAAAAAAAAGCCTCAAGTTCAAATATTCATTTATCACCAATTAACTGTTTGACAAACACTTCCTGCTTCGAGATCTGAATTAAAAAAAAAATATCAAACATGCTCCGAAGTCCCAATCTGAATCAACCGAGTCGCCAACAGGCTCCGAAGTGCCGATCTGAATCAACCGAGTCGCGAGCATGCTCCGAAGTCCCAATCTGAATCAACCGAGTCGCCAACAGGCTCCGAAGTGCCGATCTGAATCAACCGAGTCGCGAACATGCTCCGAAGTCCCAATCTGAATCAACCGAGTCGCCAACAGGCTCCGAAGTGCCGATCTGAATCAACGGAGTCGCGAACGTGCTCCGAAGTGCCGATCTGAATCACCCGAGTCGCGAACAGGCTCCGAAGTCCTGATCTGAATCAACCGAGTCGCGAACAGGCTCCGAAGTGCCGATCGGTATCAACCGAGTCGGGAACATGCTCCGAAGTGCCGATCTGAATCAACCGAGTCGCGAACAGGCTCCGAAGTCCTGATCTGAATCAACCGAGTCGCGAACATGCTCCGAAGTGCCGATCTGAATCAACCGAGTCGCGAACATGCTCCGAAGTCCCGATCTGAATCAACCGAGTCGCGAACATGCTCCGAAGTGCCGATGTGAATCAACAGAGTCGCGAACAGGCTCCGAATTGCCGATCTGAAAACTTCGACCAAAGAATGTAAAACATAATTCTATTTCTCTAATAACTCTAACTCTACAACTCTATGAAAGACTCAGATCACGTATCTAAAAATAAATCGCTATAGTAAAAGAGAGAGGAGTGAAGTTTCCTACCGCTCTGCTGTGTTTGGTCCTCAAGCGCGTCTGACGCTCCGCAGCGCGTCTCCGCCCCTCACACGCGCGTTTACAGCGCTAAATTAATCATCTTTGCTAATTATTATACATTTACTTCATTGTCAGCTTCAGGTACTTCATTTATTATTGTTCAATGAACTGTTTGAAACAAAAAAAGGTTGTATTTCAGTAATAATTCTAAATTATCAAAATAAAAAATATATTAAAAAAATAATAAAAAATATGATTTTCAGTTACAATAATTAATCCTAAATTCCGACATTAATAACTTACTTTTAGCAACATCGGACGCACGCGCTCACAATATCTCACGGTTCTTACTTCTGTAGACTCACACTAAACGGTTCATTTGAATCAGTGAGTGGTCGACTCCAGAACAGCTGCAATCGGATCATTCTAATTCGTAAACGAATCGTTTGGTGCGATTCGCGATCCGATTTAAAGGTTTATTTTGAAAAGACCCAGTTCGTTCATGATGAATCAGACGCCGCTTCTGCGTGTCGGAGCACGTGATATATTATAGGGAGTAACGATATGTTTTATGAAATGTAGTGAAGTTAAAAGTACGATCTTATGCTTTGGAATGTAGTGAAGTAAAAGTAAAAGTTACTCAAAATAAAACTACTTCAGTAAAGTACAGATACTTGAAAAATGTACTTAAGTACAGTAACGAAGTAAAGCTACTCCGTTACTGTCCACCACTGCCGGCAGGGGTGCCGGGAGTATGGCTCTGCGACGCAGCGTCTCGTTCCTTCAAGGAACCAGACTGCCAAATCCCTGCCTAGTGTGTATCCGAAGAGCACAGTTAAGGCGAGAGAACAGAAGAGCCCGGAGTGGCTCGCATATCAAGATCGTAGAATCTGACAAATGTAGAGGGCGTGGACCACCCCGCAGCGTTCCAGATGTCCAAGAGGGACACACCTCCTGAGAAGGCCTTGGATGCCGCCATACCCCGAGTAGAGTGAGCCTTGGCCCCCAAAGGAGGGGGAAGACCAGAGGAGACGTTGATAGCCTCGACTATCCAACGACTAAGGGTCTGCTTGGTGGCAGGAGAACCCTTGTTAGTAGGACCGTAGCAAACAAGCAATTGGTCGGATTTTCTCCACAGGGCAGCTCTGTGGACGTATATACAGTTTAGCTTCTCTTGGTCTGGCTCCCGAAAGGGAGGACAAAAGGCCTGCAGTTCAATTCAATTCAATTCAAGTTTATTTGTATAGCGCTTTTTACAAAATAAATCGTTACAAAGCAACTTTACAGAAAATTATGTTTCTACAATATTTAGTAGTAGCTAGTAGTTTGTGCACATTTGACAGGATTTTAGAAAAAATAATAATAATAATAATACAAGACGTAGTCAGCTAGACGATGAACTATCAATATTATTAATTAAGTTATTATATGATTCAGTCACACATTTAGCAATAATTGTTAGTTCTGTTTGTTGATTCAAGGTAGCATCATCTGGGGTCCTCTGAGGGTCAGCATCATCTCTTCTCAGGTTTTCTGGATTCAGACTGGAGCTTGTTTAAATCCTAGTTACCACGGGATGTAAATCCCATGGCGAAACATAGAAACAAAATACAGAACTCGCCAGAACTCCCGGGAGCAGAGCGATAGGGGGAAATGCGTACAGACGAAGCCTTGGCCAGGTCTGTACCATAGCGTCCAGTCCCAGAGGAGCTGGATGAACTAGAGAGAACCAGAGGGGAAATTGCGATGTCTCCTGAGTCGCAAAGAGGTCCACCTGGGCTGTTCCAAACACTCTCCATATCTGCTTCACCACCTCGCGGTGAAGCATCCATTCCCCGGGCCTCGGCCCCTGCCTCGACAGTATGTCTGCTCCCACATTCAATCTCCCAGGAATATACACTGCTCTGATCGAGAGGAGTTTGCCCTGGGACCAGAGAAGGACCTGGTGTGCCAGCTTGTACAAGGGGCGTGAACGCAGACCCCCCTGGTGATTGATATAAGAGACCACTGATGTGTTGTCGGTGTGCACCAACACATGGTGACCTCTCAAGTCTGGGAGGAAATATTTTAATGCTCGATAGACTGCTAGCATTTCTAGGCAATTGATGTGCCATGTCAGATGGTGACCACTCCACAGACTGCGGGGAGGGTGGCCACTCATGACCACACCCCAACCGGTGAGGGACGCATCTGTCGCTAGCGTTACATGGCGACAAGGAGCTCCCAGTACCGGGCCCTGATTCAAGAACCAAGGTTTCTTCCACATGTCTAAGGCACGAAGGCATCGCCGCGTGACCTTGATAACTCGAAGTGGATTTCCCCTCGGGAAAAAATCCTTGGACTTGAGCCACCACTGTAGGGGTCTCATGTGCAGCAGGCCAAAAGGTATCACGTTGGACGCAGCTGCCATCAGCCCTAAAAATCTCTGGAATTGTTTGACAGTGAGTGACTGCCTTCTTTGACTCTCTCGACTGATGTGAGGATCGACTCGATCTGAGCAGGAGACAGATGTGCCTGCATCGTGGTCGAATCCCACACTACGCCTAGATGGGTGGTTCTCTGAACTGGAGAAAGTACACTTTTCTTGGCATTTAGTCTCAAACCCAGCTCCCCCATCTGTGCGAGACCGACATCTCGATGTCGAACCGCCATCTGCTCTGATTGAGCTAGGATCAACCAATCGTCGATATAATTTAGAAAACGGATGCCCTGCATACGGAGGGATACCAGAGCCGCATCTACACATTTCGTGAACGTGCGGGGTGAGAGTGCAAGGCCGAAGGGAAGTACTTCATAAGCTTTGCCCCAGAAAGCGAACCTCAGAAACTTCCTGTGTTGTGGAAGGATGGTTATGTGGAAGTATGCGTCTTTGTGATCTATTGTGACAAACCAGTCCTCGGATCTGATTTGAGCTACAACCTTCTTGACAGTGAGCTTTTTGAACTTAAGTGGCATAACTGAGTGGTTCAGGTGACGTAAGTCTAAGATCGGACGATAGAGGTGGCGAATCCCCAGCAACAGTCTCCACATCGACCTCCTTGGAGGAAGAGAGGTGAAGAGCTGATCCCTCACCCTGGGGGGAAGAAACCGACGAGCGTGCTTCTGAACCCAGGGTTTGGGCGCCTGATCTGGCAGATGAGGAAGGAGATAAGGACTGGCCCATCTCCATTCCCTCTGACAGATCCACCTGCGAACCCCATGAGTGCAGCAGCCGTTCTGCCTCGGCAGAAGCGGGGCCAGCAACGCGAGGAACGCTGGTGAAGGCTCCCTCCTCCAAGAGAGCCCTCCGGGATCGAAGCGTCCGCATTGGCAATCGCTCGCATTGCGGACAAATCAAGACCTAAACTTGTGGCGGTGATGACGTCAGTAAAGTTTTGAAGGTACTTTCAAAAGTAATGTAAAATAATATTCTTAATATCATTAACGCCGTTTTTACCTTGGAAGAATTACATTTGGTTTTAAAGTACATTTCAAACCTGTGGGAAGCACTGATGTAATTTTGTAAATATACAGGTCCATCTCAATAAATTAGAATGTCATGGAAAAGTTCATTTATTTCAGTAATTCAACTCAAATTGTGAAACTCGTGTAATAAATTAATTCATTGCACACAGAATGAAGTATTTTAAATCTTTGGTTCTTTTAATTGCAATGATTTGGGCTCAGATTTAACAAATTAGATAAAGGTTATATGCCAATCACCAAATCAACTCAAAACACCTGCAAATGTTTCCTGAGCCTTCAAAATGATCTCTCAGTCTGGTTCACTAGACAACACAATCATGGGGAAGACTGCTGATCTGACAGTTGTCCAGAAGACAATCATTGACACCCTTCACAAGGATGGTAAGCCACAAACATTCATTGCCAAAGAAGCATGTTAACAGAAAGTTGAGTCGAGGGAAAAGTGTGGAAGAAAAAGATGCACAACCAACCGAGAGAACCACAGCCTTATGAGGATTGTCAAACAAAATTAATTCAAGAATGTGAGTGAACTTCACAAGGAATGGACTGAGGCTGGTTTCAAGGCATACAGAGTTGTCAAGGAATTTCCTGAACCACAGACAATGTCAGAGGCATCTTACCTGGGCTAAGGAGAAGAAGAACTGGACTGTTGCCATTGGCAAAAGCACCAAAAGTTGGTTGAATGACCATGGTGTTGGTGTGCTTGACTGGCCAGCAAACTCACCAGACCTGAACTCCTAGAGAATCTATGGGGTATTGTCAAGAGGAAAATGAGAAGCAAGAGACCAAAAAATTAGTTGAAGGCCACTGTCAAAGAAATCTGGGCTTTCATGCCACCTTAGCAGTGCCACAAACTGATCACCTCCATGCCATGCAGAATTGAGGCAGTAATTAAAGCAAAAGGAGCCCCTACCAAGTACTGAGTACATGTACAGTAAAAGGCTAACAGTTCACTTCATTTAGTTATTTATTTATTTAATTGGTTTTATGCAGTAATTTGTTGAGATAGTGATTTGGTGGGTTTTTGTTAAATGTGAGCCAAAATCACCACAATTAGAAGAACCAAAGACTTAAACTACTTCTGTGTGCACTGAATTTATTTTAGTTTCACAATTAGAGTTGAATTACTGAAATAAATGAACTTCTCCTCGACGTTCTAATTTATTGAGATGCACCTGTAGTAGCCTAATGTATTTTTTGTTCATCGAGTGACCTCTGGTGGCAGGATGGAGAAGACACCAATTTTATTATTTTATTTCAAGTAGGGGTAGGTGCAGCCTGGAGCAATGGGCGTGCCAAAAGGTTTCTCGTTGGTGAAACGAAAGGTAGGGGGCATGCCAAAAGGTAATGGAAAGCTTGCTGTAAAAAAAAAATGAAAAGGTAGCCATAAATTCAACATGTATCCGGCTGGAAAATCCTCCTATTACCAACGCCACAAAAATGGTCTACTATGTGACAGAAAACAAATAATGTGTGATTTTTAACAATATTTGAATTTATTGACATTTATCTTTATTACACTATTACATTTAATTGCATACTAATATTATGTATTATTATATGGATTGTAAATTATGCAAAATTACAGCATATAATGGTAGAGTTCTCCTTTGTTATATATGTAGTGCCTCTCTCTCAGTGGATGGGACACAGATTTTACTAATACTGTAAAATATATATATAGCCTGAATAATATATGTCAAATAATGTTCTTAGTCTTTTCTTCCTTTGAGAAAAAATTACAGCCAGAAACTACAATAACTTACTATGAATTAAATGGAAAATTAAATTAAATACAATTAATTGTGTATAAATACAAAATACATAAACGCGTGACTTTTAATTATAAACATTACTTTGAAATGTCTATATTGCGTGCTGATCCTTCAGATGAGAAAATATACATTTTTACAACCGTCTAAAACATATTATATAAAGGTCATAAAGTAGACATTGCCATAATTCATCAACTCGAGTTCATAAG
Organism: Carassius gibelio; assembly: GCF_023724105.1. Taxonomy (NCBI): domain Eukaryota; kingdom Metazoa; phylum Chordata; class Actinopteri; order Cypriniformes; family Cyprinidae; genus Carassius; species Carassius gibelio. Next base: position 25,384,273 of record NC_068396.1, read on the forward strand.
CAATCGCCTGGCATAAATGTGCACTATTCATTCATCGAGAATCACTTTGAGGCAATCTGATCTAAGCGCTGTTTGGCCTGTTGAACGAGCAACAGCGCCGCCTTGTGACACTGCAACGTAAAGTTCTCTCTTTTTTAGTTAATAAAAGCATTTTAAGTTTAATAATCGAAAGGCTGTATCAAGATTTGTGTTTTTCAATCCCCAAAATATAAGATGAATTAAAAAGATAAGGTGCTTGTTTTACCATTGCAAATACTGAATAATTTTTATGACAGTAACCAGGAGGGATTTTGCTTTATTGACACATGTATACTCCTTAATAACCCTCTGGAGTCCATTAACGCATATATGCGTTTTGAGTCATTTTCTCCAGATAACCCCGAAAAGAACTTAAATTACACTCTCAGTTTTAATCGTACAGATAAGAGCAATACATCAATCGAATCTGTAAAGGGTCTACTTTTTTGGATACAGACATACTAACAAAACACCTTTGTGCACTTATAAAATAAAGATAACAAACAAGGTATGCTGTCTGCAGCCTTTGTGTGCTCTGATCTTCATTTACAAACACGTCATTAAAATGAACTGTAACTCCGTGAATACTCAACAAAGAGATATGAGAGAGATATCCATAGAAAGCCTGAAATGTCTACTTTTAAACTAAACAAGTAATCCATATGAAAACAACGCGATGTCTATTTTTCATGTCTCCATTCATTATATCTAATGTGACCACGCCCCCGCGCTTAACGCGCTATTCAGATTCAAACTGAAGCGCGCGGTTTGAATACGTGTGACGGACTGAAAATATTACAGTGAAAGATAAAAGTACTGAGTAATAATAGGTAACCCAAAACTAGTATTCTTTTTCTCTCTTTCTTCAGTTCAAGTATTTAAAAGAGTCTAAAAAGTTATTCTAAATGCTACACAGAATTAACTGTATTCTGATTGAGGCCTGTAGGTGGCGCATTGCACTAGAGTGATGAGGAATGACGTTAGGGTCAAAAGGGCAAAGTCATTAAAAGAAAGCGCCAAAACGCTGCAGACACTAATGTGTGTTTTCTCATCATTTTATACAGGTATGTAAAATGTTTGTATGGATCAATATCGATCAATTGTGACACTTGAGACATTCATAAATGCTTTAAGACTCTGTTTGTTCAGTTTAACTGATTGTGAGTGTTCAAATGATTATTTTATTTGTAATTCCGTCGATGCAATCTCCAGATGAGTAAACAGTCTAAATTCATGAAGCTTATAGATGATGATATGTGTAAGAGGTTTGAAACAATTATACAACAACAACTATATTTCATGTGTAATCTTGATAGATTTTCCAGGTTGAGCTGTATAATGGGTTGTATTGTGTTTACTCACCATTTTGTTATGGGCAAAAGTGAAATTCAAAATGTTGTTTTTCTCTAAAAATATACACTAGTAAGTGTTTAAAAACATATCTACATTAGTGGAGACTGTTAATCATTATTGATTGGTTATTCCATCGGAGTTATTCTGTCTGTTTCATAGAAAGTATTCTGATTTCTCTTTGTTTAGAACTTTAATATATATATATAAAATGAATAAAGTGAAACGTTAAAGTGTTGAGTGAAAACGGTGTGATGTTACAAGACAAGACACATGTAAAGTTGTATCCAGATGTTTATTAAAGTTGCTCAAAAGTGTAAAATAGAAGAGAAATGGTCAAATGTATTACACTAGCTGACTTAATGGACATACATTTAAATGCTGTGAGTTAAATTGTATGCATGACCTGTTATGAATGAGTTATACTTACCTGTTACCTGAAAAGGTTTTTTTTTTTAAAGGGCAAAGTCATTAAAAAGAAAGCGCCAAAACACTGCAGACACTAATGTGTGTTTTCTCATTATTTTATACAGTTACCATATCTCATCCTTCTTTGTTGAGACCGGTAACATACGCCCACACAGAAGAAAAAGCAGCCAGACTGTTCTTCGAGTTTTTATTTTATTTTACTGTTTGCTTCGCGATGAGAGGAATAAGACATAAATCACTCATGCAGCTCATTATGCAGGGCTTTGTCTTCTCAGGTGTAAATCACAATGATATTCATGATAGTTGACGCCTACTCGCATATGACTTTTACCAACAAAAAGTGTATTAGAAAATTTAAATCAATATATTGTTTTCTGTGAATGAGTAAACAAGATGATTTTCACATAATTTAGAAAGAAAAATTCTAGGCTACAAGCTCCAGTTCTCAATAGTCCCGGGAACCAATGCTATGTATGTGTTTTATGGCTTTATTCAAGTGATTTAACGTTTTTAGTTTTTCACTAACCATGCATAACATTTTTTTTCTCAAAAATACAATCATGTACATTAGGGCCGGGACTTTAACGAGTTAATTGAGATTAATTAATTACACAAAAAATAACGCGTTAACTAAGATTAATTAATTACAGAAAAAAAATTCCCGCATTTTTAATAACTTATTTTTGCACCGCGGAACGTTTCTCACTTGATGCGTTTCGGCGGACCGATTATACTGAAGCACCAACTAGCGTTCGCATATCACCGCAGCACATGATCGAACCTCAAGTATCACCTCAACGCAAAACATATAGCAGCTAGCGTGGACTTTACACTTTATGTTGAACTATGTATTATTTTGTTGGTGCAACAGTTTATGTTGAACTCTTTATTGTTTTGGCCAAGGTTATTGAGAGTTGGACTTAGTATGTTATGGCCTCTGAAGCAACAGAGAGATGTTTTCTAATAGTCAGTGTTTCCAATGTTCTGAATGTAATTGACAGTATTGTGTTTTACTTAAAAAAAAAAAAAAACGCTTTACAGAACGTTCCAGCACCAATAAGCTTCCTGAATTTCTGAAATGTACTATTTCTAAATTGTTTCTAAATATGCTATTGCTACACTTCATGGCAAAAATTGCACTGGTCTGCTAGACTTGGTTGAACAAAAATAAACTATATTTTGTTGCTTAAGCTTATGTATTCAGTCATTATTCAATGGTATACTATAAATCCATGTGAAAAAAAAAATTACTTCGATCTGTTCTCAGGTCAAATATTTATCTGCGATTAAAATGCGATTAATTTCGATTAATTAATTACAAAGCCTCTAATTAATTTTTTTTTTTAATCGAGTCCCGGCCCTAATGTACATACATGCATTTCACATATTATTTTAGCCCAGTTTGTGCTGATTACATTGATATTAGTCTTTACCCATTTAGATATTTATAAGAAACGGAAAAAAGCACAAATATCAGGGCATGACAAAACTTCTCCAGGCCCCAAAAATACCCTTAGACTCCAGAGGAAGTCATATGTTGTGATTTCAAATTTTCCATTCTCTTTGTTGTGAGTGTTACAAGCTCTTGGTGCACAAAGAAGAACTGTAAAATTGCAAAGACTAAAGTCTCAAATCCAAAGAGATATTCTTTATAAAAGTTAAGAGTTAACCACACCCTCCTAAAAGGGCTCATTCTAACATGCCTCCACTTCTACGTCAGACGTTGGAAGATTTGCATAACACCGCCCAGATGTTTACGCAAAGAAAGATGGTGTAACCTTTTTTAGCTGTTGTAGACTCCATGTTGTGGAGGAGATACTGTGTGTTTCGTTGTGAAAGCGAAACTTCTTTGTTTGGCCAAAAGAAGACACAACTATGAGTCAGTGGATAAATTGTATTTCAACAATGTTCCAGAACAGTTCAACCCAAATATACAGACGTGTGCTGCACATTTTATGGAGGATGAGGACTGTTTCCTGAACCAGTAGCCTACAATGCATCTGTGGCACAAAGGCTGTTTCCTTGAAGTGATGCAGTTTGATCTTTGCAAGGACAGTTTGGCGTTTCTAACTAACGTTACGTTTTTTAAATATTTAAATAATGACCCATTTAAATACATTTTACAGTTTCTACAGCACACGAGGGAATTTCAGCATTAGTAAACAGTTCTCACACACATGGAACTAGCAGATACAAAACCTGTAGGGCAAGCAAAAGCAAAAATGTTTCTCCATATATACTCGGTCAGTCGTTAATATACCTGGGCAGCTGCCCAACTGAAGTCTATGTGTGGGATGCACTGTACAGTGTTTCAAAACTCATAAAAATATTACAAGTTTACAAGTTTTCTATGTGCTTGTGTACACATAATTGTTTCTTTTCTATGTGGTTTCCTCAAAAAAGTACATCCGTCTCCTTGTTTTATGTTTCCTATCTAATCTCTCTCCTATATGTTGCTGGCTCATTAATATTCAACATATGGTTACCATACTGGGCACAAATGCACATTTAAAAAATACTCGTATCTGTTAAGTTCAGGATATCTCTGGTCTAAAAAGTCACTAAAAGATAAGTACTAGATAAGTACTAGTCCAAGTCACTATTGGAATAAATAGTATCTTATGGTTAAGTACTAATATATAATGAATAAGTAGGCTACTAGTAATTTACAAAAGACACTTGTACCTAAAAAATAAACACTAGCACCAAGAAAATAGATAGTAGTATCGCTTATGTGTTACAAATGTCTTTCCATATGTTAAGTCCACTGTAGGACACTTTTGGTTGATTGGAATGCACCATATATCTATGTGCCTTGTTTCCAGTGGCACCAAATTAAGTGCAATATTACCCTAAATAAGGTCCATATCTCACAGGTCATAGTTTTTATTTGATTTTATTATTATTTTTTAAAGGGGCCATGAACTGAGATACCAAAATTCCCTTGATTTTTTTGACATATAAAAGGTCACTGTATGATTGAAAACATGAAAATATTCTGCAAGTTCCAAAACTCAAATCTTTCTCGTTAGTCTAAAACGGCTTATATTCAAGCCAATTTGCTGAAACGACAGATTGTGGAATGTGCCACTCTATGATGTAATAGTGAGGCTAAACCCCGCCTCCACGGAAGTAGATCAATGCCTGCTTCTACATCACTGCCTGTTTAGCCCTGCCCACTGATTTGCGCATGCAGTGTTTACGAGAGAGGCGAATGGATCTATGCAAAAAGATGCCTCCGAAGACAATGAGACATGCAGTGCCAAGTTGTGGAAAAACAGTCTAAACATTGCCTTCCTTCTGATCCCAACGTTAGTAAAGGGTGGATGAACTTTATTTTGAATGAAGTTTGTTCAAAATAAAGGCTGTTTCAGTAAGAACTTGGTTGTTTAATTCATTTACAAACAAGGCACAATTTGATGTGAGATTTTCGGAAAGATAGAAACTAAAACATGATGTTGTGCCAAATATATATTGGATCCGACCAGGGCCGCTGCTGGCCAAATGGGTGCCCTAAGCAGGATTGTATTGTTGTACCCCCCTTTCTCAAATATGATGATAAAAAAAAACTACTATGGGGTGAAAATAGAACTTTAAACAAATAAAAAAGTAAATTAATAAATTGTATTAATTACAAATTACAATTGTAGCTGTCGATATTTACCTATGGCTATAACTTTATTATAACTCTAATTTATTTTATAGTCTCAAGCATTCAGAAATCATGCAAAAGGAAATTAAACAGTTTTACTGTGATAAAACCATGGTTTATTTTTGTAAGGGTTGTGATATGCACGTTTTTTTGTTGAAGAAATTATAAAGGCTGTGTCACCTATAGCAAAAAGGTGGCTTTGATGAGTGGGTCGGGGCCGAGAGACGTGGGCACGAGGAGTGAGGCCAGGTGTAGAGATTGGAGATGCGCTGCACCTGCGCCCCACCACCGGTCTCGAGTCCCACGTAGGAGATGGAAGGATATAGAACTGGAGCGACGACCGTGAAGGACGAGAGAGGACCAGGCCTGGGCCATTATTTTATGTTTGCTTTTTATTTATGCGCACCAGTCATCCGTGAGGGGCTGGTGCGCTGTTTTGTGTTTATTTGTGATTATTAAAGTTTCATTTTGATTGTGCGCCGGTTCCCGCCTCCTTCTTCCCGACGATTATGGAGTTAATATTATTACAGTGGCCAAAAATGAAAGATTAAGTGAATATTTGATTTAAATGTTTGGTCAGTATAGCCTAAACAAGGATTTGATTGTCCTGTAAGTGTTACAGCAGCAATAACATGGCATTTGGCTCCCTTTGCAGGCATTTGTAATAAGATGTTCATTGTTTATTTTGTATTTACCTACATTATGTATTTTAATAAATTTTAACAGTGTTATTATTAACCAACCATTATTGCCTCATTGCTTTTGATAGAATGCATTTTAAGTCATTTTAAAGGCTATTGATGGCTTAGGTCTGTTTTTATAGCAACAACAACAACAAAAAATATTACAGTATATTAATACTTCTTTGTAAATTATTATTTGAAGTAACAAAACCATGGTTAATTTGAAGTTACCATGGCTACAAGAACGATGATTTGTGGTGTTATTGTTAAAAACCATGGGTAATTTTCGTAAGGGAACCTGAAAAAAAATAAAATAAGAACTTCACAGGAATGTGCCTGAAAGTGATAAACAGGCCTTGTTTTATAATTAATAATTGGCCTAAACGATTTAGAATTTATTTTAATATATATTAAAAATGTGTAAGATGTGCATTGCTGACACAAATGAACACATTACAATTGTTTTATGACTGTAAGTCTTTCTCCTCAAATGATATTGAGCTTCAAATTTGTGTTTGAGCCCATGTCAAAAAGGAGCATAATATGATTTACAGTATGATTTACAAACATTCAATTCAATTGTGCATTAAAGCTGACATCTAGATGAACAATTACAGTTGTTTTTATGACTCTAAGTAATTCTCCAAAAATGCTACTGACGTTAGAAAAGTGTATACCAATATCGCATGTAACTTTAGAGACGGTCCCTAAATTTGAGACTCTCGAACGTCCAAGCTCAAGCAAAGTTCATGCTTTTTTTAATTTTTTTATATAGTCTTTTTTTCTCTGCGCCCGATTGTTGATGTCCTTTACCCGGGCATAGATGTGAATGCATCAATTATGAACATCAAGCCGCAAACATGAGGTGCGAGCGGTCACGAGCGAGGATGGGAGTATGGCGCACGTTTTTTTTTTTTTTTTTGAGCAACTGGGAAGTTGCCCCCTCTGGGAGTTAGTACCCTACGCAGACTGCGTACTCTGTAGGATCCTCGGAACCCAGTATTTCGAGGATGCTACGTCATCGACATCCGAAGAATATCCCATACACAGGAAAGGATGGATGCATATGTGTATCCTTCGCACTCTCAAATCACCCACAATCCTATGCGCGCAGCTTTGCTATCTAACGTAAGTTCAAAAATTAAAAAATGTCGCACGTTAACGTAGTCGGAGCGTTAACGGTTTTTATTTACATTACCAAACATTTGTTATAACTGTAGTAAATATAAGTAAAGTTTGACGTTTAAATGCCAGTACAAATTACTACGGTATTGATATTGTAAATTATACAAATACAAATGGTTAACTGAACCGGACCTGTCATTTAACAATTGGTTGCATCAACGGCATTTCTTTTATAAATAACTAGTTAAGTTGTCCAAAGTAACTTAATGATACCATTCACAGTTTTTCGAACGGACCTTTTCACTGATGTAATGACGCAATTACGTGCACTTGCTAGCCTGTTCCATTTACGTGTTTTCCGTATGCTAAAGAGGAGTCTCACCTAGCCTCTGAAGGAAGTGACTTGGAAGGATCAGTCCTACCAAGGAAGTATCCTTGACATTGAGAAACGCCTTGTGTATACACAAATCCGCCGCGAACTCATGGGCGTCGCCATCTTGCCTGCCGCCATTACTGCGTGCCTGCGAAATGTGACGGTGTGACACTTGCCGGTGCCCTCTAATGACATTTCAATGAAAGCAGATCCTGCTCATTAAAGAAAATGTCTGGTGAAAGGGAACATTGGATAGATGATGTCAGGCAGTGGCTAATACTTACTGATAAAGGTAATTTATTGACAAGATAATGTAATAATGTAAAAATATGTAATGTAATGTAATTAAGAAGTGACCAAACGCTGACATTACTAGCTGTGTTACTAATATGTTCACAAGCTTCACAAGTTTCAAATATTTATTAGGCCATCCTTAAAAATATTCTTGTTTGCCAATAACCCGACCGACCCTGTCAATCTAGGATCAACCCAATTAATACATTTTTCCCCCTTTTAGTCCGACCGACTTGCCGATTGTAATTGCGTTAAGACCCACAGATTTGTTTTACTCTTCAAACAACTAATACAAATGCAATAAAATGTGAGACACAAGCAATTTATGCTTTTCACACACTCTCGCACCACACATCCATTTTCTCACACATAGAAAAATCACGAAGCAAAGAGGACATGGAGACACTCAGCTCTCAGGTTCTGTCAATTTTATTACGAAATTCAAACAATAAATACTCCGCTCGACCAGGAACTCTGTGTAATCCGTATGGCCGTAAACATGGGCAGTCAATGTGCAACAAAGGTTTGTGAATTTCACAAACAGTTTTATTCCAGGCCTGTAGTTTTGTGCTGTTGTTAAAACAGCCAACCACACAACACACTCTTCCCGGTGTTCTGTCGATTTGTCCTACACTGTCAGATTTTCCTACCTCCCACTAAAACAGTGGGTAGTACAATTCGACAATAAAAAATAGTACTGTAAAGTTATGGTTTATTAAAGTCATTAAATATAGTTATTTAGCATGAGAAAAAGGACAGGATATTGATGTGCACATGCGCAATTAACCCGGGTAGGAAAATCTGATGGGTAGGATAAAATGTCAGGAAATCGGCATCAGTGGACAGCAAATATGTACAAAAAAACTAAATAAAAATAACTTTTCGTTCAGTTATCGTGCTACAGCCACCTATGGGACCAACACGCTACTTCTGCTACTTCCTAAGCCACTGCCTTGATGACCCTTTGCATCAGCCACACCGTCTCTCCAGACACGATGGCCGACTCTACGCCTGTGTCTCCAGACAAGATGGCAGACTCTACGCCTGTGTCTCCAGACAAGATGGCTGCCAGCCCAGCACCACTGCACAAGATGGCCAACAACCCAGAGCCACTGCATAATATGACAGCCACAATTGATCTTTCAGAGTCAAGTTAGGTCCCTGTTGATCTTCCAGGGTCAAGTCGGGTCCCCGTGGACTTTCCAGGGTCAAGTCAGGTCTCTGTGGACTTTCCAGGGGTCAAGTCAGGTCCCCGTGGACTTTCCAAGGGTCAAGTCAGGTCCCCGTGGACTTTCCAGGGGTCAAGTCAGGTCCCCGTGGATTTTCCAGGGTCAAGTTGGTCCCTGTGGACTTTCCAGGGTCAAGTCAGATCCCAGTGGACTTTCCAGGGGTCAAGTCAGGTCCCCGTGGACTTTCCAGGGGTCAAGTCCGGTCTCTGTGGACTTTCCAGGGGTCAAGTCAGGTCCCCTTGGATTTTCCAGGGTCAAGTCCGTCCCTGTGGAATTTCCAGGGTCAAGTCAGATCCCAGTGGACTTTCCAGGGGTCAAGTCAGGTCCCCGTGGACTTTCCAGGGGTCAAGTCAGGTCCCCGTGGACTTTCCAGAGTCAAGTCAGGTCCCCGTGGACTTTCCAGAGTCAATCAGGTTCCTGTCGACTTTCCAGAGTCAAGTCAGGTCCCCGTTGATCAGGTCCCCATTGATTTCCCAGAGTCTAGTCAAGTCACTGCTGATCGTCCAGAGTCAGTTCAAGTCACCGCTGACTGTCCAGAGTCAGGTCAAGTCACCATTAACACCCATGAGTCAAGTAAAACCACAGTTAAACTTAATGAGTCAAGTCAAATCACCATTGATCTCTGTGAACAAGGTCAAGTCACAGTTGATCTTTATGATCCCAGTCAAATCACTACCATTCTTCCAGAACTTCATCACATCTCAGTAGATCTTCCAGAGCTTTGTCATACCACAACAGATCATCCAGAGTCTTGTCACGTCTCAGCTGAACTGCCAGAGCCTCATCACATCCTGTCTGTTGTACCCAGCAATGTTCTCTCAGCCTGTTGTATTGCTGTCAAGGAGACTGTTACTGCCGCAGAACCTTCGGAGGCGTCAGTAGTATCATTCCATGAACTTTCGTTGTGTCTTGTCACAGCTATGGAGGCCGCCTATGAACTCACCGCCTGCCAACATGGCCATGGAGACCATCTACCATCTCATCATGGTCACGGAGGACGCCTGTTCACCTGTTCATGTTCTCTGTTTCAGTCCTACCTGATGAAACTTTCTATCCTGTGCCATCGACTCCACTGTGGTGGTCCTCTGATCCGCCCTGTTGTGCTTCTGTCTCATCTGCTCGGCTGTGGTGGTCCTCTGCTCCGCCCTGTTGGGCTTCTGTCCCGTCTGCTTGGCTGTGGTGGTCCTCTGGTTTCTGTCACGTCTGCTTGGCTGTAGTGGTCCTCTGCACCGCCCTGGTGGGCTTCTGTCCCGTCTCCTTGGCTGTGGTGGGTGTCTGCTCCACCCTGGTGGGCTTCTGTCCCGTCTGCTCAACTGTGGTGGTCATCTGCTCCGCCTTGGTGGGCTCCAGTTCCACCTGCTCCACCCTGGTTTCCTGATCTGCTGGCTTCGCCCTGGCCCCCTGAACTGTCTGATCCACCCTGGCTACCTGCTAAGCCATCACTCCCTGTCCCTGTTCCCCTCCATGAACCTAGCCCCCCCATCCCTCCCCCTGATCCTCCACCATTCCACCCCCCCTCCCCTTCCTGGTCTCTTTGTTTTGTTTTTGTTGTTCTTTCAGAGGAGCATCTGGAAGCTGCTCCTTGGGTGGTGGGGGTAGTGTCACAGAGTCTGGTTTTTGTATCCCTGGGTGTCCACCAGAGGTCTCATGTCCCCATATTGTCACCCAACTTCATCCCACTTTTGCACCTGTCTATATATACCCTGTTTGTTTGTGTCATTGTTATGGAGTCCTTGTTTAATGTCATCACTTTTCGTGTTCCCTGGCTTATGTCGTGGTTCTTGTTTAGGACTGCTTATCTGGATTTTGACCTTTGCCTGGCTGGATTTATGATTTTGGATTATACCAATAAACACTGCGATTTAATCACCTGTTTGTGTGACACTGATGCACTTGGTGATATTTGGATTCTCAGATAACATGACTTCAAAAATCTCATTGTCTTATGGACATCTTATTGCAAACAAGCTAATACTTAAGTTTTGGAAGAACATCAATGTCCCTACTGTTAAAATGTGGTTGGATGAAATGGTTAGTTTATTACATCGTTAGTTGTTCTTTATCAAACAAACTGGAATAGTTTGATAAGATTTGGTCTCCCCTTTTCCGCTACCTTGATAGCATAGTTTAAGTTGACGTGTTTAAGTAGGCCAAGTATGTAGTACTGATTGTCCCATTAGTGTAATATGATTTATGTCCCTAGGGTGGGGGTGGGTAATAATGGGAACTGTTCTTTCTTTCTTGTTTTTTGTGTTTTGCTTTTTGTTTTTATTTTATTATTTTCTTTGTTTCTTATGTTTATAATGAGGAATCATAAAAAGTGATGTAACATTGATTGTCAAATTGTTGAATTCCCTAATAAACATTTTAAACACAAAATCATATTGCACAGAATTTTAATATTAATTAACTTAGTTGACTAAATTGTCTGATTTAAGCATAAAATCCCATTTTCTTTGGTTATAGTTCTGTTTTTTCTGCTCTAATTTTTGTGTTGTTTTTTCCTTCACTCGTTTCCATGTTCTGCACTTGCTTTTCCAAATGTTGCCGTTAGAGTTTCATGATTAAAATTTAAATCAAGGTTCAAGAAACCTTTGCAGGTGTTTTGAGTTGGGTGAAGCTGTGGGTTTAATTGCTTTGGAAATGATGTTATCAGTTCCTTGTTGAGAAAGATCATGAAGCTCTTGAGCGATTTAGATATTTTATTGATAAAAATGCGGGGCAGCGCTAAAAAGTTTGTGTTGCTGAATGTCAGTGTTTGTGATCTGAACGTGATCTGACGGACTTGTGTGTGTGTGTGTGAGATACAGTGAAGACAGGTTATGGAGGCCCTTCATAATGCAGAGGTCAACTGCCTGCTCTGCCTATAGTTAGAAATGGCGCTATAGAGCTGTTTTATTGAATTCATTCATGCTCCAGTCACTAGATGTGTTTAACGGTTTCCTGTGTGATGAATAAAAAACTGTTCTTCACCCTTAAGACAGTAAGACTGAGAGAAGAGGAGGAGTTGTGAAATTGAATGGAAAGGTATAAAATAAGGTGAGACAGATGCAAAATCATTGTGAGGAAAGAGATGACAGAAGCTGGTGAACTACAATGCCAAGTCTTTGTATCCTGAAATTTAGTGCAGTCCTGTATAGTAATATGTATCATGACTTTGCTGGTAATACACAGCCCTAATACTCACACCCCCTTATACCCCCCACCCCCCAACCCCGTTTTCACAGACAAGACTTAAGCCTGGTCCTAGACTAAAATGTAAGTCTGAGCTGTTTCAAATTAAAGAAACTTGAAACTTGCACTGACTGATCTTAAAATATATCAGTGCCTTTGTTTTGTCTCAAGATGCACTCCAGTAACATTTATAAAAAAAATGTTTTAACTGAAATGAACTGTGACCTAACCCTGGTTCTGGCTAAGCCCAGTCTATGAAACCAGGCCATAGTCCAAACATTCATTTTTCCATTATTGTAATAATCAGTGAGATTTTTGTCTGACAACATCCAGTGCTCCACACAGAGATCTGGTCTCCTTAATATTTGTAAACTCTTAGAAATAAAGGTTCTTTATTGGCATCAAAGGTTCTTTGAAGAACCTTGAACATCCATAGAACATTTCAAATGCAGAAAAGCTTCTTTATATTCAAAAAAGGTTCTTTATATTTTTATGTTCTTCAAAAAATGATTTAGTAACTTTTCACTGAAAGGTTCTTTTGGGAACCAATAACACCCTTTTGGAACCATTATTTTTATAAGTGTAGCCATTACAGTCAGTCAAACAGTAAACAAAAAAAAAAAAAAATCAACTGATAATTTTGATTGTCAACATTCTTTATTAGCGTTTTAAAGCTATTTGATTAATTATTTTTTATTTATTTTTATTGTAAGTTTTTTTTTTTGATGCAGAGAATATCATTTTATGCAGAAGGTTTTATGGGTCAGTACCCAGATAAAACTACTCCATCTCCTCAAAACCTGGTTTCAAGATGCCATTTAGTTCAAAGGCACATATGTAGTTTTTCTTGACATCACAACTGTCGTCATTCCATTTGCCAATCTCTGAAAATGAGGGACAGTGAAATAAAGAGATTATTGTACCTTCTGCAGTGTGTTTTACCAAATATTCCTCACAGCATCACTGGAATAAATCACTTAGCAAAACATTTACTTAAAAATGAATGTGATTATCCTATAACCCACTAGTGTCTCTCTGTTCTTACCTTTCCAGTTCATTTCCACACATTCCTCTGTGCTGGTGTACATATGGTTGGGTTCACCACGTGTCCAGATTTCATAATCCCAGTAGGATCCATCAAGCCAAAGAAATTGACCAGACTGAGAGAATGAGAAGGAGTTTTTAAAGAAGAAATAAAGAAAGAAAAATGTCATTAGTGAGAAACTATAGTGCATGCATGTAATAGAAAACCATATAATAACATAAAATCAGTAATTTCTCTTTCTCTCCCTGTTTGTAAAAACCAGCACATCTCAATATTTTTTTACCTTAAAAAGTTCAAAAGCTCCAAGCCAGATGCGCAGGTTATTTGGGTTGAATTTTTTCACAATGCAGAGCAGTTTATCATTATGCTCTTTTTTATGCACTGACACCAGGTGTGCCCCAGGGGCTTTGGTCCTACAGCTGAACTGGATATGAACAAGGAAGAACATTTAATGACTACACATTACATTAATATTATTATAATTATTTTTCATTTCACATTGCATGGGCAAAAAAAACATACCTCAGCCTGAGTAAAGTTGAGAGGACTGTTGAAGTATTTGACACAGACCCTGCCCACTTTGTACCAGTTAGTGAAGCCGTACACATTACACGGTTTAGGCATAGAACATTGCTCAGTGACATTTGTACGGCCTGCAACAAACCGTAAATGACAGAATCACATATTTGAATATGCATATAAATATGATACTTGGGTAGTATTTTCTTGCCTGTATAAAAGATCACTCTGTTTATCTAATAATACTGTCAATGCATACTCAAAGCAAGTCATCTCATCAAATACTTTATAAATCATATGCACAAACTGGTCAGATGCTTTTTGTTTAAAAACACCTGGTTTACATTTAATTCATATCAGGGGCTCATTAACAAATGTGTGTGAAGTAATAGATAAAATTATGAAAAGTCAACATAAATATATTTTAGTATATTTTGTATAAATTACCTCTCTCCATTTTTAAGAAGTCTCCACTCCCAAAAAGGAGAGCCATCAACAGAACGCCAATAGATCCTGATTTGACCTGTCAAAGAAGTGGAATATGATTATTAAGCACAAATTATATATATATATGTATATAAAGAGGATACAGAGACTTGCCATTGTAGTTCACCAGCTTCTGTCGTCTCTTTCCTCACAATAATTTTACATCTGTCTCACCTTATTTTATACCTTTCCATTCGATTTCACAACTCCTCCTCCTCTCTCAGTCTTACCATCTTAAGGGTGAAGAACAGCTTTTTATTCATCACACAGGAAACCGTTAAACACATCTCGTGACTGAAGCATTTTAACATAAATATATTTAATAAAATTAAGAAAAATAATATTTTTGTGTGAACCATTAAACTTTACACAGATCAGTCTATGCATTCAAATTTTAAGGAATAAAAAAAAATAGAAAGAATCAGAAGAGAGAGCGTGTACTGGTGGATAGAAACACGATTGCTTGTTTTATTATACGATCATGACATTAAAGGATTTCATTCCTGCTGTACTCTTCTCATGACAATCTGAGTCATTATGCACTTTTTACTTTAAGTTATGGTCCAAACCTAACAAGAAATAGATCTGCATCTTATTTCCTACATTTATATGAACCTTCTCTTATTTTTTCAGCAATATCAGTATTGTTACTGGAAAGCAGGCTAAAATTTTATCTTTTTGTTTAAATGCCGAATCCCATTTTCAAGGGGGTCCTTACACAAGAATCCAAAAACATAACACAAAATAAAGAACAACAACAACAAAACAACACACCCTACTACAATATTAACACATGAAGTAATAATTATATTAATATTATTTATATTGATATATTTAAAATGGGTTTTATAGAGAGTACATTGGTCAGAAAGAGGCAATCTGGTAAATAACAAGCATCTGAAAAGTCTATTAAAAGACAGTGAAACCAATACTGTAGGTCTTGTGGTTGAAGATACAGTTATGACCTGAATCGCTTTTTTTCACAACTCCTCCTATTTCTCTCACATCTCATTCTCAGTTCATCACACATAAAAACCCTTAAAGCTGGCCTCATGATGTCTCATGGTAAAACAAAGATACTTGTATTAGAACACTGCATTAGGCTGTGTAAAGCATTAGTTCTTATAATTTCCCATTCACTATTATAGCTAGAACGTAACTGTTTTGTTTGTTTTATGTGAGATCTAAGAGATTCTTGTCAAACATTTACTTTGCAAGAGTGTAGCCTTGGCTAGGAGGAGTTGATGTAATCAGACAGTATCCAACTCACCTTGGGCGTTTTGACCCTGAACCATAACACCCTCCTTTTGTAATAGTGTAATAATAGTGGTCTCTAGACCTTCTTATCAGAGTGGATAGGTTCAGCATGTGGATCAGCCTGAGCATGAGGAGGAGTATTCACTCTCTGAGTGGTTACAGTTGTGGCTAACTGATGGATTTCTCATTTCATGAAAGCATTCTCTGCTTTAAGGCTTTGCAACACATAAAATCTCTGGCAGTTGTCAAATGCAGCTGCAAAGCTCTTCATTCTCAGTGGTGGGTGAACGCTGACTTATGGGTGTAGATACACGGAACTCAAGCTCTGAAGAACTTGAAGAATTCACCCTAGACTTTTGAATCAAATTAAAGAGTTTACTTTCCTGTTTACTGTTTAGTTTTGCACACACAACTATATTACAGCACATCAGTAAGTTTGAGATATTGCAGACAAATGTGAGATGAAATGGATTCCTCATGGAAGGAGTACGTGTTATGCATGTCTGCTCAGTGCACCTGCTCCACTTCCTCATGGCACGTCATGCACATTAAGGTGACATTGCAAATGTTCATTGGTCACAGGAAGAAAGTCCAAGAAGCCTTTTGAACACCCCTCTCTCCTATTACATAACTAGCAAGAGACGCTTTCTACTGCCTCCACCATCCTGTGGACTGCTACCTTCCTCTCCTTCCCTTTTAGTGAACATTGTCCATACCGACTGGGCCGTTAATCCTCTAAATCCAACCTCGACTTAGACTTGGAATCTTCCTCAGAGATCTACTCTCATCTCCAGGCACGTGCAGGGGGGGGGGGCGTTGGGTGCTTGAGCACCTGCCCCTTTGCCCTTTGGTGCCCAAAGTGCCCTTTTGTCAAAGCAAAATTTCCTCTAATTTTTTTTTTTTTTTTTTTGTCATAACGTTTCCTTTTGTGAATGCCTGTTCATGCCCAATCTAAATATTAGTAACATTTTGAATAATAATTTAGCCGCAATAAGATGACCAACATGGTGACCTTTGACCTAATGACGAGGCCTCCTCATCCAACCGGGACGATTCTTCACGCCACACGCGCATTTTTTAATTGTCAGAGGATATTTTCATTACTGCGGAAGCTGGTAAGTGGTGTTTCATTCTCAGTGAAGTGATTTTGATATGTATTTACATATTATTATTTTACAAGAACGACGTGATGTGAGAACATGCAGATATGTTGTTTATATTGCGGTGTGTAGTGTACAGTAACATTAGCGTGCTGTTTGAGGGAGAAACGTTTCACAGGCATCGAGGGAAGAGGCGTCATGCCCATTCAAAGATTTCTGAGCCAAGTTGATTTTAAATACAGCTTCCAAACGACAAAAAAACAAAAAACAAAAAAAAAACAGCAGAATTATATTTTTTATATATTTCATATAATCACACTGTTGTGATTAGATCGTTCAGTGCACAGCATCAGCTGCTAAATTCAAATCTGTGTTCGCTGGCTGGCACTGAGCCAGAGACGTTCTAACAACGCTTCATGATGATAACCAATCAAGGGTTCTGTTGCGCGAATGCAATGGCCAATCGGAGACGTGCAGAAGAGTCATCATGAATCGCGGTGTTTTTGTTCGCTTGCTCGCTGACTGAATTATTTAGCGAATTCTTTCTTCAGAGAGAGAGAGAGAGAGAGAGTAAAAACTAAAAACAATCCTGATGTGCATAATGTAATATAAAGTGCTTCAGTGATTTTAATGGGAGTTTTTGAGAGTGCCTGAACTCTGGCTAGACTGAATGTAAATGTTATTTGATAATGTAAATGTTCTTTACTCTCTGCAAAATGAAAGAGTTAAAATAAGTAACTTAAAATATTGTTATTAAAATTTACATTAAATGCAAATTCAGTAGTATTAAAAATATTTTATGGCATGATATGGCACTTAAGTAAAAAGTCGGGGTTTTATGTGTAGTAAATAGATTACACTACCTTTGCATTTATTGATAAAATAACAATCTATTAAGGTGCAAAACGCGTTTACTTACACGTTTGAGAATCGAGATATTTCCTGATATATTAAGCATGTTTGGAATTGTTTTGAATAAAAAGGAAAAATAAATGCAAGGAATGCATCACAATATATTGCTGTATTGATATTTTGAACCGCGCTTTTTAAAGCCTTGTTCCATGTGCCCCTTTTATACTTTGAGCACCTGCCCCTCCAAAGGTCTCTGCACAGCCCTGCTCATCTCCCATGCCTGGTTGTTTGTTGTTGCTGTTTTTGGTGGTTTTTCGCTTTCTCTTACAAACGTAAACATTGATTATGGTTCGTTGCATGTCTCTTTTTGCTTTATTGCTAATAAATTTGTTACATACCCTTTACGAAAATTAACTATGGTGTTATTATAGTAAAATTGTAGTTAAATTGTGGTTCACTCGGCTACACAATCCTGGGGAAGACTGCTAATCTGAAGACAATCATTGACACCCCCTTCACAAGGAAGGTAAGCCACAAACATTAATTGCCAAATTAGCTGACTGTTCACAGAGTGCTGTATCCAAGCATGTTAACAGAAAGTTGAGTGGAATGAAAAGTATGGAAGAAAAAGATGCACAACCAACCGTGAGAACCGAGTGAACTTCAAAAGGAATAGACTGAGGCTGGGGTCAAGGCATCAAGGGCCAACACACACAGACATGTCAAGGAATTTGGGTACACTTGCCGTATTCCTCTTAATTCACTTCTGAACCACAGACAACGTCATAGGCATCTTACCTGGGCTAAGGAAAAAAGAGGAACTGGACTGTTGCCCAGTGGTCCAAAGTCCTCTTTTCAGATGAGAGCAAGTTTTTTTATTTCATTTGGAAACCAAGGTCCTAGAGTCTGGAGGAAGGGTGGAGAAGCTCATAGCCCAAGTTGCTTGAAAAGAAGTTTCCACAGTCTGTGATGATTTGAGGTGCAATGTCATCTGCTGGTTTTGGTACATTGCGTTTTTTGAAAACCAAAGTCACTGCACCCGTTTAACAAGAAATCTTGGAGCACTTCATGCTTCCTTTTGCTGACTAGCTTTTTAAAGATGCTGATTTCATTTTCCAGCAGAATTTGGCACATTCCCACACTGCCAAAAGCACCAAACGTTGGTTAAATGATCATGGTGTTGGTGCGCTTGACTGGCCAGCAAACTCAGACCTGAACCTCAGAGAGACTCTATGGGCTATGGTGAAGAGGAAAATGAGAAACAAGAGACCAAAAAAAGAAAAATGCAGATGAGTTGAAGGCCACTGTCAAAGAAACCTGGACTTCCATACCACCTCAGCAGTGCCACAAACTGATCACCTCCATGCCACGCCTAATTGAATTAAAGCAAAAGGAGCCCCTACCAAGTATTGAGTATGTGTACAGTAAATAAACATACTTTCCAGAAGGCCAACAATTTACAAAAAAAAACAAAAAACAAATTATTGGTCTTATGAAGTATTCTAATTTGTTGACATTGGTGGGTTTTTGTTAAATGTCAGCCAAAATCATCACAATTAAAAGAACCAAATGCTTAAAACTACATCAGTCTGTGTGCATTGAATCTATTTAATATAATACTTTCACAATTTGAGTTGAATTACTGAAATCTTTTCCACGACATTCAAATTTATTGAGATGCACCTGTAATAGGTCAGCCACAGTGGTTTATATTGCATGACATCTATGGGCAAATGACGTAGTGGACGGAATTTCCCATGAAATCCATCCTGACACTTATGAAAAATAAATCATTATTATAGGTTTATCACAGTATATTTGGGAAACATAAATACATTTTAGAATATGGATTGTTTTGCACTTTTCCCATAATAGTATTTATATATTTTTAAATCCCATACATTTTTAGATTATTTATATGATTATTTAGGCTATTACAAAAAGTTGTTTTACATTTTGTCAACTAGGGGCCCGTTTCAAAAAGGAGGTTTGTCAAACCCAAGAAAGCAGGGTTAGTCAAGCCAGCAGTTTATACTCAGTCTCAGTTACCTTGGTAACTTATTCTGTGAACCTAACCTGGTTGAGAGCAGATTTTCTTCGGTAAACCCAGAGTTTCTTATGGTCTCCTCCCCCTTTTGTTTTGAGTGTTTTTTTCTTATTTCAAGAACAAATAGTCAATTTTACTTAGAACAAGATTTTTGTTTACCCCAGCACAACAAAATGTGTGTTGAATTACAGTAATTGATAAAAAAAACATGATTTGCATTAACAGTGCTTGCATTTTTAATACACTGTATTTTAAAGGCTTGGATGGCTGAAATTCAGCATAATTGCATATTTAAGCTGTGAATATTTAATTTGACCAAAAACTAAAAAGAAACTAACAAAAAAAAAAACCCACAATTAAAAATTCTAAAAACAACAACATTATTTTCAAACTCACATGAACCTTTCAGACTCATTAACATTTATGATTAAAAATACCACCTATCATTTTTATACATATGAGTTTCAACATTGCAATGCATTTTTCAAACTAATTAATGAATTCACTAGTTATTAGTCATTGATTTATACTTCAGTATTTATTTTTGTGAAAATGTGATCTAAGTGGGACTCTTGTATAATATTTGGGCTTGCTGTCAACCATTAAGGGCCAGATTTACTACCAGTCTGTACCAGCTCAAACCCTCTTATGGAATTAAAAATGACTGTCAGGATTTACCAAAAACATTTTTTTTTTGTGGCTGACATATATGGGAGCAGAGTGTTTCAGTGTCACTCTGAGGACTATTTTTGTAAACAGTAGTTTGCAGATGGCTCAGAAAGAGCCATCACCACACCAGTCAATGAAACCCCTAATTCTTGTGATTACGGACATCGTTGTGATCACTTAAATTAGTATAAGTGCTGCATAAATTGAAGCACCTCTCAAGTCGATTGTTTAGTAGACTTAGTTTATTTACACATTTTTACTAACTACAGAAATCTAGTGCAGATTGATTGTGTACATTTAAGCACAGGGCCACAACATAAAAAAACAAGATTGTTTTACTTGATAATTTTTAATCGAGCTATTAAATATCTCTTTCATTTTCACAACCCTCCTCTTTTTTCTCACATTTTTTCTCACATTTTACTGTCACATCTTACATTCAGAGTTACTTCTAACACATGACAGCTTCCTTTAAAATGTCGCCTCATGATATTATAAGCCATGTGTTATTAACCTGCATTATGCTGCAAAAAGCGTTATTTTTTCACTATTGCAGTTACATGACAAAACTGCCAAAAGTAGTATGTATGTACGATATAAACTTTGTCTTGTTTACATCCCTTTTAGAGGCTTATATGTTTAATAATGTATTTAGGTATAGGATGTAAAAAAAAGACACCTTGCAAAGTCATCAAATATGAACAAAAGTTGAGTATATTGTATGTTTATATTGTGTATTTACATAAATATGAATCAATCAATCTCCTTTATTTATATAGTGCTTTAAACAAAATACATTGCGTCAAAGCACTGAACAACATTCATTTGGAAATCAGTGTGTCAATAATGCAAAATGATAGTTAAAGGCAGTTCATCATTGAATTCAGTGATGTCATCTCTGTTCAGTTTAAATAGTGTCTGTGCATTTATTTGCAATCAAGTCAATGATATCGCTGTAGATGAAGTGACCCCAACTAAGCAAGCCAGAGGCGACAGCGGCAAGGAACCGAAACTCCATCGGTGACAGAATGGAGAAAAAAAACCTTAGTTGGGGGGCCAGTTCTCCTCTGACCAGACAAAACCAGGAGTTCAATTCCAGACTGCAGCAAAGTCAGATTGTGCAGAAGTATCATCTGTTTCCTGTGGTCTTGTCCTGGTGGTCCTCTGAGACAAGGTATTTACAGGGGATCTGTATCTGGGGCTCTAGTTGTCCTGGTCTCCGCTGCCTTTCAGGGCAGTAGAGGTCCTTTCTAGGTGCTGATCCACCATCTGGTCTGGATACGTACTGGATCTGGATGACTGCAGCGACCCGCCGGTCTGGATACAGACTGGATCTGGTGGCCACGGTGACCTCGGAACAAGAGAGAAACAGACAAATATTAGCGTAGATGCCATTCTTCTAATGATGTAGAAGGTACATGTAATATGAATTTATTATGATTTAATTAACATAAAGTAATATATAAAAGACGTAAACTGGTAATATATAAAAGAAGGCAAAACAGGACAGAAAATAGCCTAACTTCTAAATTATGATCATTATTTTTTTTTACTGTAAAAATATTATATAACATTACAAGTGGACAGTACAAAAAAAAAAAAAAAAAACCGGGGGTCAGTTCATGACCCCTTTAACAATCTCCGATTATGAACCCCTGAACCCCTAAATCAGATTGACTGGGCTCTCTGAACTTCGGCACAAACAAACATGGTGGCGCCCATCTCAAGTTACAGATCACTATAGAGATCATTTATAAAGGTGTTTAAATGACAAAACACACTCATTTGAACATATTTGTAATATCAGATAAACAAGTTTGTAAATATATTATATAACAAAATGACCGATGGAATATTTTAAACTTACCACTGAAAGGGTTAAAAGGTTGCCTTCATTACTTGACAGTGTGTACTGGTAAGTGATGTAAGTCGGCTGACACCGATGTCGTTTGTGCACGACGTTCAACAATGAAAACAGAAGAACAACGGTTAAAACTGGATGATGGAGGACGCTGTGATCAGAGCTGTGTTTTTGTTGTGTCTCACAGGTTTCACAATAATGGACATGGAATGTCGACATATGCATAAAGTGATTGAAAGAACAGAAATGAGGACTAAGAATCTCCAGAGAAAACTGGCAGTGCTACATCTGCTACAAGTGCCTGCACTTCAGCGTCTGTATATCTATTGCTGTTCATCATACTTGCAAAATAAGTTGACACAATGTTTACAGTATGTTTACAGTATGTTTACATTGCATAGTTTTGGAACGCATCTGGCCAATCAATGTATATTTACATCACCGATAGTATCAGTTGTGCTGGTTAGACCCTGCTCCGGAGTAGGAGATAATTTGGCGAAAGGCTCTATTATCCCATGGCACAGCTGATTGGTTCTCTCTTGTATCAGTAGCCAATGAGGTCGTTGCTTAACACTCAAATACTAGGCTAGTGTTTACTGTTTCAGTTTGCAGTGTGCTTCAGTAATCCTCCACCTTCCCCAGCTCCACCTGTATAGCTTTGCTATTAGGTGATTCATTGTATGCTATGGGGGTTATTCATATGTTATACTGTATGTGCCACAGCAGTATTTCTTATATGCTCATATCCATATGTTGTGGATGTATTGGCAGAAGCAAGTCTAGGTACTTGCCCTGCAGCAGCAGCAACAGCATAGCAGCACAGCAGATCTTATTCCACAACTCATTAGTTTTATTAGAATACAATTTTTTATTCATTTGAAAACACATTGCATTTTCACATTTTTAGACAATGTTTCATGCTGAAGGTTTCATGCAATGATAAAAAAAAAAGTTCAGTCTAGGCCCAAAGTCTGAGTCAAAGTTGTCTTCACTTTGAAGCCACAGATGTAGTTTTGTTTATCATGACAAGCTAAGTCATTCCATTTGCCAACATCTGAAAAAGTAAGAAAATAGGAAAAAAAGCAACAATGAATGAATAATCAATATAGATTATAAATTATATTTCATACTAATCATGTAATGATTTTACCAGTAAATAGATTTATTGGTAAAATGGTAAGGTGAAACCCTTACGATTAAAGTTCATTTCCACACAGTCTTCTCTGGAGTTCCAGTTGTTAGGCTCACCAGGTGTCCAAGTTTGATAGTTCCAGGAGGAACCATCAGTCCAGATGAATCTACCAGACTGAGAGAGTGAGACACATTTTAAAGAAAATGTAAAAAAAAAAAAAAAAAAAAAAACAGTCTGTGTCATTTACCTGAAAAAACTCAAAGCCTCCGATCCAGATGCGCAGGTTTTGTGGGTTAAACCTGATCACAATGCAGAGCAGATCATCATTAGCCTCTGAGTTATGCACTGACACCAGGTGTCCACCAGGGGCTTGGTTTCTGCAGTTGTACTGTACGGGAAGAGCAACAATGTCAATGAAAATGAAAATGTGGAAAGAATAATTTGGAGCATGTGAACATGTGATTTTGTTCCAGTGAAACGAATTACCTCAGCATCAGAGAAGTTGAGAGGGTTGCCAAAGTATTTGACACAGCGTGACCCCACTCTGTACCAGTCCTCATAGCCAGTCATTGGACATTGTTTAGGCAGAACACAGCCTGATGATAGACTTGTATGTCCAGCAGCCTCATCTAAATGACAACATTATGCACCAAATTTATCCTTTATTCTTAGAATTTTTTTTCCAAAAGTGTGTTTTCACAGTGGTGTTAACAGTAGAAGAATTCCTCACAGGTTCCCCACAGAATCTTTTAGCGAATATATATTTTTTTCTTTTCTAATGAACAATCTAACATTTTGTGCAATGAAAAGGTTATAAGCATAATGTTCTATATGGAAACATAATTGGCAAAAGAAAAAAACTTTTAGAGTGTTGTCGTTAAAAAGCTATTTATTGCATGACATATTTTAGTAAATTAAATAAATGTTCAACATCACCTCTCTCAATTGTTAAGACGCTGCAATGTCCCAAGAGGAGAGTCACCAATAAAAAGCTGAAAGACTTCATTCTTGCTTCACTTTAAAGGAGAAAACTTTATCTGTGGAAACTCACAGTTGTTTTAATAAAATTGGATTTTTAAAGACATTTTTCTTTTTATTTATTTATAATATTATGATTTATAATACATAAAATAATAGATGGTTACCCAATTTTTTTTTTTTTTTTTGGCTGCAATAAGGACAAAATATATTATGGTTTCTGGAAACAAGAAATGTTTTTGTTGAAGAAGAGGACTTACCACTGCAATCCTTCCACTCTTGTCTTCTCTGTTCCCTCAGAACTTTTAGTTTGTCTTAAGTCTGTAGCTGTGTACTTTTTCACAACTCCTCCCTTTCTATAACCAGGGTTATTATAGTTAACTAGAACTAAAACCATTTAAAAAAAAATAGATATTTAAATAAATAAATAAATTAAAAAAAAAGAAAAAAAAAAAAAGAAATAAAATATAAAACCCCTCCGCTTCAATTTCAGCTTGCAACATTTTTAATTTTCATTTAGTGTAACTTGAACTAAAATATCCTTACACCTTAAGTACATTTTAAAAGAAATTAACCCAAAATGAATATATAATAGTATCTCAATGATGTTAAGATAATAGTGTCTGTAGTTCAGCCTTTAGAGTATTTAATGGAGTTAGACATACTGTAGAAGCTCATGCATGGCATGCATTTTTATTGCATTACAAATATAAAAAAAGTATATAATAAAAATTGGATTGACTAAATTTAGACACGTTAGACCGGTATTATTTTGGTGCTGTTAGGCAAACACTTTTAACCTACTGTAAATGTGCAACATAATTAAGAAAGCGTGTTCTTTTACCACACAAGACCGTTATACCACTGTCCCATGTGGTTACAGACACAGTTGCTGATCTCTTAAAATTTGAATTGCTACTTTTCACATTGCAAAGTACAGATAATGGAAATAACAAGCTGAATGCATGCACTGTTTATCTGACTAAAAACTTTGATATTTTCAAGAAAGTCTGAAAATGACTGTAGAGCTTAATATCTTCTCTTTTAGCTTAGTAAATGTATTTCTCCTTATGTAAAAAATACTAGTATACGTTCATTTTTTACAACTCCCACTTCTCACTTTTTTCTTTACTGCATTTGAACTGTGATACTTTTTCAGCAGTTTTCATACTGAAAACCTAAAGCTTTTAGTAGTGTTAATCTTCTAATATTAACCATGTATTTTTTTACTCTTAAATTGGACATTGAGTCATTGATAGAGATATTTTGTCAGTCTTGTTTCTGTGTCATAAATCAATAATTAAGATGAGAACATTTTATGTATATTACAAATGACAAGTAAATGTAATTTATTTTATTGCCCTGAGTCTCCCCATAACCTGCATCAAAGTCTACGAGCAAATGAATGGAATTAGTGGTGGTATAAAAAAGTAACAACATGTTATAGTTTAGAATAAAAAATGATCATGCAATGTTACCCTGGCCATACTTTGCCAAAGGTGTGACTGATATACTTTAACAATTAGTTGAACAATAAACAGTATCACAAGATAAAAAACAACACATACATTTGGTATACTATACAATCACATGATTTATTAAATATTATTAACTAATTACTAGTCATCTCCATGCAAACACTATGAGCATACATACTTACTATTTAATACTTACAAAATAGAGATCACTCAGGCAAATAATTGATTTTGACTGATTGATTTTGATTTGAGACGTTTAAGATTGGGGCCACGGCTATAGTTAAAATATTCCTTATGTAAAATGGGGGGGATTCAGTTTCAGAAATTTGTTTATGGAGGCTAAATATTTATTTATTTATTTATAATGCTATAATATAGGTCTAAACTGTTTTATGTGGAATAGTCTAAGTTTAGTGGAAAAAATTATATCAATTATTACTTGTATGAAATGCATTTAATGAAGAACTATGTTTTTTTTCTGATTTAATTCCTGTGATCGGCACTATTAACTATAACGTTCAATGGAAAATGCTCCGGAGTCGGTGAAGAACTTCTCATCAGTTTTGATTGAATGCTCGCTGTGGTCTCTGCTCCTGTACAGTGAATTACTGCTCTGGACATGTGAATTTGATACCTACAAACAGAGCATGAGACAGACAGGCAAAGATTATTTTCATTTTCATCCTAACTAGATAGATGTAATGCTGTTGTCGAAAAATGCAAACCTCTTCAAATTTCTTGGCCTTGTATTGGTCAGCTCCTTTCAAAAAGTTGAGCAGAATGATGTCACAAAGCACTGTACCCTAAAATATAAAAACAAACAAACAAACAACAACAAAAAAAAAAACATTAAGAAAAACGATAGTTTTGTCCACTGACATGGGTCCTTATATACCGGTCTCAAAATGTTCAAGTTGAGGATGGAGGTAAAACTGATGTCATGAAAATTATTGTTATGCAAAAAGATAAATATACTGTAGATTATACAAAAGAACTGGCATGTTGCTCTCTGAGACATTACCTGGTTTCCATAAAGTGTCTCCATTATACAAGTAAATTATGTCTATTCTGATCGATCTTTCCTGAAGATCTGGGGCCAGCCAGGCAGTTTGTTCACTTCTCACTTGGGTCACATTTCAGATGATTTAACACATTTTCATTATTTGAGTTGTTTCGTGCTCAGAACTGCGGTAAAAGTGTTGTGCTTAGTAACTGGCAAGACAGAGCAGGACTGTCACACACACTTTTTTTTTCTTAGCTCCTGCTGCCATTTTTGATTGAATTGACTGACAAGTTTTTTTCTAAGAATTTTGTATGTTAAAAATGTAAGTACACTGAATAAGTGTACTTAAAAGCTATATATGGATTGCATTTTGCACGGTTTAATGATCATGCACAGAATCTAGTAATGAAGAAACATACCACGCCAACAGAAGTGAAGGCAGCAACCATGTTGATTAAGGTTGGGATCATGTCAAATTTTCCTGCCTTTAAAGAGAAGATGTAATGAGCTATTACGCTAAGACTTGCATTGAAAATACACAAACATGTTAATTTAAACTCACATCTCCATTAACCAGCACATCAAATCTGATAGCATAGGCTTTCAGCAGAGTGCGATACTCGGTCCCGTTCTCCATTTGAAAATACTTTGCATACCTAAGGACAAAGATTTAGACAAATAAGGATTATCAAACCTCTTAACTTTAAACAACTCAGTGTCTTTATGTAATATTTTACACACACTTTTTATACAAAACAAGGTGAATAAAAGGTTCTTCACAGTGATGCCATGTGGTTCTCAATAAATTCTCATACCAAGCTTTACTATCGTAATCGCGGGTTTATTATTCGGATATTTCGTGTGTACAGAGGTGTTTCAGTGTTGTTTTGGCCAGATAACTACCAGGAAGTGTGCAGGAAGCATGTGACACGATGTGGCGGTGTCCATATATGACACTCTAAGATTGACACTGGCAAGGCCCAATCAGAGTCTGAGCCACACACAGCACGAGCTGTGACCTCTGCGCACACACACAGATCGCTGGGAGAGGCTGTTTATCATCAGATCGCGTAAATCCGTGGAAAATGAATAGAAATGACGATTCTGTCTGAAGAAATATGAAGTAAAAATCAGTAAATATATCCATATATCTCCGCAGATATGCATCTTTGGTCTATAAATCCTTATTGACGCTGTTCAGTGAGTCTATGTGAACACAAATAAACCGCTCTTGACGTGACTGAATATGAGTGAGTGGTGAATTTCTATTCAAAATATGGCATAATACGGATTTATTATTTTGCACTTCTGACATAAATCACTAAATATCTGTCACTGCAACAATGTTTTATCAAAATATTGGTCAAATATCGAAGCTAGAGTCTTCAAACTTTCAATTGGTGCACAGTTTGTCCAGATGAAGTAAGACCGTGATGTTTAATGTGCTGTGAAAGTGAAACAATAATAAACTGGGGCCGTCGGCGATGTTTGCACGTAAAGGGGTTAAACAAAAAAGGTTCTTCTATGGTATTGTGAAGCACCTTTATTTTTAAGAGTGTAGTATGGGGGCCACTCTAAAAGTTTCGTGAGTAACAACTGTGAACAATCAGGATTCATATGAATGAAGTATATGTGTTTGCTTGTGCAGTATAATTAGAGCTCTGCAGACTGCAGCATTCTTCATTCAACTTTAAGGTGGAAACAAAAGCTTCTAGAACCTGAAGTTGTATCCTGGAGACACAGTGGTCTTTGCTGACATGGCGTCCAGGCGAGTGAAGGAGTAGGTCGGCTTGCACTCATCATCTGCCTTGTCTAAATCACATAGCCATGCTATTTTTATCCCTATCACTCCCCCCTGAGAGAAAGAAAGAGAGAGATACCTTACATAAATCCAATTTGCTTTTGCACTTAAGGAGAAATAAAGATAATGCCATTTTCAGATTTTTTTTATATAACACTTATTAGATACTTTTATAAAAACAGTTATTATTTAAAACAACAGGTATTTCTTTGTTGTCTTTTAAACTATTTCCATTGGTGGAGGTAAATATCAGGAACTAACTGGCCAAATTACTTTTATAGAATTACTTATTTATTGAATTGTTGCATAGAAGCAATGCAAAAATCACATAAATAAATATACATAAAATACGTTAATTACAGTAGAAAGCGAGGGGTAAATTAAACAAATAAATAAATAATTAAAATAACACTCACTTTTTTAGCAAGAGTAGTAAAGTCCTGTTGTGCAAATCGGATCACATCCCCCACTTTGAATATCGGACAATACATGTTAGTCTCAAAGTCAAAATTACACTGCTTTATGTAGGAACTTTTGATGTTGGGCAAAAAGTTTCCCCTGAAAGAAAAAAAAAAAAAATGAATAACATCAGAAATGCAGATATTATCTTAAAACAATTTGTCTTTGTGTTTAATTGGCCTTACTTTGTGAAGTTAAAACGTGGGAAGCGAATGCTGTTCTTGATGAAGATGGTAAAGTTCTCCACCTCCATCATGGGGTTTCTGAGTAAGAAAAAACGTCATCAGTCCTTTTATTCAACCATTTACGTGTCTATTCATTTGTTCATTCACAAGCAGACTCACGGCTGAATTTCATCAATCTCTGCAGGACACCATCCTTTAATCTCACAGGTTTTTTGGTTAGTATTGAAGGGCACACAGCGTCCTGTCAGCAACCCTTCAGACAGCCAGTGAAAATAAACATAAGATATATAAGCCAGGGCTGTTCAAACCCTGCATCCTTTAAAGGCTGCTTTCATCACTAGTGCACAACAAACCGTGGGATAGTCCGGGCAACAAAGGATTCATCTGTTGTATCCTTCATTGCCTGAAAATCAACAGATGAATTTGTGGTCCAGACTATCCCACCGTTCGTTGTGCACTGATGACGATAGTTGTTTTTTTGGTTGTTGGTGAGAAAATGATGGATTCGCTGCCAATGATGGCCTTGTGGGCAGCATGCTGACATAGTGTGGCTTTGGTTGTCCCGAGATGGAATTCCCCCTTGTGGACCTTTCCCGTTCCCATACCCCATCTCTCTCTTCCACTCACTTTCTGTCAAATCTCTACTGTCCTGTCATAGTAAAACTAAAAAACGCTCACAAGAATGCTTTAAATAAAAGAAAGAAAATGCCGGATTACACTTTAAAATTAAATATTGGGTTTAAAAAAAACAACAACAACTTTAAATCTTTCTATTACAGATATTTAATACTATTTATTATGTACATAAATGGACCAAGGTGAACATATTTAGACAAGTTCTCCACCCTATTTTATTTTCAGACTTTTGATATTGAACTAGTACTAACAGTACTGCCTTTTATCAGTGGCAATAATTATGTTTAGTAGAAGAAAAAAAGAGCAATCCTTCGTAGGCTAGACCATTCCATTTAACAATGCCCAGTCTGACCTTCGCGGTCCTTGAAAGTGTGGCCTTTTAATTCCACATGCTTTAAAGGATGCAGACTCTGAATTGGAACACAGCAAATAGACCATTAAGGGGTCACATTTTAATCAATTGATATTTTTATGACGTTACTATTTTTAATAGGTTTTCCTTGACAATTTCAGGATCACAAAACAAACGGTAAGATTAAATGCAAAACAATTCAGAACTATATTGAATTGTTTTGTTGTAAAAATGTGATGATTCCTAATGATTTGGTCTTACAATAAACTCAAAGATGATAAAAGGAAAAACTTACCATTGCTAGATGGTTTTGACATCAGCTTCTTACAATCAACGTCACTATTACATTTCAATTTGAGATCGCTCTGAAGATTTACATGTACAAACACATAGACACACACAGAGACAAGAATCAGTCAAATTCATGTACAATCACCTTGACAGATTTCAGTGTCCTCGCTCACCTCTGGACAGTAGCCTTGAACTTGATTTTCTGTCGTGATGAGCTTAGTGATTACGCAGAACACTGATGCCCCCTGGCACACACACACACACACACACACACTACTTATATAAAACTGTCATCAAACAATGTGATATGTTTTATAAATAAATACAGATTATATTTATCATACCGCATATGTACTGCATTCAACTATACTGTATATATACACCTCTAAATATTTGAAAACTGCTTGACATTTACTTGAGTAGGTGTGACATAATCGGCTACATCCATGATCCGGTTGTTATACTCTCCAAACCCTTTCACTTTAGTCATGACTGATGATTCGATAGCTGTGTCTCTCACTTGATAGGCTTTCTCATACAAAAACACCCAGCTGAGAGAGGTTGTGTAAGGAGGAAATAAAGAGAGGGAGGGTGGGAAAGATATAGAGAATGATTTAATAACTTTCTTTAATGTAAAACACTTTTTTACCGAGATCAAAAAGATGATCCCTGCTTCTTAAAGTACTTTACACCAATTATGTTGAAACAAAAGACTAAACACAAGCTGTTCAACTGAATTGTTTGTTTGGGCACAATCTTAAATCTATCTATTCCACTGACATTATAAAAACAGTGTCTCAAAACAACTCACCCAATGAAGTATGTGATGATGAGGAGTTGGACGACACGGTTTATGATCCCAATAGTCCAGCTCTTTACCACCACGGACTTGGTCGTCTCATAGGTAAAGAAATCTGTTATGCAGCTCCACATTTTTCCAGAACACTGCTGCATTCACAAAATTACACTCTGCGTGTATCAGTGTATTTATGTGAAAGTTTAGTCAGGAATATAGTGTAGAAGCATCCGAGATATCCGTCCAAATGATCCTGATTTCTTTTAATCGAAAATCAAATACAAGTCAAAAAAGCTCTTCAATGATCTATCTTTATGGTTTGCCTGATATAAAGTCTCCACATCTTGAGAGAAGATGCCCTCTCTTCCTCTTAGTCCCTCCCCTTCTCCTCCCTCTTTCCTCATTCTTCCTCCTTCAGTAATTCAATCCTTTCTTCAGATATAAAATTGGCATGTTACACTCAGATGCTTCCTTACCAAGTAACAAACCAAAGTCAGAGTCAAACAATTACAAATCAAAATTAAGTACAAGTCCCAAAGAAGTTCCTAGAGTCTTCTAATTTACATAAGCATCATACACTATCCATAATAAAACAACTGAATCAGATGCAGGGTATTATGGAGTGCATAAAAATGCTATATTTACAGTGTGTGAGAACTAGATCACATCTATAAATTCTTTGCCCATAAGTTGATGGACTGTATTTAGTCATTTGCAATATAAGCTTGTTATCTAAACCATCGTGTTCTGATGAGATTGACTGATGATTTTTATGCTTTTTTTTTTTTTTTTTACTAATATTATGTATTTTTAATTAACATTCAAATGTTTGGGGGCAATGTGTTAACTTTTTTTCCAAAGAAGTCCCTTATGCTCACCCATTATTAATATCTATAAAAATTATTACAACTTAAAATAGGTCTAAATTACATTTATTCCCTGTTTTGAATATGTTTTTTGAATTCTTTGATGAATAGAAAGTTCCACAGAACATTTATTTGAAATATTTCCTGTTGCTTTTGATCAATGTATCTTTACTGAATAAAAATTTAACAGTATTGTATTACTGTATTAACAACTTTAATGGAGGATGTTTAAAACTAATCAAGTTAAAATTAGTTTTTTATATTATATTTAACATTTAGGCCCATATATAAGACAAAACAAACACCTTCTAACACTGAAACGTCAAGCTGTTCTTTTACAGAGAGCTGAACGAGAATGTCATGTAACTTCGATTACAATTAAGCGAATGGGAAAGATGCGATTAGTATCCATCCCACAACAAGCACTAACGCATACACACACTTAAACCACAACTGAGAGGTCCCATTTCTTAACAAGGCCAAGAGAGCAACCATTAACGTGTGGTTACCTAACTCTATAAGTACAATACATCTGGGACTCGCTTCCCTGCAAAAAACACACATAAAGCAGGAGTAACGCATGACAGAGGACCAAATCAAATGAGAGACAGCAGAGTGAGGCTAGCTCAAGTACTGCTGGAGTATTTGAAGATGTCTATCAGTCAAGGATAATGTTGAGTGTTAGATGTCTCATAATGATTCGATTGTATTGAAACAGGATCTTGAGATGAAGGGAGGGCACAGAGTGAAAAGGGGGGTAGGGGGAGAAAGAGACTGAGGAGAGAGTGAGGAAATGGATGGGACTCAATACAAATTGGTGAACAAAGTCATCAATGCACAAAATGCAATAATGAGCAAAGTGGTTTGAGAGGCATGATCGAGAGAGACAAAATCCACAGAAACCTAACAGATATGAATGGGGGGGGGGGGGGGTGTAAGAGGAGAGGAGAGATGTTGCATATACCAGGAATAGACAGCAAATTGATTGGAAAATTAACACTAAGAAGGACATAGAGCCCCAAAAAATATTAAATAGAATATTTAAACAGCACTGATTTAATAATGCTGGTTTAAGGTGAGGAATACATTTTAATTAAGGGATAACTATAACAACAGCAATGACATCATTTTTCTCCTTTTTAACCTCACTATACAAAATGGTTCTACTTTTAATATTTCTCTAAAAAAGTGAAAACGAGTTATTAAAAAGTGTAATACATATAATATTAATAGTAAAAATTATTTAAAAAATAACAAAATAGATATAGTCATAGTTCCTTCAGGCAAGCTGATAATATAGCAAAGCCAAGGTCAGGGTTTCCTAGGCCAGGGAACACTAGTAAAGTGTGCTATACAGACATTATAAGTTGATTTGGAAGAAGAAAGTGTCTGGAAAATCAATATCTGTAATGTAAATATAACTGTACCATTAATCTTTGACGAGAGACATACCCGTTTAGTGTTTTGAATGGATTCAGTAAATCTTAACCTGCAGCAGAGTCATTCACAAGCTGCACATGCTTGTGCGGGTTTTTGTTTTTTTGATCGTATGTTAATATTAACTTCTTCCAGCATTCTTTCTGTTTAGTTTAGTTCTTTATGAAGTGAGACACCAGCTCAAATGGTTTGAGTAGAGCCCAGTGTTGCCAATTTAGCAATTTTGTTGCTAGATTTAGCAACTTTTCAAACTACCCTTTTCTTCAAAAACCACCTAGCAACAAATTTAGGTTTTTGGCAACTTTAAGCAACTTTTGTAAAATGACTCAGATGATAAGAAAGGCACATATTATCATCTAAATTACCAGAAAAAGCCAAGCAGCACATCAACCCGGAGAGAGCTGGAGATAGATGCCTAACAGTACAAACATCAAATCTGCATTAAATTTCTAGTTCCAATAATAAATGCACATTTATGATACACCATGTTATTAGGTTGTATATATAATTGTTGTTTAGGTGGGTACACTGTAAGAAAAAATATGTGGAAAAACTGAAAAGGTACTAGTAATTTTCTGCCAGGATATTAAATGTAACCCTGTAACCTTAAAACACAGGTAAAACACCTGTGAAAAATAAACAGTACATTGTGTCTTATTTTTATACTTTCGTGTAGCACACTAACTAACTACCAGTACACTGCTTAAACTATTATTGCTCCGAATGTGCAGTTTTACTATCACGCAATGAAAAGGTACTGGTAATTGACACACCGGCGGCGCCAGGGGGGGTCTTGGGGGGTCTCAAGACCCTGCCAAAAAATGCCTTGACCCCCCATTTGACCCCCCAGCCTCTTCCTGATTAAAAAAAATATATATTCGGGATAAAGATCCAAAAATGTTTCTCTTCAAACTACGCAGAACAATAATAAATAATTATTTCTATATTTATTCATACACTGAACCGAGAACCGTTTCTGTCGGACGCGTCCGATTCGAGAACCGATGAGCTGATGATAACTGCGCATGCGTGATTCAGCGTGAAGCAGACTGACACAGAGCGCATCTGAACCGAACTGATTCTTTTGGTGATTGATTCTGAACTGATTCTGTGCTAATGTTATAAGCGTGGGTAAACCAAAGGCTTGAATGAAGGGCAATCATCGCCAATGACGGCATTACATCGAGCGCAAAAGAACCGGTGAACCATTTTTTTTTCAACTGGTTTATTTGATCGAATTGTCCGAAAGAACCGGTTCACTTGAGCACCTGCTCCTTTGCCCCTTAAATGCCCTTTTGTCAAAGCAAAATTTCAATTTTTTTTTGTAATAACATAAACATTTGTGAATGCCTGCCCACGCCCAATCATAATATTAGTACAATTTATTAATAATAATTTAGCCGTAAATAAAATGACCAACATGATGACCGTTCACCTGACGACGACCTCATCCAACCGGGAAGATTCCTTATGCTGCACGCGCATTTTTTAATTGCTAGAGGATATTTTCAACATCGTGGCAGCTGGTAAGTGGTGTTTCATTCGCAGCGAAGTGATTTTGATGTTTATTTACTTATTATTATTTTACAAGAACGATGTGATGTGAGAACATGCAGATACGTTGTTTATATTGCTGTGTGTAGCCTGTAGTGTAGAAGTAACACTAGCGTGCTGTTTGAGGGAGAAAAGTTTCACAGGCATCGAGGGGTCTGGTCTTTTTTATGTTATTTGAATAAACTTTTATTATATTACAGTACTTATTTATTTTTAACACGTAAAAATAATTATCACAGCACTGGTAAGGCTTATTCAGATTTTCTCATTCTCTGAATTATCATTATAGAAATAAAAACAATTCAGAAATGAATTAAAATATAATTATATTTTAAATGTGATGCAAATATTTTTTCTACAATAGCAACAGTGTTTACAACAGCAAGACCACTTTAGCCTGTAAACTCAATAATATCTATCTGGAAATAAATGTAAAAATATCAATGCCAATAAAAATGCATAATATACCTGACATGAAAGTGCAGTGTGCAGGATATGAATAACAAATGTAGCCTGTCATTTGTTTACATTGCAAAGGTGTTTTTGTTGTTTAGTAGCAGTAATATGCAGTTATTAGCCATGTCCACTGTATTTTTTGTTGGTTTTCATGAGACCCCCCTTGAAAAGACCAGGACCCCCCATTGCCCCCCCCAATCAAAATTGTCTGGAGCCGCCACTGAATTGACATCACAACATAAAGCAACCTTACTTAGTTTTCCACTGACCTAATTAGTGTTACAGTATTAAAACTAGTAACACTAATAGACTATTTATTTTTTACAGTCTTCTGTCTTAGCAGTTTATGCAGTAGACCCCATGCATCACTAGTTTTGATCCTAGACAGATTCTAAACAGATGACGGAAAATACAACACACGCTGTAACTGTAGAAAAATCTAGAAAGAAAATGCAATGATTTAATGGGGGTCGGGCTACGAGCTTAGTAAATTTATGTCAACGAAGATGAAATGTCGCCCTTTGTAGTGGCTCAATGGGACTGACCATTAAACAATCTGTTGTTTTCTTTTTTCTCCATAATATCATTAGAAAAAAAAGTGTGAAAATTATAATGTTGTGATGAGGTTGATTTGTACTTCTTGATTCGTACACATTGTACTTCTTATGCTTTACAGCTGAAAGTTAAAGGATGTCGACGCTTTCCAGAACTATCAACATCCATTAGCAAAAACAGACTCTCAGTTGTTGGGTTTTAGCAAAAACAGACTCTCAGTTGTTGGGTTTGTTGGCATTTTACTAGGCTTAAATCATTTTACTGTTGATGCAACCACATGAACTTAAAAACCACATTACATTTCCACTTACATTCCAGAGGAGAACTGATGAGGGTTGTAAAACACTGAGTAGCTGTATTCATGACATTCAATATTCAAGCCAGTAATAAATTAAAGATTCATTTTAGTTTGTTGAATAATTTCTTAAAAACAATGACATTTTTAAATGTTGATTTTTTTTTTTTTGTTACAGTAAACGTGTACAATTAGTAACGTGTGTGAACAAAATACTGTGTAAAATAAATGGTGAGCTCAGATCAAACAAAAAAATTATGAATACAGGATGAATACAAATGTAAAAAAAAAATATTTTTACATTTAAGCAATTATTTTCATAACTTGTTATTCAAATGCAAATACATATAGAGTAAGTTTAATAGCTGTTAAAGATACGGTTTCTGTTGTGTTTGGAAAGCAGCATTGTAAAATATCTCTGTACAAGCAGGGATCTGAACAAGGACTGGACAACACAACACTGTTTTAAAGAAATAGGTCACCCATGTTTTGTTCTAAATCTATTTTCCACGCAATTTGAATGAATAGGGGATGAAGCATAAAACCTTCAGAAAAGAATGAAAAAGCAACCAGAAGTATAAAAACTATTTATCTATTTTGTGCATTGGATTAGCTGATTCACTGAAAAGATCGAAAAGAACGATTTGTTGATGAAAAAGACATCTCTACTGCTTTCGTGAATGAGCCAAGGAGAGCTAAGGTGCGAAATATAGAGTACATCTTACGTACAGGATCGAAAGTAAATAATGACAGAATTTTAATTTCTGGGTGAACTATTCCATTAATGTCAACACTATCAAAGGTATATACAAAAGCGTTTATGATAGTCTCGAAAACTTGAAACAAAACTTGATGTTTTGCCATAATATGTACTGTATCAGGACTTCATCCGGTCATGTACACTATAATGATGAAAGGGAAATGGTGTTTTCTTCCATTCCCCTTTTAATGTGTCTGTCATTAGTGTCTTTTAGTCTGAGCCAGACTCTTCAGAGCTAGGCGGTGTGCTGACCACTTCCTCTTCATCATCAGACCCCTGTGTAAAACAATAGCACCAACAGAGAGTGACAGGGAATCAATGAATACAATACCTGCTTGTATAGGATTAGAACTGAATAAGGAAAATCAAATGATCAACAGTCAAAAAGTGTCAAGAAGTCTGGATGCATCAATTGTAAAATCTACACGCAAGTATATTTTTATATTAAGTTTAGTATCTAAACTTTTTAAGTATTTATTATAATCTAAGTCAATGTGAACTAATTATTTTACAAGAACACAATTTAGATTGAACAAAACTCAAATTATATATATATATATATGTGTGTGTGTGTGAATATATATATATATATATATATATATATATATATATATATATATATATATATATATATATACTGTACAGTATACAGTACATTGGTCACAACACTTTTTATGTTATGTATATAATTCCATATATAATTCCACATGTGTTAATTCATAGTTTTGATGCCTTCAGTGTAAATCTACAATCTTCATAGTCATGAAAATAAAGAAAACTCTTTGAATGAGAAGGTCTGTC
The DNA here is from genome assembly GCF_023724105.1 of Carassius gibelio. Lineage (NCBI taxonomy): Eukaryota > Metazoa > Chordata > Actinopteri > Cypriniformes > Cyprinidae > Carassius > Carassius gibelio. The sequence continues at coordinate 25,422,271 of NC_068396.1, forward strand.
CAAACCTTTGGTCTGTACTGTATATATATAATCATTAAACTGCTCTTTTTAAATTCCCATTGAGGTAAAATCTTGGAAGACTTCATTAGTTGTGTATCAAAATTTGGACAGAATTTCGCATTATGCTTAATTTACAATCCGACATAGTAAGATATAGGCAACATGTGATTGAAAAAAAATGACTGCTTGTTAAGCTGTGGTCACACAAGACTTAGAGTGACCACATGTAATGAAACTGCGAAGGCAATGGGTGAAAAAAAAAAATCTGTTATTCAAGAAATACACCAATTTTGACAGCCTGACTTCTCAGGGTGTGACGTATGCAATACTCTGTCATCTTTTTCTGAGCAGCCACCTATACATTTAGCCACCAGTAAAGATACTATGGAAAACACTGCTGCTGTAACTATGTTAACGCATGAAACAAATCTGTGAAGTGATTGTTAGTGTGTTACCTTGCGCTTCCGTCCCTTGCCTTTGTCTGACTCTGATGAGCTCTCCTCACTGGATATGAACTCTCGACTCTTGAAGCTGTCGTTGCCTGTAGCTCGCTCCTTCTCTTTTTCCCTTCCACCAGCTGACTTCCTTTTCCTTTTTTCTTCATTCTTCCCTCCTTTCTTCTTTTTCTCCCTTCAGGAATGAAATGTGGGGAAATGGTAAGACACGGCCAGTTACTTAATGCTAAGATCATATTTTGAGACAATATGATGGTGAGTAAATGCACTGTCCATTCAAAGTGAGCACAGGACAAAGTTGTGAATATTTTGAGTACTTTTTTGAGCTGCCCGAGGAGCCTCCTCCACTCTCCTTGTACTCTCGCATCGCTCTATCATACTCTTTCTTTGCTTCCACTGCTTTCGCATCCCACTCCTGGTGGAAAAACAAAATATCAGTTCAAGTTCAAAGGGAGACTGAAGGAGAAACAAGACAGTTAGAGGAATGTAATACATTAAAGGGATAGTTCACCCAAAAATGAAAATTCTGTCATTAATTATTCACCTTCATGTCATTCCAAACCTGTAAGACCTTCACTCATCTTCAGAACACAGTTTAAGATATTTTTGATGTAATCCAAGAGCTTTCTGACCCTCCATAGACAGGAAAACATTTACAAATTTCAAGGCCCAGAAAGGTCGCGAGGAATACCTTTCTGGGCCTTGATCGTGTTAGGATCCTTGCGGTCTATGGATAATATCTTCATTTGTGCTTTGAAGATGAACAAAGGTCTTACGGGTTTGGAACGAGATGAGGGAGAGTAATTAATGACATCATTTTCATTTTTGAGTGAACTAACCCTTTAATATTGTGGAAAGTCCACTGAATGTGTCAGTGTATGTCACCTCTTTCTTCTCTTTGCCAAGTTGTTTCCACATCTCTCCAGCCTTTTTGGAGATTTCTGTGATAGAGATGCCTGGGTTCTCTGATTTAATGCGATCTCTGCTTGAGTTCAGCCAGAGCATGTAGGCACTCATTGGCCTCTTGGGGGCGCTGCTGTCCTTTGCCTTTTTCTACACACAAGAAGCATTGAATTTTGAGTAAAAAAAAAAAACTTACTAAATGTACTTAAAATATATTTAAATAACCATTGTGCAAACTCTGTCACCCACATGTTTTATTCTTCCCTCTTCTCACCTCTTTCTTCCGTGGTTTTCTTTCTTTTACAAATTTCGCTTTCTTGGCTGGTTTCTTCTTCCGATCGCCATCACTGTCTCCGTCATCAGCGCTGCTTTCACTGGCAGAGGCCTTACTGTCATACCTGACACACAAATATGACTTAATGATTTATCACCCTCACCATTAAATAGTGTAAGCATGCTTGCTGCCTCAACATTAAGGTATTCTGAGTGGTTTTTAGTATCAAATCTCATTGATAGGGTATTATGGGTGGTTTTATAGATGTTTTTTGACAGTTTGTAATATCTGCCAGGCAAAAATTGCAAGTCTCTTCTTAACAAGCCTCATGACTTGAGGTATCAAGAGGTTCTAAACGACGTAGCACAAACTATACACCAAAGTTTAATACTTACATTTAAGAGTTTGTTCATGTATGAGAAATAAATAGTAATAATAAGTTTGTCTTTGCTAAAACTGGCATGTCAACACAAAGCCTCTTACTCCTCTGCAATTTCATCGTCTTCTTCTCCAGGATTAAAAGACTCATCTAAAAAAAAAAAAAAAAGTAAAATGTTAGTGTCATTTTTGACATCTAAACATCTGCACCTAGGGGTGGGCAATATGGCAACAAAGTTATCAAGCTTATAGAAGAATAATAAATCATCATCACTAAATAAAAACAGAAAAATAATAATTTCAAGCAATAGAATAAATCAATGTAACAGTACAGTACAAAGACACAATTGAAATAAATCGTTTTTCATTTATGTCTAACAAAATAAATACTATAATAAAAATAACAAGAACATATTAGAGTTTCTTTTGTGTCTTATTGTGCCATCTATTATACCATAATTTATGCGAGAGTGTAGCATTATAAAATGACATGAACGCAACTGCAACAATCTGAAATCTCTACTGACACATTTTTTTACCGGTTTATTGTGTGTACACCGGTCATCTAAACACAAAATCATTTTTAGCTTGCAGACTGATTGGCTCACCACTCTCGCCCTCTGAGTCGTCACTGTCATTGCCCTCCTCACGGATCTTGCCCTCTTCTTTCATGCGCTCCAGGTACGCATCGTGCTGGTCGTCGTCTGAGTCACTGTACATGTTATCATTACCTTTCATGCCCTGACAGAGTACAAATTAAAACATCAGGGCTATATATAAATATCATTGTAAAGTTAGTATTTGTAACAAAGCAGACACAGGAAAGCCCTCTCCAAGCAAAAGATTTCAAACCCACTCATGTTCACATACTCACCGGCCTTTATCTCTCTCTCTCTCACACACACACACACACACACTCATATAAGCAATCAGTGCTAACTCATTCAAAAGCACTCCCTTGAGCAATGCTGTCTTCAGCACACAGAATTATCTATCATACAAAAGGTTTTCTCGTAAAGTGACCACAAAATTATATTCAGGTTTCAGACACAATACTATTGTGGTCTTAATGAAAGTCTGTGTGATCTGAACACAGCGTTAAGCTGGTCAAATCATAACCAGCAGTCCGCCTTTCCACATTTTGGTGGATGAGACATCTGCCTTAAGCCATCAAAGATATGAAAGAACACATTTGACACTCGGGTTGTGATTGAGACACGCAAACAAACACCATGCAAGCAAGTTATTGGAGCACCGACACCAGACCAAACTGCAGGGCAATACCAACCTTTTTCTACATGAACACAATACAGACATACACCACAAACACAAAGAGCAGAATAAGTGTCCGTCCACGGTGTGAGGGGTCTATGGACATGTCTAAGTGGATGAATATTATGTAGTGCTTGATAGAAGAAGACGTACCTCTTTGAAGCCTCTGTTCTTGATGCTTAACTTCTTAGCATTGACGAAGTCAAAGAGTTTCCCATATTCCTCCCTGAAGAGAAAGACAGAGGCAAAACAAACAGAGGATAAAGACTCTTTTAGTGAGTTAAAGCTTGTTCACACCAAGAATGATAACTATATGTGACCCTGGACCACAAAACAATTCAAAAGTAGCACAGGTATATTTGTATCAGTAGCCAACAATACATTGTTGGGTCAAAATTGTAAATTTTTCTTCATGCCAAAAGTAATCAGGATATTAAGTGAAGATATTTTGTAAATTTACTAAACTAAATATATAAAAAATTTCATTTTTTATTAATAATATTAATTTCTAAGGACTTAATTTGGACAACTTTAAAGACCATTTTCTCAATATTTAGATTCCTGATTTTCAAAAAGTTATTTCTCGGCCAAATATCGTCCTATCATAACAAACTCTACATCAAAGGAAAACGTATTTATTCAGCTTTGAGACTTTTCCTAAATCTCAATTTTTTTTTTTATTTAGCCTTATGACTAATTTTGTGTTGCAGAGTCACCTATTAGCTTTCATAAAGTTAAAGTTTAAAGTGTATCCAGAGGTTTTGTAAACTTAAATGCTTGAACTCTGGATTCTGATTGGCTGTCAATGTTTTCTTTCATAAGCTCAGGGGGAAAAAAAGAGGAAAGTGATTCAATCAATATTGTTCCCCTGTGCTTTTATTGAATAACTATCTTTAGTACGTTATATAGGGAAATCTTGAATGTTTTAGTGAGATATGTTTTAGTTCATTAGATATGAAACACAGTATGTACAATGAGTATGAACAATGAGAGTTGTGTGTAGGATTTTTACAAAAATACAGAACCAGAATGTAGTGCAAAAGTGTGTTTAAGTTTGCTCAAAAAATGACCTGTTATTATTTACTCACCCTCATGTCTTGTCAAACCTGTATGACTTACTTTCTTCAGTGGAACACAAAATCTCAAGTGTGTGTTTGTTTGTTTTTGTCTACACAATGGAAGTCAGTGGGGTCCAATTTTGCTTGGAAAAAAATAGACAAAAACAGAAACTTTTGGGTAACTATCTCTTTTAGTTTTGCAGAAAGTGTTGTTTCTCACACATTAGTGTGATGTGATTAACTGATGTCTTGGTGTATTGATTCAGTCATAATGTGTGTTAAATTGAAAATACTTTAATGTGCATAAAGTAGCTTTGATTTTTTCCCCCCTTAACGTCTAATGTAGAAGGGGTCAGGGCACTAAAAGAGAGGGGCAATTTTATTCTAGAATAACAAATAAAATCACCACAAAGAGGCAGCACAGACCTTCTATGGCAGATGGGGGTAAGTGCTTAGGGACATAATGGCAGGAAGTGCCTTAAACAGGATATGGACACTGGCCTTTTCATTACTGGTGTGGTCAAGTTCCCACAAAGTTATGTTCTCAACAAATGGACAAGATTAACTGTGGGCTCATGGGTACCTCTCGATGCTGCTGAAGGTGTATTGATTTCCCTGCTTGGTCTCGATCTCGAAATCAAAGGAGCGGGTGGTGGTGGTTCCACGAGCGAAGTTCACACAGGCGATCTCCTCGAAGCGCAGGTGCACTGGGGGCTTGTGCACATAGATGAAACCTCTTTCCAGAGGATACAACAGCCCTGAACTGGCCTTGTATGAACATGTTATACACTGAGCACCTGAGTGACTAAAGAGAAGAGTGAGAGGAAATAACACTGGAAGGGGTTTTCACAAAAATACAGGCTTTACTGAATTTGCACAGATATTACTGTTCGTTCTACTACATAATTCCAGAATATACAGCAATATCTGAAACATTAAAGAAACGCATACTTTTATGCAGCAGGGGTGCATTCAGTTGATCAAATGTGACAGCAAAGAGATTTACATTCTTATAAAAAAATCTACTTCAAATAAATTATGCCTTTCTATTCATCAAATAATCCTGAAAAAATAAATCATGGTTTCAATATACGCATTAAGCAGCTCAACTGTTCCCAACATTGATAATAACGTGAAATGTTACTAGAGCACCAAATCTGCATATTCCAATCATTTCTGAAGGTTAATGTGACACTGAAGACTGGAGGAATGATGCTGAAAATTCAGCTTTGATCACATGAGTTAATTACATTGAAAATATATTTAAAAAGAAAAAGTTATTTTACATTTTAATAGTATTTCATAATTATTTTATTTTATTTTTGATTTTAAAAACACAGTTTTGTTGACCACAGGAGACTTTTAAAAACTGCAATATTGAATATAACTGACCCCAAGCTTTTGAACAGCAGTTTATCTGAAACTTTTGTTATTAAATTACTATTAAAACATACATCAGGAAGATTCACTGCAACTGTATTTATAATCAGATATAAAAAAACAGCATTTTGGTGTATATTGTATTATATTTATGTATTTTATACTCTTTAATCATTAAAAAGATAATATTAACAATATGTAAAAGTAGGTATATGTTGTTTTGTTTAAAATAATTTAAGATAATTTATACTTTTGACTTGTTAAAAAAGTATTTTTTGCAGTTGTTGGTTTTTTAAATCTAATTTTCTTTCACTGAAACGTTTTTTAAATGCTTACCCTTGGAAATTTCCAGGCACTGTGATCTTTCTGTTGACCAGGGCCTTCATGACTCTGCTGACCATCTCATAGAGAGAGCCAGACATGTTTTTATGAAGTTTCCCCTCAAAACGTCTCTCAACCTCATCCCTGCAGAACACGAGAGAGAGAAACCGTATTGCTGGATGGCAACACATTTTGAAGAATGAGTGTAAATGATGGTATACGTTTGAGTGACATATTCTTTTAATCCCAGGTTGCTCCAAGGTGACTGTCCCTGTAATAACTCTACTGTAACTTGCTTAGGATAAATGCATCTGCTAAACGACTTCTTGCTCTAAATTAGTTTCATCAACCTTGCTGAAATGAATGAAAGCTACCTTTCTACTTTTAGTCTTGGCAGCAAATGTAAAGAGTTTACATCCTTCAGAGTCCCTCATTCACTCACTCTCACTCACTCACTCATTCATGTTGAGAGTAAGGCTGATATCCTCCTCCTTAGAAAACAGAAGAATGAGAAAATGATAGCGGGTTTGACCTTGTTTAATAGGCGGGTCCAGACTGATCTGAAACAGACAGAGAGAGAAACAGATCAATGCAAAAGACAAAGCCCTGTGATACTAGTACTAAAGATGGATCCAGACAGAAAGCACAGGTTGTTTAACAGACAATGATGCCGCACTCACCACAAAGAACATTTGGCGCTGATCCTTATGAGGTAACAGGAAAAGGCGGAGCACTGTGGTGTATGGGATCTTGTAGTCAAATGTCTTACCATGCAGATGGAGGAATGTCGGATAAATGCGGATATCATACCTACAGAGAGCAAAAACCATCAAAACTTTGCTAGTTCACATTATATTTTAATAAGATAGCAAAACAGTGTGGTGTTATGTTTATGTATATGTACCTGCCCCTTGGTGTGAGGCACTGCAACTCTCTGAAGATACACACAGCATCTCCTGTAGCCTGGATGACATCTGCCTTTGACAGAATGTTCTGAGCAAAAGCCTAAAACAGCAGAGAAGAGTACCGTGACCTCATTAGTTTTCAGTTGAAGTGGGCTTTACGGAGGCAAAGATTTTACTTTAGGGCTCTAACTGGAGTCTGTATAAGCTTAGAGAAAAAAAACCTGAACATACAAATGAAAATAAATAAATTGATTAAAATAACGAAATATTACAATACAAAATGTACAAATTAAATAAATAATACATCTAACAGTACAGTACTATATAAAGTAATATAAGAAAAAAACATTATAATATTTTATACATTTATAATGTTATTTTTTCTATTCAAATTAGATTCAGTTGGGTCTTTTTACATGAAAATGTGTAACATCATTTTAGGACGTGTGTCACTCACACAAGGACGATCATATTTTGGGTCATCTAAAGACTGAAAACCCCTGCTTTATAGGCATAGTGTGATTATTACTTTTTAGACTGTGCCATCTGTTGGTCACTGTTAGGTAGTGGCGCACACACACTTACCTCCACAGGGTCTGCACCCTCCTCTCCTGTGGTGGGTGGGACATAGAAGCGCACCTCCATCAGGGATACCTCTGTGTCATCATTCTGATGAAACTCCACAGTGACCTCGTTCTTTCCCGTGGCACACTGGGACACACTGTTGAGCGGAATCTCAAACGCTGGACTCTCATTCACCTCAAATGAAAGCAGCGGTCCTGAAAAGCCACAGGAGGACAAAATATTTAACACTTGGATATGGCAGTGAAAGCTATGTCTATTAAAATGCAAAGCTGGTTAGTTATTAACAGTCTTCTATTATTTCTATTAATTATTTTGAATTGATTTATTATTTCTAGTGGTCGACCAATACAGTCTGTTGATCACAACTTGTGTCTTAAATATCAGGATGGCTGAAAGCTGATATAAAACTAATAAATTATATCACAGTATTTTACTTAAAGAGTCTAAATAAATAAACCTGTAAAATAAAATAAAAATTATTCTTAGCTATGCTTGATTCTGTAATCCTATTAAAGTATTAAAAAAAAAAAAAAAAAAAAACGCTGATTGCAAGTCTATGTGCACGGGTAATAATTTTTTCCCTCACTGTAAATATGACACAGCACAGCATTGTTTGAAATCAAGGATTTAAAGTTTGTATATGAGGAAGTATTATAGTGTTTGCCTTTCTATTATCACTTTAGTAATAATAGTAATAATGTATTATTAATCTAGTAATATATATAATAGTAGTCTATTATTACTTTCTATTATTACCAATAATTTAGTTCACTTAAGAACTGTTAAACCAAGTAAATTAATAAAGAATGAGCACTCCAAAGTGTCTCGCTTAAGCAGCGCTTTTCAGGCAAAAAGAAAAACTTGTTTGTCGTGGCCAATAATTACAAAAGTGCCAAAAATCAGCAAATTTATGGTGAAATATCAGTCAACCACTAATTATTTCTAGAAAATCAAAAGTCTAATACTGTGAAAGTTAGAATATTGTACCATTCATCCTACAGCCCATAGAAATCTGAATTAAGGTCACTATAAAAAAATGTGATACTGTACATTTCTCAGAAATGGTGTTGCGTCAGGAATGCACTGACCATTAAATTTAGCAGTGCCCCAATTCCAGCCCTTCACACACATATCTTTCTCAACCAGCTCCACCTTGTAGTTGGCTTTGAAGTACTCTGAGATCTTTTCAAGGTCCTTTGCATAAAAAGAGAGAGAAAAATCGAAGACATGTAACGAAACAGTGGAGGCTGGAGCAAACTGATCTACTTTTAGTATTTAATCTGTATCTCAGACTCACAGTGTCTTTGAAGCCATCATATTTGTAAATGTTGCCGGTGCTGGTCCACAGCTTGATGCCGTGACCCAGACACACTCTCCTCCACTGGGCTTGAGTCAGCTCAGACACTGGAATGCTGTCCACCTTCCCAGTCTTACTGTTTTTATACACCACTGTCTGTTTACTGAAGCGAAGACGCCCATCGTTCTGCAGAGAGAGATCGGTCAGATATGTTCAAGAATAAGATCTGCAGGCTGTCATAGCATCTACTCACCCAGGTGCCCTTGACCTCCTGATAAATCTCACTGAATTCCAGAGTGTCGTTCATGTCTGCCACTCCAGCTTAGACAAGAGTGGACCTGTGACGTTCAAAAGCTGCGACTGCAGAGGTAAAAATCATACATATATACATTATACAGTATTCATATAGATTTTTTGTAATCGTCTCTTCTTCTATCTTCGTTTCAAGAGTGTTGTCAATGATCGAAATTTACTAACTGATGCTGAGTCTGCACTATTTTCATTGCAAGATGATTTGGATGTCATTTAGCGTTGTGCTATACAATAAGTATCTGCGAATCTTAATATAATGAAGAGGCACTTCAAATGCTTTTCTAAATCTAAACAAATAAATGGAGCTAGCGAAGCTATCATATTCTGGCATCCAGTAGCGGCTGGTGTTTTTCTGTTTTTATGACGAACGACAGATTTTAAATTGTCAGTAAATTTCTAACGTGGCTAGTTTATTTCGAACACGTTTATGGCATATGTAATTAAATATGTGAGATATTTGAATCAGCATTACTGTTATTCGGCGAGAGGATCGAGGCCGAGTCCCGTGTGCGTAGATTTGAGGAGCGCAGCGAAGAGGTATTGTTCGTCGTGACGCCATCACGCTCCGTGCGTAGCCCCGCCCTTCCTATCGAATGTCAGTTTTGTAAACGATCGAGCCACAAGAGCGAGAATTTAAAAGGCTTTATTGATAAAGACTGCTGTCAACATTGGCAAGTAATTGATCGTAAGACAACATCCAAGCAGCATTCAGGTATGCCGTGAATTTCATATATATGTAAGGGGATGCACGTGCAATTTTGCAAAAGCTTTAGTCCAGTCGGAAGCAGTGTTTTTCTATCGATCGATTAATAAAAATTGCCTTTACTGGTCATTTTAATGTTTTTTTTCTTATTCTACACAAAATGAATTGTTTTTGGGCTACTTTGCTGCATACGTGAGCATCTTTGAATAAAGATACTTTACTGTGCTTTGCTGCGATGTTTCCTATTTACAATGTATTGTAACAACCGCACAAAGGACAGTGAAGGCAGAGACCCGCACAATCAGATGGCAGTTTATACACGATTCTTTATTGCTTGTTAAAATATGGCATTATCTCATAAAACAGATTACCCCCCTTGTTTGCCAAAATTGGCCCACATACAAAACGGACGAGCTCACGTCAGGCGAGGAGGATACACAGGAAATCTTCAATTATCAGTTTATGAGTCCACCTAATCAGCTTCTGCAATCTCTGTACTATCTCAAACAGTTACATCGGTCACGAGCTCTCCTAGCCCAAAGTAATATCCCTAGCTTCCTAACACATTTACCCCACCACTGACTGCCTATCTTCACCGCCGGAAATACTAATTATCCCGAGCGGCCGTCTAGCGTTTCCCCATCAGTGAGAGCTCGCGGAATCTCTCTCGAATAGTACTCAACCCATCCTTAAATAATCATCATCTCCTCCTACATCAGCTGTACACTTTAATTCAATTAAGCCACAACAATTCATTCAAATTAAGGGGCGTGTACATTAACACCTAAATTCCAATTATTTCCTTCTCATTACAGTATCAAACGCAAGTGTTGTGTATACAATAACAATATGCATTTACAACATACTTGATGAATGATCTGAATATTAATGATTTAGACTTATCATCATGATAGATCCCTGTAAGACTTTAGTTTACAATTTTTTTTCATTGTTAGGTCAAGTTAACTAATCTTTCTTTATTTTCAGATATATTGTTAGATCAAGTTAACTAATCTTTCTTTATTTTCAGATATGACACCTAAGCGTGGCCTCATAACCGATACCTTCAAAGTTGTGAAGAAGGCAAGGAGGGGGGGCAAGAGAGACAAGTCTCCTCCACCGCCAATAGCAGGTGGGACAGGATGTTTGTTTCTGTTTGTGTATCTGCATGTGCATATTTCAGTGAAAGCAGAGATCTGTAATATGTCATGATATTCATAAAGTGTGCAAATTATTTAGAGCATGCAAATGCTCCAGTGGTGCACCATTGATGCAGCAGCATTTATAACAATGTTATAACTTATCAGAGCCTGAGCCCCCACAACTGAGTGAAAGAGAAAAAGATCTACAAGAACTGAAGAAGTTTGATCTGGACTATAAATTCGGACCATGTACAGGTGCATTAATAATTTTACTAACCGATCTCTATGTGTAACATTATGTCAGTATTTTTTGTCATTTCTGTAGTCTGTAAAGCAAAATAATCCTGAAATGTATCAGCCTTGTCACTTTGAGCTCTTGAATTCTTTTCAAAATAAAAATAACATATAATAGTGTGTGTGTGTGTGTGTGTGTGTGTGTGTGTGTGTTTGTGTGTGTGTTTGTGTGTGTGTGTGTGTGTGTGTCAGGGATCAGTCGAATGCAGAGATGGGAGAGGGCAGCACTGCATGGGCTGAATCCCCCGCAGGAGATTAAAGACATTTTACTGAAGGAGAGCACTGACCCAGAGTACACACAGAGGTATTAATGATATGCACTCCTATACTCTCTCCTTCTCTTTCTCTCCCTTTTACTGTAATGCTCATGTTCTTTCTCTGTTTCAGTCTCTGGCGTGACTATCCCCTCTGAAAAAAAGATGAGAAAAGAAGAAATACTTTTGTAGTGTTTGATAATATGTTTGCTTTGTTGTTTATTACACTACATTTTATTAAACATTTTATACTCAAAAGTTATTGTTGAGTCATGGTTTACTCTATGTGCACCTGTTCTATATGCATAATATCAATCACACATATCCTTATATGCCTTTTTTATTTAGTCTCTTTATTATATATTTTTTTATCTTTTTGGTATATTCTGTCACTTTTTATAAATTTGTGTTACATTTAAATTTTGTAAGTACCTTATAATCGTAAACCACAAATTAAAAGTTAAAAGGCCTATCTGACAATATTTTAGCAGCATTCGGTAAATCTCAAATATTTAAGTGGATCCCAAACAATTTTGCTAAAAGCATTAATTGTTTAACATATCGATTAATAATGATCACTTTTACCGATGCTTTTAAATGTTTTTATATGTAATTGAAAGTGGGCATGCTACATAAAAATGTTTTATGTTTTATTATAATTCTATAGGCCCACTTGCTTTTATAGATCTAAAGATCCCCTGTGCTGTGTGCTGCAATATTTCCTAATTAACAAAAGTTTTATATATATCATTCACACATATATAAATTACACTTACTGTAAAAGCTATTTTAACAGCTAGAAGTGCAAAAAAAAAAAAATGCAATTGTCTATTGAGTGGTCAATGACATATCTGTGAAGTGAAATCGAAGTCAGATACATATTATTGATCACCCAATAGACAATTAGATTTTTCTTTTTCTTTTTCTTTTTTTGCACTTCTAGCTGTTAAAATAGCTTTTACAGTAAGGCATATGTATATGTAACATATGCATGCAGGAATTACAACAGTCACTCTCGAGAATGATATTAATTAGGGGCAGATAATTATTGCAATCACTGAAATAGGTCAGATACCCTTCCACCCATCAACCTGTTTGTTTGGCTAGAATTCATTATAATATTTTCACGTCGACGTGGATTATGGGTTTGACCAAATTTGCTGGCTCTGCATATCGACCTCATTCGTATGGTCCTAGTATTCACCAGCGAGCGCGTCATCAGCCTCCCTTGAGTGACAGATGGATGCGGGGGGAGGAGCTGGATTTATTGACCCAAGCGACGTTGTCCCGCCTCTTCGGTTAGAGCTGTTTCTCATTGGTTCACAACAGCGTCACTTAACATTCACGTAGCCTGAGTGGTTTATATAAAAATAAATTATATGGCGTTTATTGTCGCACGCAACGGTCACTAGTTAAACAGAAAGCCACAGTGTGGGTGGAAGCCTCGCCCTCCTGCAGTAAGAACGAGCAGGCGGAACTATCAGTAGATGGACGAAGCTGATTTGTCCACTCCATCCGTCCGGATGAGGTTTTGATCGCTCATTGGCTGCAGCGTTGCCCTTCGATACTGCGACTGAAGCGCCTACGGTAATAATGTCGCTCAGTGACCTAGTATTAAATAAAGCGACGGTTATGTGGAAAGGAGGTAGCGGTGGATTATAGCATCGGCTTGGCAATTTTAAATACTACCGGTACATTCAGGAAGACTTGTCAGCGTCGAAAATTTACAAAAAAAAAAATCAGTCATTCATCCCACAGTAAATTATTTTTGTATAATATTCCGGATCATGCTGAAATCTGAAGGAAAACGTATAGCAGAAAATCCTCACTTGCCTTGAGCAGCGCTGCAGTGCGATCTCTGCCTCTCCGTCCGACTGGATTTCATCAGCAGATCGATCTACAACAGCACACACCGCATTGGGTTTTAACTGGGATATATTCTCTCTTGTCGCGGTTTAGCAAATCGGTTTGGTGTAACTGAAGTTATTGGTTTGCAGAGGACCGAATTAACGTTACAATTAAACTGGTGAGTAAGGTTTTGTCGGTGTGTCTGATACAGTAGATTGGGAAGTTATCGATCACAGTGCCTGCAGGATCAGTCATTAAGGGAATCTGATCAGCGCTGTGTGCGTGTATTTTGCCCAGTCAGCTGTAAGCCAAACTTGACAGAAAGATACACAATTCACAGCTCGTAATCACTCGCTATTATTTACATTTACAACATCATTGGCATAAAATGAACCGAAACGTTTTGCCTGGGATATTTATGTGTGAGACCTAACGTTATAGAGTTAAATATTATCCTGAATGGTTATATTCAGAAAGTCATCGTTATAACTAAACCTGCAGGTAACGCACAGTAATAACAGGTAGTTTCGCGTCTTAATACAGTTTCCGGAAAATATAATATCCTGGGTCTTTCATTCAGGGAGGTATCTTACCGTTAATCATAAATACACAGCAGGTGCGCACAGGTGTTTACTGTTACGTTACGTTTACGTTAGGATACAGTTTTTTTTTAAATATCGAAAGTTCCTGCTAGTATCTGAGCCTTGTTTGAAATTGAAAGCTATTATTCAGATAAAAATGAAAATATGACATGTTGAATCCCTTATGTTGGTCCAAACCTGACAGAAATCACTTTCATTGTTTCTTGTGTTCATGCAGTCAAAGTGGACAGTGACTGCGACTATTATTTTTTACATGGGAAGGTTGTCATTTTCAGGTAAGGCTGAGTAAAATATGATGGAATTAGATTTTGAAATCTATTATTTCCTTGCAGGGATGGACAATGCCCATACAAAGACGGTTGAGGAGGTGCTGGGATATTTCGGTGTCAACGAGACAACGGGACTGAGCTCTGAGCAATTAAGGAAGAGCAGAGAAAGATGGGGCCCCAATGGTACTACATATCTTCCACAACTGTTTTGTCCATTATGAACAATAGAAAATGTCATGATGAGATTGAATTTAACCTTTATATCTTATCTTCTGCTCATTTTACTTTGCTATAACCTGTGCCACAGAGTTACCTGCAGAAGAAGGTGAGCTGCTCCCTTGGGTTTGTGTAATTATTAGCAGATCTTTCATCATATTCTCTAAGTTAAAAGTCTCTCTGAGCTTACCTTTGTTTCATGGGAGATGCTGGTTGTCTATATAATTAGTTATTATTAGACTCCCTTGAGGAGGTTGGATGAGGTTTGCACTCTGTTTGTAGCTGAATAGATCTTGATTGAATGTTAAAGATGTATTTGTAATGTTTTTTTTTTCATGTTTACGAGGTTTACATGTTCCAGGTTTTAGTTTTCTGAGGGTTCTTTTTCACTTAATGGAAAGTGATGTTGAAACTTTGTGACCACCGTAGGTCTTTATCATTTTTTGTTGTGTTTACAGGTAAGTCACTATGGGAACTTGTTCTGGAGCAGTTTGAGGATCTGCTAGTTCGGATTCTTCTCCTTGCTGCCTGTATTTCCTTTGTAAGTATAAATCAAAGACTGTGTTTACTCTCTACACAAGAGTAGTGCTGCCACAGCACAATAGCACAAGCTTTTCACATTTATAGAGACCAAACACATATGCATTAATTCTACAAAACTCTAGCAATCTCCATTCATCCACAAATACTACTGCCAAATATCTATCCATCCATCTCAAAATATCTGTATAATTGCAAATTGATTTTAGGTAACAATTCAATGAACAATAAGTTAATATTGTGCTTACTGACACAATATTTTCAGTACTTCTGAAAAAAATGTTTGTCTGTTTTTGCTGAACAATTTGAGTGAGCTGATGATTCAGTGAGCTGTTCATAAAGATGGTCACTTGCTTTGTTTTTGAATGAATCAGTCATTTGAGCGAGTTGGTTGAATGGATCATTGAATTACTCACTTGACCTGCTGCCACCTGTTGGCGTAGTTTTTAATTTCATATTTAGACTATCATTTTATTAAAATAAAAAATTATATATATATATTATTATATATATATATATATTTCAGTATTCAGCAAAAAATAGAAGAAAAACATTAATGCCCATTCAAACCCATTAATTGGCATTATTTATGCAATTCTAATAGCTAATTTTGGCCAATTCTTTTTAACTTATCTTCTTTACCCTTTTTTTTTTCCAAATATATTTTAAATGCATGTAAATTAAAATCTGTATTATCCTTATTTTAATAATACATACAAACTAAAATAATGCTTTAGTTATCATTAATTTAATTCTTGCACAGAGTTACAAATAAAAGCCTGGTTTGCTGTCTCAAGCTTTGCATACACAAATGTCCACACAAAAAATATGTTTGCACTAGATTTAAGATAAAAGTTAGAACCAACTGAAAGCCTTATTTAGAATCGATTAGATTTTTAAATGGAAATGTATGTTTATGCAGTTGTTCTGAATCTGGTTTGACATTTGCATGGGAACATGGTTTACATTCTGTTGGAAATCATAAAGCTTAGAGAAAAATTCATATTGCCCATGTTTTGCATTACATTGTTCTTTCTCTGTCTTTCAGACTCTGGCCTGGTTTGAGGAAGGGGAAGGAACAATCACAGCCTTCGTAGAGCCATTTGTCATTCTCCTCATTCTTATTGCCAATGCCATTGTAGGAGTGTGGCAGGTAAAGGCTATGTAAATTCTTAAATACCTCTTAAATATGTTAATATAAAATATATGAAGCCTGTGGATGAGACAATAATGCCGGGTGATTTGCTAGAAATTACAATTCACTGTGTGTATGATTTTGTAGGAGCGTAATGCAGAAAATGCCATTGAAGCCCTAAAACAATATGAGCCTGAAATGGGGAAGGTGTACAGACAGGACAGGAAGAGTGTTCAGAGGGTCAGAGCCAGGGAGATTGTGCCTGGAGACATTGTGGAGGTGGCTGGTAAGAATTAGAACTAGATTTCTACATCACTTTTTTTTTAAATTTGCCAAATTAAAATGAATTTAATGAGACATTTATTTTTAGTTTGTTCATCGGTACGCTAATGTGTTTCATTTATGTCCCATTTGCCTTTTATAATTCATTTCTAAGAGGCTGGAGTAAAAGTTAGAGAAAATAAAATAGATGTGGTAAGTGTTTCCGTAAAGAAAAAAAAGAGGTCCACTCTCAAAGGAGATGTCTGGAGATAATTTTAGGACATTGCTGAATAGAGATGGCTGTGTTCTGATTGTTTGTCAAAGCCAGTCAAAACTGCCTAGTACAGTCTGTCTCAAATGCATTTCTCAGGAAAATAGCCAGCTGTTCCCACAGTTAGGCAAAGTATTGTTAAATTCATGTTTGGCATAGTTGGATTCTTTCCAAAAAACACGCACATTGATTATCTGAAGTAATGACTCCCGTGAGACTGCTGCCCAAAATATCACAGGTCCCCACCATGTATTTATGAAAAAAATCTAATTTTACTTTTTTTAGTGAACAAGGTTTTAGATTCCTTAAACAGGTTATTTACTTTTGCATTAATAAAATGCTACTGTCAGAATTTCCTGGGTTATGAGGTTTGTATTAAATACTGTTTACATTTCTGAAATTATGCTTGGGCTTTAGGCCAGTTATGCATTGAACTGTCCTATTATTATTGTTGGTGAGCTGTGACTTGCAGCCACAGTTCCTTTTGCGTCAGTGAAGTTTTTCCAGATTTATTTGCGCATGTTATTTTTATAGGCTGTTTCCCTGGACGCATTAAATGTGCTGCATTCTGCACCTGCAACTGTAGCACTTGGCATCTTTGGAACACTGTCAGTTGCCTCTTGTTGCTTTGAAAACTCACATCAAAGTCTTAATCGTCTGAACCCATTTATAGCTGATGCTTGCTGCTAATTGGCAATCAACCTAATTTGACTCTCCTTTGTAGCTGCATTTGCAATTATCATTTGTTCTCTTCAAAGTAAATCTCATATTCATTTACATACATGTAACATATACTGTGAAAATCTGAGTACTCAAAATCTAATTTAAACCTGAAAAAAAGAGATTGTTTTAAGATCTGAATCACTCATCCATCCATCTATCTTTTCCCCTCCTATGTAGGGTCACAGGGAGGATTTTAAATGGTTTAAAATAAATAAAATGAATGCACTAATCAAATAAGTGACAATGACAATGTAAATGTCTTTTAATTCAGTCATTCACTCAAATTTTTATGCTGATAATACATGATGTATTTTTATTTGAACCAATTTTTGAAGTTTTTGTGGTGTTTGGTATCAGATTTGACACAAACGGTTAAAACACAATCTCAGAATTTTTTTTGGCCCTCCACTCAAAGTTCCATTCTAAGAGTTCCAAAGCTAATGAATAAAAATAAGGTTGACATTTTTTTTGCGTCGAACTGTATCTTGATTGACATTGGTTTCTAAAGATAGATTGTAAAGTATGGGGTGCTAATCAGCAGTATTGTAGTCTAAACCTCAGAGTCCCACTGTAGCAAAAGGACAGTAGTTATTTAAAGCACTTAAATACCTTTTTTCTTCTTCAATTCCCAACATTTAGTGATAGAAAAACATCCCAGTATAGACTGTTTTTTTTCTGAGTGTTGCAGAAATGCTACAGGGGTCCTTTTTAATGTAATTAACACACCAGAGCACAGTCAATAATATATATAAATATTAAATATAAAAAGAAAGTTTTCTAAAAATGTTAGTTTTTTTTGGGGGGGGGGGGGTATTTTTGCCTTTATTTAGATAGGCTAGTGTAGTGACAGGAAAAGTTTGGTGGGGATCGGGAAAGGTCCATGGGCTGGGATTTGAACTCAGGACACCCGAAGCACGATGGCGATATATGTTGCCGCTGCCCAAAAGTCTGTCGGCACAGACTATTTGAACTTATTTTTGATGCAGTCTAATGAAATAAAACAATTTGTTACCTTAATTATTATTGCAGTTTGAAACCTTTTCAACAAACATCATCATTTTATCATAAGTGGCTCCAAAAATATATTTCATTGGGAAAAAAAAGGAGAGGATGATAGTTAAATAGAAAAAAAGTCTGTCTGTTGCTCAAAAAGTGCTTTAATACATCAAAAGTATGTTTTTATACATTACCTAAACCCTTTCTCATTTGTGCTGATTACATTGGTTGCATTTCTGTAAAAATGTATATCTTTGATACCTTTACTGTTCTCATCGCATAACATGCCTGATAAAAAAAAATGACACAAGTTTATCTTTTTTGCATCTGCTTTTCTCCAGTTGGTGATAAAGTCCCAGCAGACATCCGACTGACCTCCATACGCTCTACTACTCTGAGAGTGGACCAGTCCATCCTGACGGGGGAGTCTGTATCCGTCCTGAAACACACAGACCCAGTGCCTGACCCCCGTGCCGTCAACCAGGATAAGAAAAACATGCTCTTTTCTGTAAGATTATCTGGAGGGATTATGTTAGTTATCTGTCCATCTGCAGCGATTCTTTATGAATTTCAAGTTTTGTTTTTGTTACCTTTGGTGTTTAGGCACTGGATAAAACTCGGCCAGATGTGGATGTGTATGATGGTTTTTGTACTGTAGTGGATTATTTCTGGCAGTTAAGTCTGTGTGTTGAATAAAACATCACTCATATTGTTTGCTCCCACATGGCTATAGACTGAGTCATCACATCACACAGGCTTTGAGCTCTCAGATGGATAATGACCACAGAGTACCAGCCTCAAAGACTCCAGCCCCACACCCACACACGCACACTAAAGCCTCCATTACTTCTGTCCCGCTGAGAAACTCTAATAGATGTCTGGCCATGTAAGGACAGGAACATAAACAGTGACTTGGAGGACCCATCCAAAATGAAAAAGCAAAACAATGATTGAAATGAGTAGCACTTTATTTTACAGTCCTGTTCTACTTGTGCTTACTTATGTATGTATTGTAATAATTATAATAACTGGGTAATAACTTGGTTCTAACCCTGAACCTACCCCTGAATCTTATCTTAACCCGTAAAGTTACCCCATATTATATTACAGTACTTTTTTGGGTAAGTACACTGTAAAATAAAGTGTTACCATGATATGACTTTAAATATCACACATCTAGGCTCCAAAATTAACTTTTTGTCTCAGCGGACAATGGTAGGTGTTAAAAAAGTAGCTACTAAGTGCTATGAAAATATTATCAAACATATATGATGTTATTTGTTATTTATGATTTCATTTTCATAGCTTAAAGTCAGGAATATATTGCCCATAGATTTCTAAAGTTGGTACATTTTCAACTGAAGTAAAAGTTGAGGTAAAAAGATACTTTCTCTTTTAGTACGTCTAGTACTGCTTAGATCTAAATTAAATTACTTTTCATTTATAAATAGCATTTTAAATAATGTATTATGTCACAATTCCTGTCCAACTGGCCAATAACATTTTATTCATTTGTTCATTTTCTTCAATTTCTTAATTCCCAAGTTTGTTATGAGTACGGTAGGTGATGTTAATCCATCCTGGAAATTCAATTATGCTCATAGTAATTACTCTATATGACAGTTCATCTGATCCACTTGTGAATATGTGTTTGTGTAGGGGACAAACATTGCAGCAGGGCGAGCGATAGGTGTTGTTGTGGCCACGGGGGTGCATACAGAGATCGGGAAGATCAGAGATGAGATGGCAGCCACCGATCCAGAGAGAACCCCTCTACAGCAGAAACTAGACCAGTTTGGAGAGCAACTCTCTAAGGTAGGAATCTCAATTATCTGTGCTCTCTCTTTTTGATTTTGCACATTATCTAAATTTTCTGTATGAAAACAATGTGCAGTAAGAAGCAGAGCACTGTGCTCATTTTCCTTGATTTGTTTAAACAAAATGTGATTAAAATTACGAAATAATCTTATTTATTTTTTGAATATGCAACATTTTAGCATATATTTAATCTTGTATGTGCATATGACTTTTAAAAAGCTAGTTGGCTCTTTAATATATACTGTGCCATATATATTCCAAAAGATTAAAAAATCTGACACAAAATCTGTATCATATTCCATATTCTGCCGTTTGCTTAATTTAGCTTTTTCCTTGCTATACTTGATTTTTTTTAGAGCATATAATTTGCACTGTGATGGCAATTTGCCATTTTTGTACCTCATTATTGTACCTCATTATCTTTACTATTTCTGACCTTTTTGCTAATTTTTGCTACTCATGAACTCACTGCACCTATTATATTTACAGGTGCTGGTCATATAATTAGAATATCATCAAAAAGTAAATATAACTTTGTAAATATAATATCCAAAAAGTGAAACTTGTATATTATATTCATTAATTACACACAGACTGATATATTTCAGATGTTTATTTCTTCTAATTTTGATGATTATAACTGACAACTAAGGAAAATCCCAAATTCAGTATCTCAGAAAATTTGAATATTACTTAAGACCAATACAAAGAAAGGATTTTTAGAAATCTTCGCCAACTGAAAAGTATGAACATGAAAAGTATGAGCATGTAGAGCACTCAATACTTAGCACTTATACTTAGTTGGGGCTCTTTTGCCTGAATTACTGCAGCAATGCAGCATGGCATGGAGTCGATCAGTCTGTGGCACTGCTCAGGTGTTATGAGAGCCCAGGTTGCTCTGATAGTGGCCTTCAGCTCTTCTGCATTCTTGGGTCTGGCATATCGCATCTTCCTTTTCACAATACCCCATAGATTTTTTATGGGGTTAAGGTCAAGCGAATTTGCTGGCCAATTAAGAACAGGGATACCATGGTCCTTAAACCAGGTACTGGTAGCTTTGGCACTGTGTGCAGGTGCCAAGTCCTGTTGGAAAATGAAATCTTCATCTCCATAAAGTTGGTCAGCAGCAAGAAGCATGAAGTGCTCTAAAACTTCCTGGTATACGGCTGTGTTGACCTTGGACCTACCTCAGAAAACACAGGTGACAAACACCAGCAGATGACATGGCACCGCAAACTATCACTGACTGTGGAAACTTTACACTGGACCTCAAGAAACATGGATTGTGTGCCTCTCCTCTCTTACTCCATACTCTGGGACCCTGATTTACAAAGACATTTACATAACTTTGGACTACTCGGCAGCAGTCCAGTCCTTTTTGTCTTTAGATGCTTTAGATGCTTGGACACAGAGCTCTGTGAACAGGCAGCCTCTTTTGCAATGACCTTTTGTGTCTTACCCTCCTTGTGCAAGGTGTCAGTGGTCGTCTTTTGGACAACTGTCAAGTCAGCAGTCTTCCCCATGATTGTGTAGCCTACAGAACTAGACTGAGAGTTCATTTAAAGGGGCTTTGCAGGTGTTTTGAATTAATTAGCTGATTAGAGTGTGGCACCAGGTGTCTTCGATATTGAACCTTTTCACAATAGTCTAATTTTCTGAGATACTGTATTAGGTTTTTTTCTTAGTTGTCAGTCATAATCATTAAAATTAAAAGAAATAAACATTTGAAATATATCGGCCTGTGTGTAATGAATGAATATAATATACAAGTTTCACTTTTTGAATGGAATTAGTGCAATAAATCTACTTTTTGATGATATTCTAATTATATGATCAGCACCTGTATACACATTGCCATTTACACTATAATTGTCATCTTCCATTTATACATCATTATCACTGTATCTGCACCCTCTCTTATTTTTTTTCTTTGTCATTTGCATTTAACTTATCTCTTGGCATCTATTCCTCATATCATATAACTGTATTTTATTGGCTGTGTACTTGTACTTTGCCCAATAACAATTGAAGTGAATGTATTCTTATCTAATCTAATATAGTATTCCACTCCCAAAACAGCCTTTGTTAAATAAATGAACCCAAAAATACAATGCAAATGTAAAAATACATTTACAGTATTTCATTGACAGATCCTCTCATTTGCTACGTAACATTTAGCATGCACTCTGCAGCAATTTGTCAGCATTGTCGAGCTCCAGAGGTTGGGTCAGAAGTAACTGTTTGAATGTGAGTCATTCTTTCTCTTTCTCTTTCTCTTTCTCTTTCTCTTTCTCTTTCTCTTTCTCTTTCTCTTTCTCTTTCTCTTTCTCTTTCTGTCTGAAGGTGATCACAGTGATCTGTGTGGCGGTTTGGGGCATTAACATCGGTCACTTCAGTGATCCAGTGCACGGAGGCAGCTGGCTGCGTGGAGCTGTGTACTACTTTAAGATCGC
This sequence comes from Carassius gibelio, assembly GCF_023724105.1. Classification (NCBI taxonomy): domain Eukaryota; kingdom Metazoa; phylum Chordata; class Actinopteri; order Cypriniformes; family Cyprinidae; genus Carassius; species Carassius gibelio. The sequence continues at coordinate 25,444,936 of NC_068396.1, forward strand.
AGTCGCTCTGGCTGTAGCCGCTATCCCTGAGGGTGCGCAAATATTAACCTATTTTTTATCTTTGCCATAGCCATATAATTTAAATGCTATATGTTGAGTTCCAGATGTCTGAAAATATTTTGACTATCTTAAATTGTAAAAAAAAAAAAAAAAATCACCTACAGAAAATAATATTTTAGGTTTTTGAAAATGTAAAGTTAGAAAAAGATTAAACTTTTTTTTGTTTTTTATGGGCCCTTTACACATTCCCTGGTTCTTGGAAGTGGAAATTTGTTGGGTAAACTTAATTGGGTAAACTTATATAATGGTAAACAGAGCAACAAATAAAAGTTTTTAAATATACTGCAAAAATATAATTTCTGTCTTCCCATTTACTCCAATAGCAAAAGTAAAAAAAAAAAGTTTTAGTCCAGTTTTAGTTTTAATTATTTCATTTACTTACCACCCGTCATATGGGCCGTCAACAACAAATCTCCAGAGTCCTCTTTCCGGGGCCTTTCTTTGTGGTGTCAGCTTCAAGGTCACGCTGGCAGGTTTTTCTTGGACAGTCTCTCCTCTGATTTCCCTGGGGGATCTTCCTAACTGCCTTGCTGGTGATTTCTTGTGTTGTGTGAAGGCTGCTCTTGCTTTGCCAGTCCTTGTTTTAATGTCTGCATTTGTGCTGCCCTGTTGGTCTATGATGCTACACAGGTAGGTGAAGGACTGCACTTCATTCAGGGGAATTCTGTGTAGAGCAATTGGCTCTGTACTGATGGTACCGACCTTCTGAATCTTGGTCTTTTCTTTGTGGATGTCGAGGCAAACTTGTGATGAAATTAATGCCACAATGTTTATCTTATCTTGCATCTGTTGTTGGCTGTGTGAAAGGAGGGCAAGATTGTTGACAAATTCCAAGTCCCTAGCTGTTTCCACAAGGTCCACTGGATCCCCTTTCTGCGTCCACCGGTAGACGACTTCATTATCCAGTCAATGGAAAGAAGGAAGAGGATCAACAACAAGCATCCTTGATGGTCTCTGGTTCACACCTGAAAGCTGTTGGTAAGCTGTCCTCCATGGATCCCCCTGCAGGACATGTCATCGTAGGAGTTCCTGATTAGGTTGACCATTTTTGCTGGAACTCCATAGAACCTAAGGAGCTTCCAGAGGGTCTCTTGGTCCACGCTGTCTGTCTAATGTTTTCTCATAGTCGACGAAGTTGATGTACAGTGGGGAGTTCCATTCCAGTGACTGGAAATCTGTTTTGCAATCTGGTCCATGCAGGATCTGTTTTACCAAAAGCCTGCCTGTTCATCTCACAGCTGTGGGTTGATGATGTTCTTCATCCTCTCTAGAAGGACCCGGTTGAAGACCTTTCCTGGCACAGATAGTAGTGTGATACCCCTGTAGTTGTCACAGTTGCTGAGGTCACCTTTCTTGGGAAGCTTAATTATGGAACCTTTCTTCCAGTCTGCTAGTGTATCTTCTTTCTCCCAGAAAGAAGAGTTATAGCATATCCACTGACACATCCAGGTTCGCTTTTAGCACCTCTGATGGGATGTAGTCTTGTCCAGCTGCCTTCCCGTACTTCATCAGGGTAATGGCCTTCCTGATCTTGTCCCTAGTCAGCTTCGATGTCTGGGGTTTCGGAGTTACTGGGTTTCTCAAAATGTTCAGCCCATCTTTTCATCTGCTAGTCTAAGCTATTGATGGCATTGCCCTGCTTGTCTCTAACTGGTCTTTCCAGCTTGCTTAACCTCCCAGAGAGTCGCTTGGTGGTATCATACAGCTCTTTCATGTATCCGCTGTATGCTGCCTGCTTCCTAATACTCCTCTTCACTACTCTGTGAGCTTCTGCATATTCTTCTTGAGCCTTGGCCTTTGCTACTCTAGTCCTGCGGCTGTTGACTGTTTCCTTCTTCCTCTTCCTGTCTTCTATCTTGGTCAAGGACTCTGCTGTGATCCACTCCAAAGTGTTTCTTAAACCCCACTACTTCTTGGCATGTTGATCTTAGTGTCTCTTTCACTTTCTGCCACCTGTTGATCACATTATCTTCCTCTTCGAAAAGGTCCTGAAGTACTTTGAACTTATTTTCCAGTGCCTGTCCGAACTGTTCCTCTTATCATGGGGTCTTTACAAAATGGTAAATGGACTGCATTTATATAGCGCTTTCAACAGACCACATTGCCATCCAAAGCGCTTTGCAAGTTGCCTCACATTCACCCATTCACACACTCATTCATACACACTGACTGCGGTGTCAGCCATGCAAGGCGCCATCCAGCTCGTCGGGAGCAGCTGGGGTTAGGTGTCTTGCTCAAGGACACCTCGACACTTGGTCAGGTGGAGCTGGGGAGCGAACCACCAACCTTCCGGTTTGTAGACAACCTACATGAACCACTGAGCCACTGCCGCCCCTGGCATTGTACTTCACTCTTCTGTCTGAAGCATCTGTCTGGTTTCTCTTCAGCTTCAGTTTTAGTATTGAAACCACCAAGTGATGGTTGGGCGCCATCTGCTCCACTTCTCACTCTAACATCCTGCAGGGATCTTCTGAATTACTTGTTAATGCAAACGTGGTTGATCTGATTTGTGCTGTATAGTGATGTCCATTTACATTGTGGATCCAATTGTTTGGAAAGATGCTACCTCTAATGACCAGGTTGTTGAGTGCACACAGGTCCTCAAATCTCTCTTCATTCTCGTTCATCACTCCGAGGCCATGGGTGGCCATGACTTGATCGTATCCAGTTTTGTCTGACTCAAACTTGGCATTGATATCTCCCATGAGGATGGTGACATCCTTGTTTGCATAGGTCTCAAGGATCTTCTGCAGTCTGTAGAACTGATCTTTATCCTCTTCTTCACTATTGCTCGTTGGAGCATTGCATGGAAAGATGCTGAGATGATCCTTGGGCCATGCGTCTCCCATCCAATCAGAGCCCTCTGCACTTGTTTGGACAACATTAAGCCTACTTCTTGTGTGTGGGGTGCATCACTGTCTTCATGCCCTGAGTACAGTCAGCAACAGCTCTCCTGTCATCAGTCATCTCTGTCCAGCTTGGGTCCATCATGCTTCACTGATGCCTAACAAGGTCAGGTTGTTGTTCCTCATCTCGGCTGTCTGTTTCCTGACTCGTACATGGTCCTGACATTCCATGTGCCAATGTTTGTTTTCCTTAAGGAGAGAAGGGTAGTTGTGTTTTACAGTTACAGTGTGTTTCAGTAAATAAAATCCTTATTTTTATTTCAAGTAACAAAAATGTGTTTTATGGTTTAAGTTTTAACTATAGTAACCCTGACACAGCAATAGCATTATCTAGTATTCAGTGAAATAACTGGAAACACATCATATATGTGAAAAGGATCCATTAATCAAATTTGTGACATGATTATGTGAACTATTTTGTACAAAAGGTCAGATGCATTTTGGATAACTCTTGTAACCTTGAACATCAAATTTTACTTTCAAATTGAGTGCTGCTTTTAGGAAAGCAAAAGATTTTAAAGAAAGCAAATGCTAAAAAAAAAAAATATTCACTTTGCTGTTAAAATAACTTGGCTCATATTTAAATATTTCATAGTAAATTAGAAAGAAGTGCACAATAGAAACCCACTGTTATAAAGCTTCCTGAAAATTAAATTTCATATAAATAAATATACAGCATTTAAATCTACACGCGTTGTTTGACAAAGTTTGATTTTCTTTAAAAATGAAAGGATTTAGAGAAATTTTGTTTAATATCTCATTGTACAATAGTACATTTTACTGTGCTCCACTCCTCTATCTTTTTCCATAACTCATTCACTGATGTCTTTTTTTCTTTCTCACAGGTCTTCCTGCTGTTATTACCACATGCCTGGCTCTAGGCACACGCCGCATGGCCCGAAAAAATGCTATAGTCCGTTCCCTCCCATCAGTAGAGACACTTGGCTGTACCTCTGTCATCTGCTCTGACAAAACAGGCACTCTTACAACCAACCAGATGTCAGTCTGCAGGGTGAGAGAGACTGTGTCCAGAGCCACAGTTATTCTAAATGATGTACTTATAATAATAGTTTCTAATAGTGCATAAAAATTCTAACAGATGCATTGTGGGATTTTATCATTCTATGATAGCTAGAGGATAATAATAATAATAATAATATCTAATAATAACATGGAATGATGCTTGAAAACCACGGATCAAACTTACTAATCGTGTGTGTGTTTGTGCATGCGTGGCTGTGCATGTGTGTTTGTCTGGGTGCAGATGTTTATTGTGGACATCGTGGGAGGTGAGAGGTGTTTACTGAACGAATTTACAGTAACTGGATCTACTTACGCCCCTGAAGGAGAAGTGTGAGTTTATTTCACATCTAACTACACACACATACACACAAACTCACAGGAATCTCTTCTGAACTAAGCTGTGGTTTGCCTAAACATTTATGGGATGCCTTTCTTAAGATTTTTGCTCTATTCCTAATCGATCGCTTTTTCTCACTTTACCCATTATTTTTTCTATTTTCAGTCCAGAATTTTCTATTTGCTGTCCTCCTCCAATGCCTCCCATCCTCTTTTTTTGTCTCTGTGTCAGGTATAAGGACGGTGTAATGGTACGCTGCAGTCAGTATGAAGGGCTGGTGGAAATGGCCTCTATCTGTGCCCTGTGTAATGACTCTTCACTGGATTACAGCGAGGTGTGTGTGCACATCTACGTATTCTCTCTGTCATTATGAAGCTGTAGAAAACTAATTTTTGCTGCATTTCCTCTCAGAGTAAAGGTGTGTATGAGAAAGTGGGAGAAGCGACTGAGACGGCTCTCTGTTGTCTGGTGGAGAAGATGAACGTGTTTGACACAGACCTGAGAGGCCTCTCGCCTGCTGAAAGAGCCACTGCCTGCTGTTCAGTGAGTGTTGATACAGTAATATGTTGGCCAACACAGAATCTCCACTTGGTGACAAGAGTATGATATGGTATATTACACATAGAACTATTTAAAATACTATTACTATTTAACGTATTATTATATTATTTTGAATTTACACACACACACAAATATGTGTGTGTGTGTGTGTGTGTGTGCGCGTGTGTGTGTGTGTTAATTAATACATATAAAACTATAACCTTTTAGCCATATTACCGTAGTATTTTTATTTATGAATTATTTGATCGTACGCACTTTAATATATTCTCTTTGTTCTGTATAGTTTATTTGTCAAGAGTAGATGAATGCACATTTTTGCATGATACATTTTTTACAGAGAGAGAAAAGTTGCTTTTTTATTGTTTGTAAAACTTCACCCTCAAGGAACTGAAAACACAACACTGGATTTTTTTTTTCATCAGCAGCAAAGAAAATTGGAAAAAAAGTGCAGATTCTGTGTGGACCTTATAAATTATTTTTATATTTATATTATTTGGTGGCTTTTGTTTAACTGCTGCTTGTGAAATTACTGTCACTAATGATGAGTGAGTTAAAGAAACCATCTAAAATGTACTTCCTTACACACTTCACTTGCGTCTTCTCTCAGGTCATAAAGCAGTTAATGAGGAAAGAGCTGACTCTGGAGTTTTCTCGAGACAGAAAGTCCATGTCTGTTTTCTGCTCTCCAAACAAACTCACTCGCTCTGCTTCAGGTGCCAAGATGTTTGTCAAGGTCTGGTTTTCATCTTTCTTTAAAGCTTTCTCTATTCCATTCCTTTCATTTTGCATTTTTGTTGGAAGATCACTGTATAAAACTGTAACTACATATTTAAACAAAATAGACTAATACAAAAACAATCTATTTTAGCAAGAACAAATGTTGAAAAATATATTATATAACATAACATTCAGCAGCCTATATTTAAAACATTATTTTTCCTTTTAAAGTGTCGCATCATCTCAAAATTATAGAAGGAAATTTTTAGAACTGGAACTTTAAAGTTCCACTTTACTTGGACATCTTTGTTCTATATATATATATATATATATATATATATATATATATATATATATATATATATATATATAATTTATTATTTATGTATTTATTTATTCAGATGTGTCACATGATCCTGATCATTCTAATATGGATCATTCTAATATGCTGATTTTATCTGATTTTTTCAGTGAAGCTTAATATTTTTGAGGAAATAGTGATGCATTTTTTCTGGATTATTTGTTGTATAGTTGAAAAAAAAACTATTTTTATAAGCATCATTTTTTGTAATATTATAATTTCTTATCCATCTACAATTCTACATGCATTTTATCTCTTGATGCTGTGGATTTTAATTCCTATTACAACTTTTAACTGGTTTTTGATTCTTGAACTTTACTTTGAACACTTTCCTCACTATTCCTCTTCATAGGGGGCACCAGAGAGTGTGCTGGAGCGTTGCCGCTGGATACGGGTAGGAGGTGGTACACGGGTACCACTGACCTCTGACCTAAGGGAGCAACTCTTAAGCACAGTAAGAGAGTGGGGCTCAGGACGTGATACACTTCGCTGCCTTGCCATGGCAACTAGAGATTCACCCCCTGACCCTCGAACCCTGAACTTAGAGAACTCTGCAGCCTTCACAGAATATGAGGTCAGCAAGTTTGTGCGATAAATAATCTGAAATCATGAGAATAAGTTTAGGACAAATTAATATGAAATTAATTGTACATGAAGTAAATATATATATTTGAGTGCTATAACTTGAACACTTTTTTTTGTCTCTCACAGTCGGACTTGACATTCGTAGGCTGTGTGGGAATGTTAGATCCACCCAGGAAGGAAGTGCTGAATGCAGTGCGTATGTGCAGACAGGCTGGTATACGGGTCATTATGATCACAGGTGGGTTAAACACACACATAGAAGTGATTGGAAAGGGAAAGTTCACCCAAAAATGAAAGTTCAGCCATCATTTACCTACCCTATTGTCATTCCAAACCAACAAGCCTCGTCCCGTCTTGAGAACCTTTCCCAATCATGCTCCCCCTTCCTTTTTCCCACTTTGCTTCCTGTCAACTAACTGTCCTATTAATATTATAATAGGCAAAATTGGATCTTCTGTTCTAAGTTTTGGTTTTGGCTCAAAGGAGAGATAGAAACCTTTAAGTTTTCATTAAAAAATGTCTTGGGTTTTGTAGATTTAACCAAAGTCTTATGGGTTTGGAATAATGTTATGGCAGTGTTGAGGGGTAGCACATTACAAGCAATGCTAGTTATGTAATCTACTTACCTTTTTCTGGTACCTTGTAGAATAATTCATTAACAACAACTTAGTTACTTTGTTTTCCCATTTATTCACTGACACCTTTCTTGTCCCCATGGGACAAAAAGTAACGCAAAAGCAATGTAATGCATTACTTTCAATAACAAGTAACTTCAGTAAGTAATGCAGTTAGTTACTTTTTTATGGAGTAAAACAATATCGAAATGCATTACTCTTAAGTAACTTCTCCAACACTGCATGAGGGTGAATAAATGATGAAATCTCAAAGCTCACTCTCAGTGACAAATATAGTTCCAAATACAAGATTCCAAATCTATTATCTAATTGTGCATGGGCAGGGTAAACACAAACAAATATGCATGTGTATGTCAATCTAAGGTCTTCTTCCTGTGTTGGTTTGTCTAGGTGACAATAAGGGCACTGCCCTGTCTATCTGTCGTCGAGTGGGCATCATTACTGAACAGGAGGAAGAGGAGGCTGAAGGTGGGCCATATGGCAGCGGCCTCACAGGACGGGAGTTTGATGAGCTGCCTCCCCACCTGCAGCGAGAGGCCTGCCGCACCGCCCGCTGTTTCGCCCGCGTCGAGCCAACGCACAAGAGCCGCATTGTAGAATATTTGCAAAGCCTCAGTGATATCACAGCGATGGTAAGTGTTACTAGACATAAGACGCAAATGTGCAAAAAACTCAAATGAATGAACGCTTGTGTTTTCTGTCCAGACGGGCGATGGTGTGAATGATGCCCCAGCTTTGAAGAAGGCTGAGATTGGCATTGCTATGGGCTCAGGCACGGCTGTGGCTAAATCTGCTTCAGAGATGATCTTGGCAGACGATAACTTCTCAACCATCGTAGCTGCAGTGGAGGAGGGCCGTGCCATTTACAACAACATGAAACAGTTCATCCGTTACCTCATTTCTTCTAACATTGGAGAGGTAGTCTGGTATGTACAGACAAATATCACAGTAAAGCCATGGTCACACTATACTTTGAGCAAGCAAAATTTCTGCAGACACTGCAACAGTTGTAAGACGACGTCACTCTCCATGGCATCTCCTCTGAAAATATATCCAGAAGGCTGTGAAATATGTGCCAAGGAAATCTTTCACCCAATTACAGTTGCAAAAGAACATATTCCAAACAAAGAATACAAAATACAAAAAAAAATTCCTTCCATCCCATATTTTTTTTCATCACCATGTCCACTTAGCTCAGATTCCCAATTACACAGATTCCTACTGAATGGATGACTGGATTTCCTCTGCAAAATTTCCATTTTAAGCATTGTATTTTTTCTCTTTGTCTCTCAGTATTTTCCTCACCGCTGCTTTGGGAATGCCCGAGGCTCTGATCCCAGTCCAGTTGCTGTGGGTCAATCTGGTGACGGATGGTTTCCCAGCTACTGCTCTCGGCTTCAACCCCCCTGACCTGGACATCATGTCCAGACCCCCACGCTCACCTAGAGAACCACTTATTTCAGGCTGGCTCTTCTGCAGATACCTCATCATCGGCTGTGAGTCATTTACACACATCACTCCTTGTTATTTAGATTAAAACCTTTCATTATTGTATATAGGATAAAGTTATTGATCAGGTTAGGTCAGATTCTATAATACACAAGAGCAGTCTTTTTTTTTCTTCATTTTACTTGATGCAGGGGAAAACTCTTCTTATCCACTAAAGTGTTTTTTTTCTTTTTGTGACATTCCTTGTTACAGAGACGAAAAGCTCTTAAATTTGAAGTTATGCCAGACAATCAGTGCAAATGTGGTATAAATGTGAAACAGATCAATTTTGTCCCATGTGTCTAACAGATAGCTTTGTGTGAGGTGTGCAGCAGTGATTAGACTTGGTCTGAGCCATCTGACCCCTTCTAATTCAAACATGATCAGTGATCACATCTATATTTCACAATTTTAATATTAATATTTGTGTTATCTTTCACAGTAATTTTGTTTAAAACTCAAACCCTTATAAATGTACGAGGCCGCATGTAAAAAAAAAAACAGGAAAAGAAAATTAGGGGTGCTCCGATTGATCGACTACCAATCACAATCGGCCGATAATCGCTTTGGGATTGATCAGCGGTCTCTAAAAAGGCTGATCTCAAAGAAACAATATCAAGCTGATGATGCACCTGCAGTGAGAGGTTTGGCATGATGTGCAGCGGCACCATCTCTGTCTGGTGCGGGTGAAAAAATGATAAAGCTATTATTCTGTATTAAATAACTTAAAAAGTAATTTGAAAACCTTGTGTGAAAAGTAACTTCACAAACAGTGGGAGTGAATCACCACGCGCTCTCTCTTTCTCTCTCAAAATATACAAATTACTTCAAATCACCACACATCGCATCTCTATAAGCACAATTGAGGCAGTGTCACATCGTCATTAAAGTTTATAAATTGCATTACTTTTTAATTCTTGCCCGTGTTTAACCATTCAGCGCTGGAGACCGTGCACTCATGCACACTCGGAGCATGTGCCAGGTTCACATTCCTCATTTGCAGTGACATGTAAATGTAGTAATTACACCATACATGCATATTATTAAAGTCTACCGTGTTTCACAGTCAACACATATGTATTTTTGGTTAAGTATAAAGGGAAAGAGCACTTAAATAAAAAAAAATAAAAAAGCTTATTTATTTGTTTGTTTGCTTATATATTTATTTTTGTGAAATGGTGTTTTGTGCTAACATCTATGCAAAGTCAGTGCAAGAAACTAACATCATGGTTATCAATTACTTGTTTACTTCTTACATGAAATTAGTAGGGGTGCTCTGATCACGATCGGCCGATTGTTAATGCGCGAGAACCGGCTTCACTGACGAGATGCGCATTAACAATCGGCCGATCGTGATCAGAGCACCCCTAGAAGTTAGCACTTAGAAAAGCGCTGAAAGGCGCAATTTAAATATTTATATATTTAAATATTTAAATAATATTTGCATACAATTCAAGGTACTGATGTTTGCCTACAAGACAACATCTGGCACTGCACCAATATACCTAAACTCAAACTAAACCTAAACTCTAAACTCAAACCTATGCGTCCTCCAGAAGCTTGCGTTCTGCAAGTGAACGACGCCTTATGTTGCCATCCCAAAGAGGCACAACATCACTATCACAGACCTTTTCCTGGCCTGTGCTCAGCTGATGGAATGACCTCCCTTTCTTAATTCGAAAACCTGAGTCTTCGGCCATTTAAAAAAAGAATAATAAATCTGAAGACACATCTTTTTCACCAACACCTGCCAAGCTAATACTAGTACTTACCTATTCTATTCTGTTCTATTCTAAAAAAAAAAACTAGCTATGTGTATTGTGCTAGACTAAATGAGAGTTATCACAGCATGGTTGCTCTCGCGTTCCTATGATTGCTTCTATGGTTCTCCTAATTTGCAAGTCGCTTTGAATAAAAGCATCTATTAAATGTAAATGTAATTACTCACCCTCATATGCTATTGCAAACCCATAAGACATTTGTTCATCTTCAGAACACAAATGAAGATATTTTTGAAGAAATCCGAGAGCTTTCTGACTTACTTTCTGCATAGACCGCAATAAAAGTGACATGTTTAGGGCCCAGAAAGGTAGCAAGAACATCTATAAAATAGTCCATGTGACATCAGTGGTTCAACAATAATTTTGATAATGAAGGTCTTTAGGAACGACAAGAGGGTAAAAGTGAAATTGTTGTACATTCCTCAACAGAAAACAGCATAGACTAAAAGACTGATTTTGGATTTTCAAAATCAATATTGGTTCATTAAAATGCAGATCAATTCCAATTGATTAACCATTACTGTCAACCAAGCGAAGTAAAAACAAGAGAACAGTCAACAGACTTAACTTTCTTAAACTCTCTTTCAGAGCCTGAATTAAATTTAAAGAGGTCACTCTGAATATCTTGATTTGCTAAGTTGCATTGCCATCTCTTTCTCTCTCTATTCTGTAGGTTATGTAGGGGCAGCAACTGTTGGAGCTGCTGCCTGGTGGTTCATGGCGGCTCATGATGGACCAAAGCTCAATTTCTACCAGCTGGTAATAAAAATAATTTACAGCAGTGTCAAAGAGTACAGTTCTGATTCTTGTTTTGTCTTAAATCAGAAGGTTGAATTTTTGTTGATCCTGTATTATAGTAAATGTATAATTTTTCCCTGTTGTTTCTTCTATAGTCTCACTATCTGCAGTGCAGTGAAGGTCATGCTGAGTTTGCAGGAGTGCAGTGCTCAGTGTTCGAGTCTCCTTACCCCATGACTATGGCGCTGTCTGTGCTGGTCACTATAGAGATGTGCAATGCCCTCAACAGGTATGTGATTTAAAAAAAAAACTAAAACTTGTAATGACTGGAGAATAGCACACATGGTGCATATATATAGTTTTGACTTGGTATTTTGCTGTCAAAAAACAAAAACTTGAACTATAGTGTTTGTTATTATTTGTACACAGTATATTATACATCAGTGTGTTGTTTATCTAATACATACTCTATCGTTCAGAATTTTGCAGTCTTCCGATTTTTAAATGCTTTTAAAACCAGTCTCTTATGCTCACCATAATTTTTTTGATCAAAACTACAGTAACATAAGTAATATTGTGAAATACCATTGCAGTTTAAACTAGATATTGTCTATTTGAATATATTTAAAAATGCAATTTATTTTTGTGATGGCAAAGCTGAATTTTCAGCATCATTACTACAGTCTTCAGTGTCACATGATCCTTCAGAAATCATTGGAATATGCTGATTAAACTGCTCAAGAAATATTTCTTTTTATCAGCAATGTTGAATACACTGCTGCTTATTATTTTTGTGAAAACCATGATATATATATATTTTTTTTTGATTATTTAATTAATAGAACGTCATTTACTCGAAATGTAAAGGTTTTAATTTATTTCCAAAAAAAAAAAAAATATATATATATATATATAGGTTATCGACCCCAAATCTTTAAACGGTAGTGTAAATACATTTAAGTAAATGTCTTACATGTAGTTTAGATTTTGAAACAATATGTTTGATTGAACCGTGATAATACTGAAAACGGCAGAACTTTCTACCTATGTTTGACTTTAAGACAGCAGGGGAGCATGAACTGCTCTCATTGTCTTTGTGTGTGTATGTTTCAGTTTGTCAGAAAATCAATCTCTACTCAAAATGCCTCCGTGGTCAAACCCCTGGCTGGTGGGAGCCATCTGTCTCTCCATGGCCCTACACTTCCTCATCTTATATGTGGACCCTCTTCCTGTAAGTATTCAGCTGTGTTCTCCAGAATTTGTAAAGATGATGCTGCACAATCACAGAAAAATGCTTCGGCATAATGAGGAATGTGAGAAATGTGTGTTTAATAGTTTGGACTTGTGCATGCCTGTCTGGCATAAACCACAATGAAAGTAGTTTTCTAATCAATCTGGAAATGATGGATTTGCTATTAATTTCACAGATGATGAAAGGCTTCCCAAAGAAAAGAAGGAAATGACTGAGGGTAATACAGTAAATCATAACCCCCTTGAAGCTTTATGGAATATTTGCCATATTTATAGTACCGGTCAAAAGTTTTATACTCACCAAGGCTACAATTATTTGACCAAAATACAGTAAAAACAGTGATTTTTTAATATACATTTTAAAATATAAAATGCATATAAATATAAAAATGCATATAAATATAAATATATTCAGCATCACATGATCCTTCACAAATCATTTTAAGATGAAGCTTTGTGAAGCTTTTGAGGCTTTTTCCTGATTGTACCAAAAAAATATTCAAAGCTTCAGCGCCTCAAAGACAGACCCTACCAAATGACACCTAGTGGGCAGCCGCAATTATAGTAGCCACTTTCAAATGATTCCCACATCTTGCTGATTCTAGTTTTAACACAGAATATCTGCCACCTAACTACTATTTACACAATTATTATTAGTTCTGCTCAGTATGTAAAGTTATGAAATTATGAAATGAGTTCAATTGGGCAATAAAGCATTGCTTACTAGTATTAATGGTTAATTAACAAGCCTTTGTAAAAAGAATGGTAGGTAAATTAATTTGAGGCAACAATCTCAGCAGCTGTGCTGAATTAATGTTTTGTCATTTGATAACACTTTAGCACACTACTCTAAAATATTTGTTGCTTATATACTGTTTCACACACTATTTAAAAAATAGCAGGCAGAATACACTGTGTACTGGGCAGTAAGAAGTAAGGAAGTATGCCGTTTCGAACACAGCCCATGTTCTGTTTGTGTGAGTATTGTAATTCAGTGACACATCCTTGCTGGAAATTTTTATTTTTATTTTTTATAAACTCTTGCTAACCCATTTTGAACTTTTGAACTATAGTGTGTCATTCCAAAAACCTTGTGGTAACTTAATGTGGGGAAAATCAGGCGTTTGTGACTTACACAAAGCTGTCGTTTTGCTTCAGTAGCATCTAATAGCATAGAAAAACTTACTGGTATATTTAATCGCATGGTGTTCTGTGGAAGAGGGTTTGTAATGGTCTGAGGGTGATTTAATGATCATTCCAGTAAGCAGTTGACATGTCTGTTACTGTTCCTCTCTGTAGGTCATATTTCAGATCCGGCCGTTGTCTTGGCCCCAGTGGGTGACTGTTCTCAAGATGTCCCTGCCTGTTATTTTAATGGATGAAGCCCTGAAATTCTTGGCCAGAAACTACATTGAGCCTGGCAGCGATCTGCAGCTGGAGGAGGATGGAATCGCAGCCAGCGGAGTGACTGGCAAGCTGCAACGGGCATTTAGGGGTGTGTCCTGGTCATTTGTGCTCATCTCTGGCCCATTGCTGGTCTGGATCTTCAGCCTGGACTCAGACATTACCAACATCTTCTGGGATTAGAAAGAAGGAAGATGTGTGTGAGTGCGTGTGTGAGTATGTCTGAGTCAGAGAGAGAGGCAGGCAGAAAAGAAGCTGATAAGCAGAAGCAGTAAAAAACGATCCAATACAGAACAAATTTGGAGCTCTGTTTGAAAAACCAAGATGTAGGGATGAAATCTAGAGCAAGACCAGGACAATCACAGATAAAGGAATGCTGGGAAATATTAGGGACATATAGAGGAAGGGAAATTGAAATTGGCATGTTTTGTGCTCATGACCGCCTTCTTCAGTTTATCTGTGTGTCACTGGTTTTGCATTGTTCTTCGGTTTATTATTTGTATTATTTATTTATTTTTTAATACACATACATCTGTATTCGTTTTAGTTTTATGAAATAAGTTGCTTTTTATGTGTGTAATTTCTGTAATACTAGCAAAACCAAATGTCTTATATTTGCCAGGTGAGACATAACAATGTTGGCTCATCCATTGGAATTAATTTTTATAATTTTAACTAATCCATGAAAGACAGTGGAAACGTTTGGCACTGCTAATTACACAGAAATTACACACTTCCCTTTCAAGCAATGTAGCTGTGACACCTCAAAAGCATGGCAATTGTCTGTCAAAAACTCCTTTTACCACATGCTGTCACACATCCCTGATTTAATACTTTTTGTTGTATATGTCTTATTTGGAATGAAGGAAAATTTTGTGGGCCCCTAAGACAATTTAACTAAATATTAGGCGTTTTGCTTTAAGTCAAAGCAAGTTCAAGTTCAATTAAATTCACCAAGAAGACTGTAAAAAAATGTTGTTTAACCTCTGGTGTGAATAATGCCAAGTTCCATTAGTTATCTGTTTGATGTTTCCTCACTTGCTTGGGATAAAACAATTTTTTTTTTTTTTTTTTTTTTGTAGCAAAATACAATACTCAATACTAACATACTTATGTCTCTGGCATTTTCTTTTTATTATTTGTTTGGTACCCAAACCATTGTTTTATTTTTTCATTTTTTAATCAAGTCATAATGTCAGTCGTCTCTTTTGTTGTGACATTTATTTAAGTGTCCTCAGATTCCCACAGTCATATGACGAAAAACAAATCATTTCAGCATCTTACCTGGAATGCATCCATGTATCTGTAACTGTCTTTGAAAATTGTCTCTCTCTTATATGCCTGCTATTCAGCAATGCATCAAATTTTAAATTAAGAAATACTATTAACATTCTTGAAACCGTGTGTCTTATGATCTTTTATTCGGGTATGCCAGCTAAACTGTGCTTCATTAAAAATCTTTATACATGTCACACTGCTTGCAGTCACGTACTTTTTTTTTTTTTCATGGGGCTTGGGATTTCTCCACAGTTTTACACAGTTGATCATGTTGAATCATTACTTTCAATATGAAGAGGGGATTTTTTAAAATATTTTCAGTGTGACTGCTTTTGATTTATTGCTGTGCCTGTATGATGGGAAATTTGCCTGCTTTTTCACCTTTAATAGGACCCTCATCTAACCAGGGGCCAATTCATTTTTATTAAGACCAAACATCATTATCAGGTCTCCAATCATTATATTCTGGTTACTTTGGAAATAGCATCTGTACTTAATCAGAGCCCCCCAAAAAATTGAAAGAATAGGTTGAATTCTATAATAAGCTTTCAAGTTCCAGGGAAAAAAGGGACAGGTTCATGTTCATCATCAGTTTATTTAAAGTAATTTTTTCCCTAACCTATCTCTGAGGCTTAATGGGGTTTTTTTTCATTGAAAACCATTCCAGAAAAAGGAACATTATAAAAGAGAAAAACCCTGTTCTGTCATTTTGATTATATTTATTTATGTTGAAAAAGAATACATTTTGAATTTAGTAGTATTTTGTTATTCATACAGTTGATACCATAACTGTCATTTAATCACTGTTTCATTAACGGAAATGGAAACTGCTTCATGAAATGGAAAATAAACTCTTGGTTTGAAATTCACTTGTTGTGTATTTTTTTTATGCAGATGTTGACGTCACGGCCGAACTTTTAGCCAGTCACTAGGATATGCAGATAGACCTGATGATTCATGAGTGCCTAAATATAAGTGTTTTAACACTCAAAATGTGAATTACACCTGTTTAAGTTAGATATAATCTATATATATTTATATCATGTCTTTTGTCTTTTAAACAGTCGAGATGGAACTTCGCTAAAGACTTTAAGCCCGAATCGGACGGCAATTGTATGTAATGGGGACCGCTGTAAAAAACAAACAAAAAAACATTTACATATCACCTCAGTGATAAAACTCATGGATTACGGCTGGCGATTATTATTATTATTATTGTTTTGTTGTTGTTTTTTAATTGTCGGATTAATGAATGACGACACAATTTTGATTGTCATATCTTTGCATAAACAAGTGTGAAATACATAATTACGTTGCTTTTTCCTAGCTCTTTTTTGCATTTAAATTCTGACTGTTGCATGAAATGATACATGTGTTTTGTTGAGGGTATCGGTAAATTGCTTGAATGACGTTTTGCCAGTGACTGCTTGCATCATATTTGGTCACTCTCATTAATATATTTGCCCCGATTTGATCCATGCGAAATTTAAAATCTAAAGTTATTATATATTATTTTGTCGTCATTACTTTGTTTTAAGGAGTTAACATCGCTCTTACCAACCTTGACTGACATATTCTTTCCCATTAGTTTGACATTCAAAGTTTTGGCCGTTTTTTTTTTTTTTTTTTTTTTTTTTTTTTTTTTTGGAGTGGGCGGGTTTTGTGAGCTTTTGGGATGGAAAACGTCCATAAAATCTGGTAAATTATGTGATCTTATTTTAAACGTCTCCGTAGCGGCTGGGCTGATAATTTACCAAGTATATTTATGTAGTATTATGAGTAGCGATATTGAATATATGATCGCTAACAGAGTTTCCAAGATTTAATTCAAACAGTAGCCTATATATCAAACTAAAAATAAATGGACCTAGAACTATAGACTTCAGAAGTAGGCTTAATTAAATATCACAACAGACAGCTCTCTTTTAACACAGACTTTTAAGAAGGGATGGTATTTGTTTCAAATGATAGAACAGGTAAGTGAATTTATATGATCTTGCTATAGGCTATGTGTGTATGTGTTTTCTTTACGTTTTCTGACTAAAAGCCACCAAAAAACCATTTTAAAGTGGTTAAGCAAATAATAATAATAACAATCGGCAATGATCCCCCAATACCATTAGTGTGCCTCCTCTATTTTAAAACCCTGTGAATATAATTTTTTTTTTTTTTTTTTCAAAAAATCTTTATTGAAAGAAATCTATCAATACAAAATATTTCCAATATATACCAGAGGAAATGTCAGATGCACAAACAAGGTCTAACATATCATATATATAAAAACACACACACACGTTAAATTATAAATAAATAACTGTAAAAAACGTCAGGATATTCTCAGTACTTTTGGTTTTTTAAGACAATTTAGGACACACATATTGCATTGTATGTAAACACGCCCCAATAACCTGATCCACAAACACTTTAGTTTTGTCCCACATAGAAAGCTGTTGAATTTCCGAGGGACATGGGGTATTTGATAAATTGCCCTTTTTTTCTTCCTCTGAGCATTTGAGCATCTGCAAATACAAAGAAACATCATTACCCATCTTGTTACACATGCATATGAACTGCATTCAGCTAAAACACTTCATTACCTCTAAGTTATCAATTAGACCTTGAATTTCGTTCTTAATTCTATCGCCATCGTTCTGGAATGTCACCTCACAGTTATAATACTCACAAAGTTTCTGTAAAACTACAGCCTGAGAAAAGAGCACATACATATCAGATACAGTACAGTGGCTTAGCATTTCCAATATATAGCTAAAAAGAACTGTCCAAAGTAAGATGTCAACGGTTAACTTACCACTCTACAGTCAGTTTCTGAAGAGATAGTACTGTTTAGAGTAAGTGGGAACTAAATATAGATATGGAATTAGCATTGGATTATAAACAAACCAAAAACAGTTGAATATTTATGCGACAAACGCACTTACATTTTCATTTATTAACAATTCTATTATCCTTCCAGCCTGCAGTCTTATATTTCTGCAGGTCTCTAGATTCCTTTCAGCTAAAGTGTGGTTCCCATGTGGTGCAAAAATACCAGATCTCACACACAGCAGCAGTAGAAGCGTGAAAATCATAGAACGCACTGTAAAACAAAACATATCGCGCTTGCTTAGAAAGCAGAAAACAAACTAATTCAGTCATGTACTTAATCTTATAAAGACTTACTTGTATTTTCTTTGTTGGTTTGTCTAAGGTCTTCGCAAGTGGGGTTTTAGAGTTGGGTACTCTGGGTCTTCCTTTGTGCCACGACTTCTGCAAATGTTCCCAAATCTCCATCTTATATATCTAGAGGTCATTTCCTCTGTTACCATAAATTTCAGGCAGTGGCCTCATGTATGTGAATTTTTTGTGGGTGTGTGAAGGTTGATTGGATATGTTTCACCGCTACTGTTAGTTAGAATTTCTGAGTCCTCCTGTTATGATCACTGCTTATCACATCCTCTAGTAATGTTGTAAACAGGTTAATCGATGACCGCACATCTCTGGCACTGCATATTGTGGTAGATCATTTGGACGGTTAGTCAGATTTGATATGATTCTTGTTATTGAGTCTTCCCATGTTTTTCTAATATACTAGATTCCTAGACCCATTTTGGGTGGTAAAAAAAATAAAAATACAGCAAGACATTCTACTTCAGATTCCTTTCAGATCTTTCCTCTTGTGCTTGAAGAAGCCCCATTAATATACCAACCTACTGAAGTACTGAAATCTGTTTTGTAACTTTGTAATACAGTGATAACCACCAAATGCAGGTAATGATGAGAAAAGTCACATGATGTACCACAGTCCATCACAAGCAGCTTTATAAATAATAACATATATAGAACACCATAATGGTAACACACATGAAACTGAAATAATGCAATTAACATTCATTTAACAACATATAACATACAACAGGTATAACATACAACAATTATATACAAAACTGATAAGACAAAAACTAAGAAGAAACAGTTATTTCAACAATAAAACGTCAAATTTGAAACGTAACACAGGGAATTCTGGTAAAGTTCTGGTTTAAATTTTTTTTCACTGTAAATTATAGTCTTTTTCAATTAAAAAAAAAGGTATACTACCATAAAATTACATGTAATGTCCAATACATTTTTCCACCGTATATACGGTAGTAGGGGAATTTACCATTAAACATTTAACAGGTTTTTACTGTAGCATTTTTACAGTCTTTTACCGTTAAATTCACAGTCAAGTTTTACAGTTTACATTTGTACAATGCACTTTTATCTGAATACAATAATTCACTTTAGCACTGAAGTTCTTTTTCATTCCTTGGTTAGGCGACGTCACAAATTGATTATTGTAATTCTCGTTTATTTGGTCTGCCAGAACAACAGCTTAATAAATAACAGTAAATTCAGAACACAACTGCTAAACTGCTACCCACTCACATAACTCCTATTATATATATATATATATATATATATATATATATATATATATATATATATATATATATATATATATATATATATATATATATACATATATATATATATAGAGTTCCTGTTCGCTTTCGCATTCAATATAAAATCTTGTTGCTTACCTATAAAGCACTCCATAGGCTCCTGTTTATCTTTTCAGTTGTACATTCTTTCATGTTCTTTGAGATCATGTCATCTGCAGACTTAGTGAAAGTTCCAAATTTTAAGTTGAGTTCTTTTGGTGGAAGGGCTTTTTAGCCCAATGGAATTCTTTCCAACTGCATATTCATTAGCTGGATTTTATTTCCCTTTTTATAACTCAGATTTAAACATCTGTTTAGAATTGCTTTTTTTATTTTACATTTTTTATTATTAAGAGTACAAAACATACGGGTGAACACAAAACACATAAAACAGCCATTTAAAAGCAATTATAATAACAGCAATGAAAATAAACAGCAACGACAATCTAATTAGTAGTAGTATTCAGGGGGGGGGGGGGTACAATGGTGTTTCAGAGTTGTTCACAGTGTTAAAGAGATGGATTCTCATGCTAAACATGGCCAAAGTTAAAAAAAATAATAATTTAGAAGAATGACTGAGAATTTTTGTGCCGAAAATCTTGCTTCCGTTTTGGTTTCGGCTGTTTTTTTTTTATCGAGGATCTAATGACGTAAGAAAAGCGAGCCCGCACACACACATTGACCAGAGGAGAGCAAGACCGCACGCATCAACGCACTTCAAAATCATCGGCAGCGCTGCATAGGATTTGTTCGAAAATGCATCCAAATAAGTGCATTTTTGGATGTGAGGGAAAGTTTACCGTGTTCAGCTTCCATAAGAACCCAGCGTTACATGAACAGTGGATGCACTTTGTTTTTCCAGGGCAGCAACAGAGTGTATCAAGTGCGTTTGTGTGTTCTGTTCATTTGAGTGACAAATGTTTTATAAACAAGGCCCAGGTCGATGCTGGATTTGAGCATCCTTTTCTATTACAACATGAAGCCATTCCTGTGATAAGACCTCATTCATGTAAGTACAATTGCATAAAATTTCTGTATTTTGTTGGAAATCAGCCCATAAGTCAATATATGTTAATGGAAACAACACAAAACATCAGTATTATAGCTCAGCTCACAGCACGCCTCCAGGAGGCTTTTCCCGCAATGAATCGGAAAGCTGTATTTTTCTTTTATAAATATGATAAAACTAAACACTTTTTGGATATATGAAGGATGCAGTACTACTCTAGGTACTCAAGATTAACATGAGTTTAGGTGAAACTGTGTATGTTATGTACCATTTAAGTAGTACTGACATGCATAATAATAAAGATGTTGATGATAAAAATAATAACTTGTGATGACAGCAACAGTAACACCAATGATAAATGTAATAATAATAATAATAATAAAGTAATAATGACACATAACCAATACATACCACATGGATCCTAGCTTCTGTGTCAGTGTTCATGTCTTTTAAATAACTTTCAGTGATTTGATTAGTATGCTTGTGTTTTGTATATTTTGTACTGTTTTATATATTTTTTTCTTTTATAATGTACAGTGTCCTTGAGTGCCTAAAAATTAAAGATGTTATTATTATTATTAGACATTTTTGCCTATATACAGTTAGGAGAGCTGGTTTCATTTGATAGACTTTTTTTTATTATTAAACACTAGCTTTTGAACAATAAATCTAATTATTGTTTTATTTTGGATTTTCTGTAGTACACACTAACCAGCTAACATTTTTTTTTTTTCAAATGTGACTAAGGTAATCCGTTTTTTTTTTATTTTTTCCCGTAATGATGATATCAGAAGTAGTTCCCTCACAGGGATAGACAGAAGAGCCGCGAACTGTGACAGACTGATGTAACGTTAGTCCACGCCCCATTAATGTTGTTTGTTACGAAAACATTTTGCCTAACGCTCATAGTTTATGAATGAAGTACTTCGTCTGGCAGCGTTGCTGATCGTCCACAATTTTGCGGTCTTATCTTACTTCCAGAGTCTTGCGGTCAAATATAGATGACAAAGAAGTGAAATCGAGTACTGATTCAGCGTGTTGCAACCAATGACTGTATGCTTACAACATTCATGACGCTATCTTTGACCAGTTGCCAACTCTAGCGAGACAAATGAGCAACCGCAGCTTCAAAAACAAGACCAATATTTTTTGATAATTTATTATCATCAATATTATTTATTATCAATGGTTTACTACCAATAAATGAGCCTGCAACATATTAAACTGAAACTACCCATATCTGAGTGGACTGCAGCTGGAGTCAGTGCTTCAAAAACCACTACACAAAGACGTATGCAAGACATGGGTTTCAGCTGTCCCTGTATCAAGCCACTCTTGAACAACAGACAGCGTCAGAAGCATCTCGCTTCAAAAAGGACTGGACTGCTGCTGAGTAGTCCAAAGTTATGTTCTCTGATGAAAGTAAATTTAACATTTCCTTTGGATATCAAGGTCCCAGAGTCAGGAGGAAGAGAGGAGAGGCACACAGTCCACGTTTCTTGAGGTCCAGTGTAAAGTTTCCACAGTCAGTGATAGTTTGGGGTGCCATGTCATCTGGTGTTGGTCTACTGTGTTTTCTGAGGTAGGTCCAAGGTCAACACAGCCGTATACCAGGAAGTTTTAGAGCACTTCATACTTCCTGCTGCTGACCAACTTTATGGAGAAGAAGATTTCATTTTCCAACAGGACTTGGCATCTGCGCACAGTGCCAAAGCTACCAGTACCTGGTTTAAGGACCATTGTATCCCTTTTCTTAATTGGCCAGCAAACTCCCCTGAACTTAACCCCATAGAAAATCTATGGGGTATTGGGAAGAGGAAGATTCGATATGCCAGACCCAACAATGCAGAAGAATTGCTGCAGTAATTCAGGCAAAAGGAGCCCAAACTAATTATTGAATGCTGTATATGCTCATACTTTAAATTTTTATATTTTTCAGTTGGCCAAGATTTCTAAAAAACCTTTCTTTGTATTGGTCTTAATTTATTTTAATTTTCTGAGATACTGAATTTGGGATTTTCCTTAGTTGTCAGTTATAATCATAAAAATTAAAAGAAAAAACATTTGAAATATATCGGTCTGTGTGTAATGAATGACTATAATATACGAATTTACATTTTTGAATGGAATTAATGAAATAAATCAACTTTTTGATGATATTCTAATTATATGACCAGCACCTGTATATGCTTTTTGAAGTGGTTCATTGTATGTCTTCATGGCTATAATGGAAAATACATAAAAAAGAGAGACATGATTGCATTTAATTTTTCCAAGTTTTTTTTAATTTTTTATTTTTATTATCATTCTGAAGGCTCTGTGTTATTAATCAGAATCAGAAAGAGCTTTATTGCCAAGTATGCTTACGCATACAAGGAATTTGTTTTAGTGACATAAACTTCCAGTACACAGAGACAACAACACACAGAGAGAAAAAAAGGGGAGATTTACAAATTGGCAAATAAATACGTGTATAAACAATTGTGCTATAAATTATAATGGAATAGGATGGAACGATTGAAAAATATTTCAATCGTTAAAATGCCAGGTTTTAATTGATCATAGGATGTCAATGTTTAAAGCTGACTTAATACATAATCCAACACACACACAGGTTAACAAATGTTTAATGAAGTGATCCAATTTTGAATTAGAACAAACTGAAATAAAGCTCTTTAAATAAAAAAAAATGGTGTACCCATTTCTGTGACGTGCCTATTTCATAACGTTTTAGGTCTGGATTCTCTTTGTTGACTTCTGAGGAAAAATGAAAATGATTAGAAATGTGGTCAGCAGTCTGACTTCTTAGCAGTCTCTTTTAGAGTAGCTCTGTAAAGATAAACCCCACAAAGCTTACTGTGAGGACTGGACATTTTTAAATTTTCTTACTTTTTCCTGAAACCACCCATCTCATATATGACAACTAATAATAATCTATTTAATAAAAGGGTTAAAAATATTTTATAAAGTCTACAGGTGCTTGTCAATAGATTAGAATGTCAAGGAAAAGTAAATTTATTTCAGTAATTAAACTCAGATTGTGAAACTCATGTATTAAATAAAATCAATGCACACAGACTGAAGTAGTTTAAGCCTTTGGTTCTTTTAATTGTGATGATTTTGAATATTAGAATTATTATATTAGAATATGATGACATGCCAATCAGCTCAAAACACTTGCAAAGGTTTCCTGAGCCTTCAGTATAATGGTGAGTGATGTCAGAAAAAGAAAGAAAGAAAACATACCTTGGTTTACAATATCCCTCCCTGCTGAAAGACGCCCACTAGCTCTTCTGATTTGGCCCAAACTTTGATCTCTGAACAGTGCCCGCCGTTTCCTCTACAGATCACAAATCACATTTGCACCATTTGTCACACAGACATGTGGCGTAAAAGGGAGAGTGCACAAAACTTGTCATTTGCAAGCGAAAAACAGCTTTGAGACTCATAGCAGCAGATTCAAGCCGTTGTCGTTATACACTTGTGTTTGTGATAGAAAAATCATCAAAAAAAAAAAAAAAAAAAATATATATATATATATATATATATATATATATATATATATGTGTGTGTGTGTGTGTGTGTGTGTGTGTGTGTAAGAAAACATTCTGCAAGTTTGCAAATACCATTTCAAGAATTCACATTCTGATTTGCGGATGTACAAAATTTGTCTGTGACTTCACATTTTATATGCAGTGTGTGGATGTGTTTTGAACCATATTCATTGCAGCAATACTAGCACAACATGTGAGCATACCAGTTTCTTTATTTGTGACTCGTATGGGATTTGTGCATCTGCAGTGGAGTACAAGTTTGAAACTTTTGTCTGTGACTTCAAATTTACTGGTACACATTTTTGGCTATTCTCTACAACTACAAATTCCACTGTCAAAGACGGTTAGTTGTTTTGCAACAAAAATATCTTCATACTATTGGCCTTACTATGAGCAGACTGAGGGTGCTCATAGTAGGCTATATTCATTGGAGAATACAGTGGACATAAATGAAAATAAACGAAGTTGCTTGTCAGGTTTCAATAACAAGCAACCATATGTTTCAAAATAAGACTAAAAAACGCAGCACGCGACCCAGGATTTTTTTCACACAACTTTACAAAAAAAAAAAAATAATAATAATAATAACATAGAGAAGCCCAAAGTCGCGTATAATACGAGGATTTGGTAACTCTTTGACAGTAGCTCGCCTGCTTTGAATTTTTATTTTTATTTTTTCCGATTTTTCAGTACATCAAGCTAAGGTTACTTTAGCCTTGAAGCGCAGGTCGTTAGAAGTTTTTGTAGTGTTAGCCTGATAATATTTTCAAGACCCAGCCAAGGTCCATTCACTTGGAGATTTCTCTCGCCACATGTCGTTAAACATTAATTATACGTATGTATTTTTCAGTATTAAAATATTAAACCTCATTTGGGAGGAAAAAAAACCCTCTCTGCAGCCAGGTAAGGCAAGTTTCTTCGCCTATGACCACATGAGGGCGCCGCTGTTACTGTGAATGATCTCCCAGGCCTCGGCACTCACAATCCAGTCGCGTGCGCTCTTTGGGAAACATCCATAAAATTGAGTTTGGTTTGGAAAGGTGGGGAGGAGGGTCAATGTCGAGGGCCATTTATAGACAAAACGCGCAGAGAGAGAGAAAGAGCATACAAAACTTGACATATCCTTTTTAGTTTCCACAAACGTGCAATAAGCCTACAACCTGGACTGCACGAACAGAAAAACGCTCAATTATAGCAAGCACTTAGCGCTGGAAAGGATAAGTAACACCGAGGAACCAGACACATGCCATTGCTATAAATAACAGTACATTAGACAGTGGTAAGTTCACTCTCTCCATGTTTTCAAGATTTTGGAAACTTGTCTCAAGAGCCAAGTTAACAAATGAATGTCATGTTTTTATTTTCTTTCTTTATTTTTTTAAAACAATTTATTAAGATTTGTAAATGCATTGGCTACCTGACAACATTTGTTCCCCTCTCTTAATCATTTAATTGTACGTTTGTGGCATAAAGAAACTTAATTTGTAAATAATGAAGTAAAAGATGTGATTACGTTAGATTTTTTAATCTTGAAATGTATATTTGAAATTATATTTTTATAATCAGACTATGTTTGGGGCGTGCGTTTTAGAGCATGATGCATTCATTAAAAAAAAAAACGTAAGATTTAGCAGTCCAATGCAATAATTAAAATGGCTGTCTGTAGTATGCATTAAACTCAACTTTCTTACAATAGATAGCTAATTATTTATGGTCTCATGTGCGGGCGGTGTGTTTTTTCCTTTAGGAAACTGAAGTGCGTACGCGGCACTTACAGTGAGCTGCTGAGCACGCGGTAGCAGCTGCACTCAGTGTGAAGGAAACAGCTGTGTGTGTGTGTGTGTTTTGTGTATGTGTGTGTGTGTGTGCGGAGGTTTTTGACCTTTCGAAACTGTTAATCTGTCTTGAGTGGAAGCTCCATTTACTTTGTAGCCTAAATCGTTGCACAATTAATACACTTTTTTTAAATGATTAATACGGACGCCATGTGGATCACTGATGGAGGTAAATAAATATCTCAACCTTTTTCAGTCCCTTGAGACAGATCATTCGCTTTTCCTCAGAAAAGTTTCGTTCTCCTCGAAGTTCCTAGTGCACCTGGAAAGAGTGTGAAAGAGCCTAATTCAGCTTCGCGGTGTTCTGGTTCAGGGCTCGCGCAGAGAGACGCGTCTCAAAACGCTTGAACACCGAATTTGCATCTTTTTGACAAATACATACAAAATATGTCAAAATACCTGTCTTGGAAAGTATGTTCGAAAAAAAACTGTCGAGTAGTATGTCTTAAGCGAAAGTAAACAGTTGAGAAAAAAATAGTATGTGTATTATACTGGATGCAGTCATCTCTCTTAAAGTGACCGCGCCTAATTTAGTTAATGTTAATCCAAGAAAATGAAAGAAAGAAAATCACTCACTGCTCTTGACTGAATTACTTTGTAGTTTTAACAAGAATTAATGCACATTCAAAACAACAATTATTCAGACACCATATATATATATATATATATATATATATATATATATATATATAATATATATATATATATATATATATATATATATATATATATATATATATATATATATATTTACTAGTAGGTGCAAGACACAAAAAAAAATTATTACTAATGTGACCTTTTCACACCACAGACTTAACAGAATTAAGCATTGCTTGGTAATTGTTCAACAAAGTATTGTGTAAATATTGTCATATTAACAGTATGAAGTTTTGGTTTATTGTAATCCATTACAAATCTTTCTATCAAAGTTATCTGACATTATCAAGATGAATTTGTTCTGATAGTTTAACACTGATTTCTTGTCATATTTTATTACCATTTTCTAAACCATAGCAAATAAACTGTGATAATGTGAGAAAAAGTGAAGGTGTCTGAATAAATAATGGTTTGATTATATATTTAATTGTTACAGTGAAGACTATGCAGTGCTATTTTACATTTAATTATCCGGTTTCTGAACCTAGACACTTACAAACTTGAAAAAACTAAAACATTGTGTTAATAGCACAAATAAATAAATAGAATGTGCATAAAAATTCAACAATTTCAAACAGGGCCCACTGTGCACCCTGCAACGGGCCCCCGCAAACCCCAGCTACGGCACTGCTTATTATTATTATTATTATTTTATTATTTAATTTTTTTGTGTGCCAAATTTCACTACGTTTCTTGTCGTCCTGTAAAACCTGTTAAAAAAAAACGTTTCATAGCCTTATTTTAGAAATCCCGGAGGGAGCATGGGAAATCTATGGAAGCACATTTCCATCACTGAATAAAAAAAATTAAAAAGGAAATTGCGACTTTTTATCTCACAATTCAGATTTTTTTTCTGACTTTGCAATTCTGACTTTCTTTTTACAGAATTATGAAATAAAAACTCCCAATTGTGAGATTTTTTTGGGAAAAGACTGATATGTTTTCAGAATTGCTAGGTTGTATCACTCAATTCTGTGAGAATTGCAAGATAATAGTCAGAACTGTGAGGGGGAAAATCGCAATTTCCTTTTAATTTTTTTTTGTTTAGTAGTGTAAACGGGCTTTTAGTACCTCCTAAACACTTAATATTGTGTGGAAAAATGAAGTCTTGGCATTAAGCTGCATCAGAGAAATAAAATATATTCCACGTGGAGACCCAAATAACAACAAAAAACAGGCTACAGAAGTTGTGCTTCTCATCGACACTTAGCCTATGTGTGTAAGTTATGAAGAATAATTAAAATAACAGCTTTAGTAGTAGCTTTCACATGTGTCATGAGCTTGATGGTTGCAGTTCAGTAAGTGATGGGTAGTCATCGTATAACGAAAGATTCTCTGACAGATTCAGCGAGTTCTTTCAATGAAAGATTCATCAGACTGATCCAAATCATTAACTCCTAAATATGAGTCTTTTTGTGCAGTTCATTACAACTACATACTCTTAATAGCTGCTGGTCACATTGTACAAAGCGCTGGCAATCTCTGCTTGGATCTGCAACATATTTGTGGTGTTTCACGTCACGTCACTAACAAATTTTATGTGCTTCTTATTATTGCAGATGTGATGTCTATCAGTAAAAAGTGCACTCTTTAACAGGGAACTGTGTTTTTCTGTTCCAATAAATGTTATTGTGGAAACAGTTCATACATCGACTGCCTTTCTACTATTCTCCTATATGTCTGTCGATAATATTCAGTTAGGAGTTTGTAGTTAGATTGGGAAGTTATTACATTGTTTTATACAATGAATTACAGCATTTGTCTGACATTTCTCTTCATTCTAGTGGTAATGATACAGATACACTTTACAGCAGGATCCAACTCCATATCAAAGCAATGTTTATTCTATGTGTTGGTAAAATCTGGTGTGCCATGAAGGTCTGTGACTATTTCTGGTGTCAGCAGGACAGGGGGTGTGTGGACATGTGCTCTGTGCGTAATAAAAATACCTCGACCTGTTTTATCCATGTGATGAGGCCAAGTAGAAAAAGCTGTGTTCAAAACATAAACCGATATAAATCACATGTAAATTCACTGAATTTTTTTTTGCAACCAAGATACTTGAGCAATCATTTGCATTCTGTCCTAATTCATGATCTCCCATCTCATTTTGCAACATACGGTAGACATGCTTTTCAAGAATGTAATGAACAAAGAGGACAAGTCTTGACATTAATTTGTAACAGTCCTTCCCTCCCCTGAATTCTTCTCATTTCGGCTGTTCACATTCAAGCAATAGATGAATAAACCTCAGTGTCCTGAATGAGAGCAAGTTCATGGTGTGAAAGGGCGTCTGTTCATAAATTCTTACATTAACTTTTGTGGTCTTCAGTACACATTCAGGCATGAATAAGTCTCAGATGCAGGCAGGAATGTTTTTTTTTCTTTCGAAAGTGTGGTGTATAAATTTGGTATAAAGTAGGATCTCAAAGACATGGAGAAAGGGTCAAATTTTCCCTTCAAGTTTTATATTTTATGTTTGCATTTAAATTTAATTAAGTGTTCAAATGTTTTGTGTTGTGTCCTAATTGTCCAAGCCTGAATTGTTGTATTAACATCATGTAGAATGTATCCATTCTTTTGGTTTCTTCATTCTCCAGTGCAATGGCTCCGCCGCTCTCGCAGGCCTACAGGAGGCGCTGGTGGATGGCTGTCACATCAATCATAGAAAACCTGCTCTTCTCTGCTGTATTGTTGGGTTGGGGCTCCCTTCTTATCATGCTGAAGAATGAGGGCTTCTACTCGCACCTGTGTACAGGTACATGATTAGAAGATATCCACACTGACAGACTAAGTCTTGTTCAGAACAGTTTTATAAAACGGCATCATGCAGAGGTTTAATGTATCTTATTCTTCCTGTGATACTATTAGAGAATGTCACAGAGACTCACACTAATGTGAGTTTGACGGAACAGACGGTTTGGCTGAGCTGTATTGAGCAGGAGGAGATTCTGAATCTGGGCTTTACGATTGGCTCGTTCATCATCAGCGCAGCCACTCTGCCGCTGGGTATCCTGATGGACAAGTTTGGACCACGTCCAATCAGATTGTTTGGCAGGTGAGAGACAAACAGATATTAGCATGAAGCCAGTTTTCGGTAAAGTTTTCAACTCTAGAAGGTCAGCATTACAGCCTACTTTCAATACTACTCATGTCCTGCAACCCGCATCTTGGTCACTTCCACCAACTCTCTGTTTTTGTGACTCTTGTAGTTCGTGCTTTGCCTTATCCATGGCTTTGATTGCAGTGGCATCTTATGATCCAAAAGGTCAGTGTTAAGCCACATTTAATGGTTTCAGGTGTTTCACAGCCAGAACCAAAATACTATATACAGGATGTACAGTAGAAGTATAATGACACTATATATACACACAGACTCATAGCTAAATTAATCCAAATTAGTTAATCTGTATATTTAAAGTTTTATAAGCAATGAAGGCATTGTTTCTTCTTTGCATTCACAGTGTTATCAGCTATCATATTTATTGCTGTGTCCATGAATGGGTTCGGAGGAATCTGTCTAACCTTCACTTCACTCACAGTAAGACACCTGTTCTATATTCTGAAGGCCTATTGAAGTTTTAATGTATTTGGGGTCAGTTTAATTATTTTTTCAGTGGGTGGTGGTCATGTTGACATTCAACTCTCTATTGGTGTTAAAATGTGTGTGTGTGTGTGTGTGTGTGTGTGTGTGTGTGTGTCTATAACACTACCATAAAATGTGTTGTTGTTTTTTCATTGATTTTATATATATATATATATATATATATATATATATATATATATATTACTACAATTTAAAATAACTGTTTTCCACTTGAATATATTTAAAAATACATTTTATTCCTGCAGTGGCAAGAATTTTCAGCATCATCACTTCGGTCTTCAATGTCACATGATCAATCAGAAATCTTTCTCATATGCTGATTTGCTGCTCAAGAAACATTTCTTATTTTTATGAATGCTGAAATAATGTTGTCATAATTTTTTTGAAAACTGCAGTACACTACCATTTAAAAGTTAGAAGTGAATCAGATTGAAAAAAATAAAATAAAATAATAATAAAAATACTTTTATCCAGCAAGGATACATTTCTATTAAATACTGTTGTTTAGAATTTTCTAATCATCAAAAAATAGTGGAAAACACAATAAATGTATAGATTTTTACAAAACGAATAAGCTGCATAAACTGTTTAGCACTGAACCCTGAAAATCCAGCTTCTGACAGCTTTTGCCATGACAGGAAAAAATTCCATTTTAAAATATATTAAAATAGAAAAAAGTGATTTTAAATAATATATTTTTCTATATTAATATATGCTAAGTTTGTGTGTGCATCTGAAAGTGGTTGGAATAATCTCTGTATGCATGTCTGTGGACATGTGTAAGGTGAAATGCAAACCTTTGAATACTGCTCCTCATTGCATCATATCAAAACACATGATTTGCGCATTTCTTCTTGTGCATATAAGATGCCATTTTCTGCACTTTCATGAGTTTCTGCTCTTGTCTGTTGCTGGTCACTTCAGTGCTGCACATGTTTTCCATCCCCTCGCTCTACAGTCTGGCATACCGATCTCAGCCAATCACAGCACAGATCTGTCTTCACGCCCTCTACTCCACCAAGCCCACCGTCTCCCAACATAACATGCACTGTCCTTGCTTTCCCTCACGTGTCCCCCTTATTTTTATTCTACCTAGAATGTATCATAATTGTTTTAAGATGAATTCATATATGGAGTGTAATTTGTAATTCACTTCATGTATCCTAGTATTTATGTCATCCCAAAGTTCACAACCAATTTAAAACTTGTAAGTGTACAATTAAAATGATCAACTTACAGTTATCCAACATACAGTAGATCTGAACATATTATATAGGTACAGTATAACAAGGGAAATTTGCATAGATTTTATTAATCTGGATTTGATTGGATGATAAAAAGAGGACATTAAAGCAGAAATAGTTTCTTGGTCATTTTGTGCTTGACTTGTAGATATGATACATTATTTTCCAGTTAAATCATTTTGTCTTAAAAACATGCAAACATTGCCACAATGTCCCCTTTTTAGTTTATCAAGTGCACTGATCTTTTCCACCCTCCTCTTTCTGTCCTCTTGTGTCTGTGATCTTTGTGTGTTTACTGTCCGGCCTGTCAAATTTCATAGTTGCATACTGGCGCACACACACACACACACACACACACACACACACACACACATACTGAGTTGAACTTAGATAAAAACCTGAATCATGATTTCTATATGAGCTCCGCATGTAATGTATATGAACCGTGTGTATAATATAATCAAACGAACAAACTGTTTAAATAGTTTTAGATGGAGTATGGCATGTCACACTGAAGGACATGTCAGCTTCCTGAAAGTATTTCATTTCAGCAACCTATTCATATGCTAAAATATTACATTTATATTTAAGAGATGGCAATGAACTGTCTGTGTTTGCGTCAGTCTGAATAGGGACATCAATGTTTGTTTGTGTGTGTGTGTTTATCTGGTTGGAGTGGTAGAGCATTGTTGGTACAACAGCACAGGATTATGCTTAGCTCAGCATTTGATCATCCCCACAAATATATTACGGTATGCTATGCTGAATGATTTAAATAAATCAGAGCTAATTATACACTCAGAAAAAAAAAATGCTACAAAACTATCACTCTTTCAAAAGGCATGTACTTTTAAAGTACTAATAAGTACCTTTAAGATACTAATATTTACTATTTATTGTTGAATAATGTGTAAAGATATACCCTAATAACAAACGAGTGGAACATATTCCTGATTTTTAATCACATATCTCAGCCTGTGAATGTCTGCATGTATGTAATGAAATATAATTGTATGTTATAAAATAAATATAATTACATATTAAACAACTATATTTTAATAGTATTAATAGTTATACTTATATATAAGCAATTATGTATAATAATTATATTTAAATATTAAATCAATTAAATTCTGCATTTATTTATTATGTACATATCATCAAACTTTTTATGTATAAGCAGTAGCAAACACCCATGTATGGTGAAATTCTACAGGCTGTAACATCACTGCATGAGGAGTGGTCTTCACTTATGTGTGGCTGAAGGCTGTTTCTAACTTCCAGCTAATCATGCTCTCTAGTGGCAATAGACAAACGTTACAGTTTGAATTCACATACTTATTTATGATTCTTCTCAGTTGCCAAATATGTTTGGAAATGTGCGGTCTACGATTCTTTCGCTCATGATTGGCTCATACGCGTCCTCTGCTGTCACCTTTCCAGGAGTCAAGGTAGAGATTGTTTAATTAAGCTACTAACAAGTTCAAACAACTTAACTCTATTTAGACATTTAGTCTTGCAGTGCAGCATAAGAACATGACTCTTTCTGCCTTGTCCTCTAGCTGATCTATGATCTGGGCGTCTCATTTTCGGTTATATTCTGGGGATGGGCAGGGTTTGCCTGCCTCGTCTTCCTTAACTGCTTTTTTAACTGGCCGGGAGAATCTTTTCCTGGCCCTGAGGACATCAGATACACGTCAGTACATGTCAAATACATACACTGTATGCCTAAAAAATTTGACAAGACCTAAACATCACATACAAAACATTTGTCTATTGTTGTAAAACCGTGCATGAATTTCTGTTCCTCTTGATTTCACAGTACAATGGTGAAGGTGAGAAGTGAAGTAGCGGACCAAAGGATGTCTGAAGAAAGTTCTTTCACTCAGGAGACTCCTAAAGAGCAAGAGGCGACCAAACAGCAACGTTCCACGGATGAAGCTCCCAGCGATGGACCAGCTGCTCAGAGCCAGGGCAAGTCTCACAAACACACCAAATGATTGAGAGTCTGATAATAAAATAATCTTTATGTTGTCACTGTTCGGACCGCAGGATCTCCTCCCTTTCTCCGTTCTGTGTGCTCACCTATTTTCCTGTGGAGCATCATCACCATGGCGATGACCCAGCTCCGTCTCATTTTTTTCATGGGTGCCATGAATAAGATGCTGGAGTTCCTCGTTACCCACGGTGACCCTAATCGTGAGCATCAGCTGAACATTTTCAAAGTTGTTTTGAATGAAATAAAAAAATATGGAAGAAAATGATTCTGTTCTTTAAAATGTTTTTTCATAACTTTGCTTATGGACAGATGGGAAAATGTAATGAAACAAACATAAAGGAGTTTGCTATAGTTTTGCAGAAGCATGTGTTAGTGGTGGGTGTTTGTAAGTGTGTAGTAAAGTTAGTAGTTTAAATTGTCTTTATATTGCATTATTATATTATATATTATTTATATTGCACTTCCTGTTTGTGTCTGTCTAGCCTCAGAGGAGTTGGTGAAGGAGGCAGAGGAGAAAGGTGAGAAAAGTCATATTATTTTGGTTTTGGTTTTATAACAAACAGATATTTGGACACTTATGGCACACTTAAAGGGGCAGTTCACCAACATGGGAAAATTCTTCATTGACTCACTGTCTACTTGTTCCAAACGTGTATGAATTTCTTTCTTCTGTCGAACACAGAATGAGATGTTTTGAAGAACGTCTGTAAACAAACAGTGACCTTCATTTGGATTGTAAATCAGTGGCTACAATCAATTGTCTGGTTACCAACATTCTTCAAAACATTTTATTTTGTGTTAAACTTAAGAAAGAAACTCAGTTAAAATGCAATGCAAGAAACTCAATACAGGTTTGGAACAAGTGAATGATTAGTTAAAGATGACAGAAGTAAAATTTTTGGGTGTACTGTCCCTTTAATGTATCATATCATATTAAAAAAAAACTAAATATCAAACCAGGGAGAAATTTGAAGGAATCAAGCGAACCTTGACCTTGACACCAGTTGGTAAACATTTTAAAATGTCTCACTAAAGTTAAATTACTTCTGATAAAAAAAAAAATCTAGTTTCATTTATTTGGTTTAATATGTAATGTATCAGTATAAGTATCAAGCAGTCCAATATCAGGAATATATGACAACAGTACTCAGGGAAGTGCTTGTATAGTGAGTGGAATATGTGTGTGTGTGTGTGTGTGTGTGTGTGTGTACTGGTATATATTTATATTGAAGACACAAATGTGTATAATGACATGGGTACAACTATGTAAACATGGTTTATAAGGACACTTCCTATTTACGCCTATGGAAAGTCCCAGTAAACCACAAATGCAAGTGTATGTGTGTGTGTGTGTGTGTGTGTTATAGTGAATCTCTACTCGTCCATCTTTGGCACTCTTCAGCTGCTCTGCCTGGTGTCCTGTCCTCTGATTGGCTACATCATGGACTGGAGAATGAAGGAGTGTGAGGACGTGGTGAATTCAGCCAAGGGAGAAAAAAGGTGAAGGTGGTGAAAGAGAAGGAGAGAAATGTTCACTTACTTCGATACAGTATTGTTCAAAATAATAGCAGTACAATGTGACTAACCAGAATAATCAAGGTTTTTAGTATATTTTTTATTGCTACGTGGCAAACAAGTTACCAGTAGGTTCAGTAGATTGTCAGAAAACAAACAAGACCCAGCATTCATGATATGCACGCTCTTAAGGCTGTGCAATTGGGCAATTAGTTGAAAGGGGTGTGTTCAAAAAAATAGCAGTGTCTACCTTTGACTGTACAAACTCAAAACTATTTTGTACAAACATTTTTTTTTTCTTGGATTTAGCAATCCTGTGAATCACTAAACTAATATTTAGTTGTATGACCACAGTTTTTTAAAACTGCTTGACATCTGTGTGGCATGGAGTCAACCAACTTGTGGCACCTCTCAGCTGTTATTCCACTCCATGATTCTTTAACAACATTCCACAATTCATTCACATTTCTTGGTTTTGCTTCAGAAACAGCATTTTTGATATCACCCCACAAGTTCTCAATTGGATTAAGGTCTGGAGATTGGGCTGGCCACTCCATAACATTAATTTTGTTGGTTTGGAACCAAGACTTTGCCCGTTTACTAGTGTGTTTTGGGTCATTGTCTTGTTGAAACAACCATTTCAAGGGCATGTCCTCTTCAGCATAGGGCAACATGACCTCTTCAAGTATTTTAACATATGCAAACTGATCCATGATCCCTGGTATGCGATAAATAGGCCCAACACCATAGTAGGAGAAACATGCCCATATCATGATGCTTGCACCTCCATGCTTCACTGTCTTCACTGTGTACTGTGGCTTGAATTCAGAGTTTGGGGGTCGTCTCACAAACTGCCTGTGGCCCTTGGACCCAAAAAGAACAATTTACTCTCATCAGTCCACAAAATGTTCCTCCATTTCTCTTTAGGCCAGTTGATGTGTTCTTTGGCAAATTGTAACCTCTTCTGCACATGCCTTTTTTTTAACAGAGGGACTTTGCGGGGGATTCTTGAAAATAGATTAGCTTCACACAGACGTCTTCTAACTGTCACAGTACTTACAGGTAACTCCAGACTGTCTTTGATCATCCTGGAGGTGATCATTGGCTGAGCCTTTGCCATTCTGGTTATTCTTCTATCCATTTTGATGGTTGTCTTCCGTTTTCTTCCACGTCTCTCTGGTTTTGCTCTCCATTTTAAGGCATTGGAGATCATTTTAGCTGAACAGCCTATC
The DNA here is from genome assembly GCF_023724105.1 of Carassius gibelio. Taxonomy (NCBI): domain Eukaryota; kingdom Metazoa; phylum Chordata; class Actinopteri; order Cypriniformes; family Cyprinidae; genus Carassius; species Carassius gibelio. The sequence goes on from NC_068396.1 coordinate 25,481,194, forward strand.
ATTTTTTGCACCTCTTTATAGGTTTTCCCCTCTCTAATCAACTTTTTAATCAAAGTACGCTGTTCTTCTGAACAATGTCTTGAACGACCCATTTTCCTCAGCTTTCAAATGCATGTTCAACAAGTGTTGGCTTCATCCTTAAATAGGGGCCACCTGATTCACACCTGTTTCTTCACAAAATTGATGACCTCAGTGATTGAATGCCACACTGCTATTTTTTTGAACACACCCCTTTCAACTAATTCAACTAATTGCCCAATTGCACAGCCTTAAGAGCGTGCATATCATGAATGCTGGGTCTCATTTGTTTTCTGAGAATCTACTGAACCTACTGGTAACTTGTTTGCCACGTAGCAATAAAAAAATATACGAAAAACCTTGATTATTCTGGTTAGTCACATTGTACTGCTATTATTTTGAACAATACTGTATGTGAGTTACATTGTTAACTGTATCCTTTCCTTGTTTTCTTCAGTCCCTCAGGGCCTCCAAAAAGGGACAGAAAGATCCAGAAACTCACCAACGCCATCAGAGCTTTCATTTTTACAAACACCCTGCTATTCATCTTTGGCATCATCTCTCTCATAGACAATCTACCCGTACAGGTTAGACACAAATTCACTTATTTGTTCAGAAATACTGCAGAATGTTATTTAGATATTTAATGATATATAATTACAATTTTATTAATTAATTTTTCATATATAAATTAGCATTTTTATATTCATATACAACTCTTTAATTTAATTTAATTTAATTTAATTTAATTTAATTTAATTTAATTTACCATATATGACTTTTCACCATATATCATTTTAATTTATTTTAAAAAAATTATATAATTGTGCACATATCCATAATATTAGTATATAATCAGATACATTAAATTAATAGTAATAATAATAATAAAAACATTTTAAAAACTTTTGACCTTGCTGTGTTTATGCTGCAAAACATGAAAATGTTGATGAGCATTAATTATTATATTTCTTTTTCTTCTTTCTGATCAGGTGGTGTCATTTGTTCTTCACACTGCAGTCCGGGGTTTTATTCACTCCTGCTGTGGTGGGCTCTACGCCGCTGTGTGAGTCTTTACGTTTTTGAAATGTTTTGAAATTGCGTGTTTGGCATTTTTATTACTTTTTTGTCTTCATAGTTTTTATTACATTTTAGTTTTAGTTATTTTAGTTTCTGTTATTCTAGTACTTTACACAAAACTGATAAATGTTGCCTTGGCATCTAAGTGCATTAAAATAAGTTTTAAGTTTTTTTATATTTTAGTTTTCAGTTAATATTTATATTATGATAATGTTTTTTTGTTGTTGTTTTTAAATGGGTTTTAGTTTTAGTTAATGATAATACTCTGATTCGAATCTCAAGTAACTGTAAAAATAGTTCCATAAGTTGCATATGTGTAATATTTGCAGTTTAGTTCATCCTCAAAGTGTTTATTTGTATATTTAGCTACCCAACCAATCACTTTGGCACTCTGACGGGCTTGCAGTCCATGATCAGTGCTGTTTTTGCCCTCCTACAACAACCACTCTTCATGTGCATGGTGGGACCATTGAAGGGTGATCCTTATTGGGTGAGACACCAATACACCATTCATGTATATACACATTTGCATTTAAGTAGTGCAGGTCAACAGAATCAAGATTTTGGATGAAGTACCAAACATAACACTTTCTGAATCAACAGATCAACTTGAGCCTGCTTGTGTTCTCATTGGTTGGATTCCTGCTGCCGGGATACCTCTTCTACCACCGGAGACAAATTACAAAGGAGAATGCAGCACTTAATAGACTGTCAGTGAGCCAGTCAGCGCAGGAGAGCAACAGCCTCAGACAAACAAATGATTCAGCAAAATATCAAATCAACGGGAACGTCTGAGGTGGAAAACATTTAGGATTGTGAATTATACGCCAGATTTATGAGTTATGATATCATGGCACTTCAGAAACTGAATTATTGGCCTTCGTGTTCAGTCAATGTTGAGTCTTGACAAATATAAAACAGTGTTAAAAAACAAGCAAATGTGCAATTTAAAGCATCAAACAAGACTTTGACTGTGTGACTGGTCAGGAAGTATTTTCAAGGCTTTTATTATCAATTAGAAAAACTTTATGCCATGACCTACAATATATAGTCTGCAGTTTTCTCCATTTATTATTATTGCATTGGCACTTTGAGATGTCCATTAAGTGGTAGCAGAACCAGAAGGCATTAAATATGATCAAAAACATTGACCCTTCCTTCCATGAATCACCTCCTGCCTCGTCACTTTTGTTTTGCTCCATTAAGAAAATCACAGTGTTACTGTGCACAATTAATCAGTGGATTTTATACCAAAGACAATCATTTTTAATCAAAAATGACTGAACTTGTATTCTATCTTGTTATGATCTTCTTTATGGATGTGCAGGACACAGACATATTCAAATTCCCTAGTATGCCTAGTAATAAAAAATGTTAAATAACATTTGCCATATGCAGAATGTAGAGAATGTAATGTCCTCCTAGATGGTAACCCTCATCCTCCTTCCTTCAAAACTCAGGTAAATGAGGCAGGGCTTCATGTAATGCTCACTTTACCTTGGCATGGATCATTTTAATATTAAACCTTTTTTTTTGCCATCCCTCTCTCACTAAACTTGATGGAAATGCAGCTTTATATGATAAGTGGTAAATACAGATGATTTGTTTTATCGCAGAGGCCAGTTTTGCACTATATTTTTTGTTTCAGAAGTGCTGTTTTGAATGTTACAGAACTGTAATCATGTGATCGGTTTCAATGATTACTGATGGTTCAACATAATGCTGCTTGTACTGTGCACACGACTGTAAATATGCCTGAAAGAAAAAATAAATCAAATATTTTCTCTCAAATCAGCCCATTTCTAAGCTGACTGGTTTATTTGTAAAAGAAAAAGGTTTTTAAAAAGTTGAATGAAAAATGATTCTTCATACTCATAAATAGACACAGAGGCACTAAGACACAAATATAACAGATACGATGTTTACCAGGTGTTCTGGTACATTATATAATGATATACTCTCACACATATATACACACACATCTGAGTCACTGTAACATTAAATCTGTGACGTCTTAAAAAAGGCCCAATTGTCCAGCTTGTGCTTCTCTTCTTCTCGCTCCTCGTGTTTTTATCTCAGACTGCTGCCGCTGGGCTGAGCTCCAGTCATGCCTGGGTGATCAGGGCTGTGGCGATTCTGAACATGGACAAATAACGATATTGTATTTTAGCAGAGATATCAGGTGTACTACTTATCACAATTGAATTAATAATGTATGAACAAATCAAAAACATACTCTACTATTAGAAGTTTTACGGTGTGAAATTAATACTTGTACCAAGGATGCATTAAATGTATCAAAAGTGACAGTACAACATTACTGTTTTACTGTATTTTTGATAAAAATAAATAAATGGTGAGCATAAGAGACTTAAAAAAAACCATACTGAGCCCAAAGTTTTTGAACAGCAGTGTAGAAGATTTCTTATAAATTAAGGCCAATTGTAATCTGTAATGTCATATGAAGACCATAAAAACTCCAATTAACCTTTTTCTTCTTCTTATCTTTCTTCTTTTTCTTTCTGTCTGGGTCATCGTCCTTCTTTTTCTTCTTCTTCTTATGGTCTGAATCTGACGGAGTTTCTGTGGATGTGAGATGTGAGTTTGACAGTCAGGATTTAAGCAAACGTTTGTTTCTTTGTGTGTTTGTGTTTGACCGTCACCTGGCGGTAAGGGATCCTGAGGCCGAAGATGTTTATGCTTGTGTTTGTTCTTCTTCTTCGGTGGTTGAATGTGCATCAGTCTGTACTGCTCTGGTAACTTTGTCAGGACAGAGAGAGTCATATAAATCTTGCTCGCAAAACAACAAAGACCTCAACAAACCTCTGAGTACAGTCAAAGCTGAGGCAGCATCAGTTACACTTGCCTCCCTAAATGCAAAGTGGATCCTTCTTTAGCCTCTCTCACAAACAAACAAACAAACAAACACTTACAGGGCCAGTGTGTAGCCTGAAGCCGGTCAGCATAGCCCCAGTGAGAGGACTGAACGAGTTGTTGCAGACTGGTGGCTTTTCAATGAGAGATCGCAGAGAGCTGTTGTCCTGAATGCCTGGGCTGTCGATCATACCTGGAGTACAGAAGGATCAACAAACTAGGCAGTGGCGGATAGTTAAAGGGATAGTTCACTCCAAAATAATAAAAAAGAAACTAAATGATAACAGAATTTGCATTTTTAGGTGAACTATCCCTTTAAGGTTCTAGAACTACTGTAATATTGGCTGTAAAAGGTAAAAGGACGCATACACACCAGGAAGCTCTGGAAGGAAGTTGCTGAGTTTCTCCTTCACCTTTTTTCCGCAGAACTTGTTATAAGCGTGCTCCAGATTGTAGTGTGTGATGAGATTAGTGTGTCCTGTCAGCTCATTCTCCACTGTGAAGAAGACTTGAGTGTTAACTGGTTCACAAAGGTGACAAACTCTAAAATAACACACTACCATTACAAAATACACCATAAGGATATTTGGTTACCTTTGACACATCTGCTGTAATGACTTTGTTTTATTTAATCGATAGATTACAACAAAATAATCAAGTTTTAGAATTACCAAAGTTTGAAATGCAAAATGTTCTTCAGGATCCCACTATTTTTAACTAATATATAGCTCACAGAAAAACATGTAATGTATATTCATAATAGAAATTGTCAATAAATTGTAAGATTTTTTTTATTAATGTTTATTAATTTACATGATTTTTTCACTCCTTGAAATTTTTTTCATTAATTTTGAAAAGCTGGTTTTGTCTCAGATGTCCTCTTGAAAGTTTTATGAGGCCCTCTAGTGGCTAAAAACTATAGCTCTAACTTAAACTATTATTGTTAATAAAAACAAAACCGAAACAAATGAATAGGCCTAAGTGATTTTCTTTTTATTATATTTTTAAATAACAGTGACTATTGTTAACTATTACTATACAGTTAACTACTGTTAATATGGTAATAGTATAACATTTGGTTTGGTACCATGGTTATTTGGACATAGTACCGTGGTATTCTATGAATTACCATGTAAATACCTGGGTACATGCTAAACAATCACTCTAGCTGACACTGACAGTATTTTATCATATATTATTATTACTCACGGGGCAGTTCTCGCAGCAGGTAGAAGGGCTCGTTCATCGCCGCGGGTTTCCTGATCGGACCCCCTTCATCCACCATCTGATGCTGGAAACACATCGGGCCCATGTTTTGGGGCACCTGAGGCTTCCCGGATCCGAAGCCGAGCGCAGAGGGCCCCGCGGGACCCTGTGAATCTTGCTGACCATACAGAGAGAAGATCTCGGTCATGATGGCGAAACTACACTACGATGTTATTACTGTGTGGACGTCTGTCTCGGCTTTGCTAACGTTACTGCAGAACGACGAGCTGTTGACAATTGCTTCCGGTTGTTTGGGGAAATTTACCGTAATTTATCAAGCAACGCTACGTGATCTTATTGTACCCAGCTCCTAAACTGCACAAAATATACTCATATAATGCGCCAATAAAATGCATTCAATTGTATAATTCTGTAATTTTTCTGCATTAATAATTCTATAAGATGAGACAAATAATTAACATTTGTGTCAGTGACGCATGTCAAAATTGTCGCTGGGAGTACATGTATTACGGTAAAGAAAAGACGCGAGATACTTCCTCTTGTCCTTCCCTTTATGTGACATCACGACCAATAAGCGACGTCTGTTTAGGAACGTGTCCAATCAATGGGCGCGCTTTAAAGAGGCGGGGCGGATTTTTTCTTCGTCCGCAGTGACCTCTGTCCCTTTAAATCGTTTAATTCATTTGCCGATGAATATTGTCTCGCATTGATAGCGGCGTTGACGCGGACTCTGCTGTCTCGGATCGTCGCAGCACTTGTTGTCTAAAAATTAAAAATTAAAATGGCTTTATTGACACCTCTTTTCGCGTTTCTGTATCATTTGCCGCAGGTTTACAAATGGCTCCTAAAGCCATACTACATCGCCTCGTTATTTATGTCTGTCGCGTTCCTGCTGGTCCGCAAGACGCCTGGCATCTGCGAGCATCTTTCGACGCAGCGCGAGGATGGAAATTCATGCGATTTCGACTGGGTATGTATAAAGCAGACCTTTGGGGTATAAGACATGTTTAATCATGACGGATACAGCTAACCTGCTTCGTAACAAGGGGACTGGGTAGTGGCCAGCAGATTTTGGGGGTCGCTATTTAGCTGGCAAGAAAACAAGCACAATTGAAAAAAAAAAAGAGTTTAGAGTGCCATGCATAAAACTAATGCATGTGGAAATAAGAAACTTGCCAACGTGCCCCACGTGTGTCATTCACTGTTGTGTCTTATATATATATAAGGTCCCAGAAACATTTCCAGCCCAAAGCTTACTCAAAACCTGCCCAAAAAGAATGAAAACTAGCTACATTTTTTCCCTTTCCAATCATAGCTGACAGCAGCTTTGTGTCATTAATTCCCTTTAAAATATACATTTTGGTTTGATTTATTCTGTTTCGAATCTTAGCAAGACTTGTTTATATGTAGTATGTGCATATGAAATTATTTAATCTGTATTTATTTGTGTAATTTTAATTTTCAGCACTTTTCATTAAAAAAAATTGTCATCACTTTTTCCATAATAAAACTGATATGTCCAGAAATATTTTTTTTTCCATATATCGATATTTATCAGAATATTCATTTACCATTTTCATGGAAGGAAATACTTTGAGAATGCATGTAAACACACACAACGCACACAGAATATATACTATTGTTTATATTATTTAAGTTTTATATTATTAAGTGTCTTTACTATATAACATTTATATTAATCTCAGCCTTTGTTTGTAATTATTTTTTTAGAGAGAGGTGGAGATACTGATGTTTTTAAGTGCTATAGTCATGATGAAGAACAGAAGAGCAAGTAAGAGTTTCTCCTTTCTTAAAACACTCTTTTCCATCTTTGTGCAGTTCTTTTCTCTATTGAGAGTGAGGAGTCACTTGCCGATTTGGGTTGATTTGGGAGGGGTCTGAGCCGGTCGGCCATGATGGCAGGATACGCTATCGGTTACCAGGGGCAATGCCTTCAGAACTTCACAGAGGCGCGACTAAACATTTCAGAGCGCTTTCATTTTTGCGCATTTATTTTGTCGGCGGAACAGATCGAGACGGATCTACGAATACGAGAAAGAAAAGGAAGAAAGTAAAGCAATGCAAAAACATAAGGCGAAAGAAAGGGGACCTTACAGGAACAAACTCACACCAAGCGCAAAACAGCGGTGTTTAGAGAAGCTCTCAGGCATCCGAAATATCGACCCATACGAGCTCCCTGCAGCGGCACAGTGACCTGAACAATTTACCTCAGTGCACACATATGGACATTGGGAATTATATTGTTTACGATGTAAGTCACCGTGCATTCACGCTGTTAATGGTTTTAATCTAACCAGGACATTTATATCTTGCAATCACACATTTAACTACCCTAGCCAACCCAGATCTGGTTTGTCCACTTTGCAGCCCCCAACACAAAAACCTGGTACAGTATGTGTCATTGGGCTAAAATCAAATTATAACTAAACATACACAGCTTTAGCCTACATCAAAACATGTTGGAAATGTTTGTATACATTGAACATCTCGTTACAATCTAGTGTTTTACGAAACAGTCGCAGTTAATTACTCTGTCATTTTGGTCAAGAAGTGCATTCTAAATGAAATGTAATTACAATACGCTAAAACGCATGTGAATAAACTTACTTTGGCCAGTACAACACTGTTTTCATCACCTGCTGTAGATGGACCCAGCCACACCAGAAAGCCTCATAACTTTCCAAAGTCTTGTGGCTTTTAAACTCCTGCATTGTGTAGTCACTTAAACCAAAAACAATATAATTCACAACGTCCATATGTGGGCATTGAGGTAAATGGTCCAGGTCTCTGTGCTGCTGCCGGGAGCTCGTATGGGTCGATATTTTTGATGCTTGAGAGCTTCTCCAAATACCGCTGTTTTGCGCTTGGTGTAACCTAAAAAAAACTGTATTCCATTGTTCCTATGTTTTCCATGTGTATCGTGAGAGGTACTGGAGCAGTTTTTAACGCAGCAGTAACTTCCAGAAATGGTAAAACATTGCAGAATTGCGAGAACCTCCTCTTAACAACACAAGTAAACAATCCTGTCTCGCCGCCGGTGTCCTGCTAACATGGCGGAGACCGTGATATCGAGGGAGGGGCTTTGTGCTATGACGACAACTCCTCATTCTCAATAGCATTCTTTATTGACATTCAAATGCCAGCAAATAATCTCTTAACCATCATCATGGTCATTATGCTGAGGCTGAATGTGAAGGTTTTGTTTCTACACTAAACATTTGTGCACCTTTGAGTGTTTGTGCTCTCAGTGACGGTTGTCTATGTGTTTGTTGTCAAATCATTCATTCAGTGTTTCCATACACTCTTTCCCCCTCCTCCAGCTCTGCTCGACCCCTTTGAGTATGCATTTTCATATTATAAAGCAGTTCGTTATGAAATTTTTATATTTTTTTTCTTTGCTCCCCAGTTACCATCGAGCAGCACTTGGGCAACATCATCCTCTTTAGTAAAGTGGCCAATGTGATCCTGTTCTTCAGACTGGACATACGCTTGGGGCTTCTCTACTTAACTTTGTGTATTGGTCAGTATTTTTATTTTATCTTTTGCAAGATTTCAAACAGTCACTCAATTGGAACTGAGAACAAATAAAATCTAATTAAAATATGAACAAAGACTATTGATACTATAATACCACTGATGTATTGCAATGGCTGTTAATGTTCTCTAATCATTGATGCAGTTTTCCTGATGATCTGCAAACCTCCGATCTACATGGGCCCTGAATACATCAAGTACTTCAGTGATAAAACCATTGATGTGAGTATGTGGTCATACTACCCAGTTTCCATTGGACATGAGTACTTTAGTCATGGCTCATGAGCTGCTGGTTTTCAAAACACGTTTGCACAGAATGGAAAAAGAAGAGAAAGATCTGAACAATATGAATGAGAATGATTTATATCAGAAGAGCATCAGTGCTGGGCACACTTTATTCTGGGGCATCTCATTGCATACCAATCACGAACATCAAAGGGAACTACTGTAGCTTGAGTGTGCTTGGTTTATTAGTAACAGGATAAATGCTCATTACCATTGCAGCCCAGGATTCTTCGCAAATAAGCCATTTTCAAATTTCAGTTACATAGTTGAACTTTAACTCCAGCAGCCTGAGGGGAATGTTGAGTTCAAATATATGCTAGTGAGAAAAGATGCTTACTTTTCTTTTGTTTTCAGGATGAGTTGGAGAAGGATAACAGAGTGACCTGGATCGTGGAGTTTTTTGCTAACTGGGCACCAGAGTGTCAGTCTTTCGCCTCAGTCTATGCAGATCTGTCCTTGAAGTAAGAACCTTGCTCTTCATTATGGTTTAAATGGTTTTTGAGGGAAAGAAATGATATTTTTATACAGAAAATACATTAAACTGATCAGAAGCGACAGTAAAACATTGATAATTTGACAGGATATTTATTTATCAAAGTATCCTAAAAAAAAAAAACAATATTAATACAACATTTTTCTTGATCACCAAGCACGCAGCATTTGTATTGTATTAAAGGTGCATGGTTTTTGACTCTACTAAAGCATAAAAATACCATAATATGTTTGCAGATATTTAAGGAACATGCTAACAAGATAAGATAACATAATTGTTTATCTGAAAAACAATGCTACAGTCAGTTGGTTTGTGTAGCCCGCCCACTGCCAGTTTAGCCAATTGGATTTTGGCATCCTGGATTGCCAGTTAGTGGAAAACACAGCGTGTTTAATTTCATTCATGGACAAGTGCGCTCGTTCCTGTTTGTGTCTCAATCACGAAACCTCATGTGGGTCAAGTCTGAGGAGAGAGGCCGGGTGAAGAAAACCCTCTCAAATATTTTTAACGTGGACTGCAATACCTAGTTCAACCACTCGGTGTCAATCCTACATACTGCACCTTTAATATGTCATAACATTACTGTTTAAAATATATATATATATTTTAAACCATACCGACCTGAATCTTTTGACTTGTACTGTACATCCAGCCTCAGTTTCTGTGAATTAAAATATTCTGAACAGAAACAATGAACTTCTCTCTTACTCAGGTACAACTGTGCAGGGCTGAAATTTGGCAAAGTGGACATTGGTCGTTACAGTGAAGTAGCCAAAAAGTAAGTAGCTCTGCTGTGTCTCTGAGCTAATTGTAACAGACTTTAACGATGTGCAATGTTTGCTGTTTTTTTCCCCTCAGATACAGGGTCAGCACCTCTCCTCTCTCAAAGCAGCTGCCCTCTCTAGTGCTCTTCCAGGGAGGAAAGGAAATAATGAGGCGCCCTCAAGTGGACAAAAAGGGACGGGCAGTATCTTGGACCTTCACAGAGGTGAGGCTTAATCTTCAAAAAAAGACCATCAGGAGTGGAAAGACTTTGTCAGAAATATCCTTCAAACCCCCTCTTTTAATCTCTGTGTAGGGTGCTGTACTATACAGATAAATGTGTTTTTCCTTTGTTTCCAGGAAAACATCATCCGAGAGTTTAACCTCAACGAGTTGTATCAGAAGTCAAAGAAGCTTGGGAAGGCCAAAGGAGAGAAGTTCGAGAGGCCCAGCGAATCTGTGTTCCCCCCTGTGCCTGAAGAGGAAGAACCGGAGGCCGAGACCATCACCGCGATGGACACAGAGAGCAAGAAGGACAAATAGAAAGTGCATGCTGCTGAAGAGCACTGTGAATCACTTTGGGACTGGAGCAAAATGAGCTAATGTTCAGTATGCAGAAAAAGCATTATAAACCGAATGATTGTGTTATCGTTTCTTTTTTGTATAACGTATTAAATGCAAAATCAGTCCAATAATATAGTAAATCCTTATATTAATATGTATTTAAATGTCATAATCATTGATATACTGGACATAGACGTCCAAACAGCTGTTATTTGGGACATTATTCAATTTAATTTAATCAAGTTAAACCATTAAAAATTGGACATCTACCTCTAATATGGTTTATAATTGTGAAGTGATCATTAGTAAGGGGTTATTTTGTTGCATATGCATCACATCGGGGAGCAAACTTTATATCAGTTGGTTTTCTGTTGTATTGTCACTTGTATTGAGTTTTTTTTTTTTTACTACTTTTCTGAGATGGAGCTTGTTTGTGTGACGGTACTGACTTCTAGACAGAATTCGGTGGTCCGGAAAGAGAGGGTCTTTAATGCCAACGGTTTATTTTGAACATTTACTAAATCATTAAGAGCAAGATCTCAAGATAATATTCTGTAAAATTTAGTTGTTACTCAGTTACACATTTCATTTCAGAGAGAAAATACTGCTGTAAAAGTCTTGAATGTTTTGTATATTGAGGTTATTATTTGAATTTTGTGCTGAATGAGTGTTTAACATTTTTATTTTTAACTGTCAGGCACGGAACAAAGCTGCAGGCAGTCTTCACACTTAGACCGTTTCCATTCCTTTTACTTTCACTGTTGAAAGCTTTTATTGTCTGTTTGGTTCTGTGGAATCTTCTCATCCATTTCCCAACAAAAATTACTATTGTTTTGTTTTAGTTCCCTATTGAGTAAACCAGACTTGATTTTTCACTAATTTTTTATGAATTGATGACTAAAATGGGTTGAGTGGTTGTGAAAGGAAGTTTCAATAAAACTCTTTGTTCTTCACATTTTGCTCAGCTTGTGCATTTAAAAAATTTTCTCCAAACTTAGACTTAACAGAACAACCCAGCAGATGTTTGACAAACTGGTCAGAAGCAGAAACGTGCACATCTAAATTACTCAAAGTGTTCAATTAGCATTTGAGATTTGCGTTCAAATGGTCAAAGCATTCTCAGCGACGACACAAAGCCTGTGTAGTACCAAAAATATACATAAAAGTTACATTAAACACTTCCTCGTAGACCTTTGAGAACTAACTTCACTAATTCCAGAGTAAACACAGGTTCATCTCAAAAGGTCGTTTCAAAACAATAACTAAATATAAAATGTATTAATTCAATAATATATAAAACATATATATATATATATATAAAAACTTTTTATAATAGCTAAAAACCTGTTAATTTACCAAAAACCAAAACAAAAAGCTTACAGGGATACTCCACCCCAAAATGAACATTTTGTCATTAATCACTTAGCCCCATGTCGTTCCAAACCCATAAAAGCTTTGTTCGTCTTTGGAAAATGATTTAAGATATTTTGGATGAAAACCAGCAGGCTTGTGACTGTCCCATAGACTGCCAAGTAAATAACAGTGTCAAGGTCCAGAAAAGTATGAAATACATCGTCAGAATAGTTAGTCTGCAATCAGTGGTTCAACCGTAATGTTATGAAGCGACGAGAATACTTTTTGTACACGAAGAAAACAAATATAATGACTTTATTCAACAATTCTTTTGCCAATGGTCTCCTCTGTCTCATCATATCTCATATCACAGTATGCTCTTCTGTGTCCTCCGCGCCACAAGGATGCACTGTTTCTATGTGTATTTACCTTTGATTTGAAAGAAAACACTGCCTCCTTGTGGCACGGAGGAAACAGAAGAGCATACGCAGCATGTGGTGATATGAAGAGACACAGAGACTGTTGACAAAATAATTTTTGAATAGTCATTATATGTTTTCTAAGCGTATAAAAAGTATTTTCGTCGCTTCGTAACATTACGGTTATGTTTAGACTATTTTTCTGATGTCTACATTCACAAACAGGCTTTCACAAATTTGTGGATGGACAATTTTTTTTTGGTGTATAGTTTTCTAAATATTTTATCTATTAAAACATATGCATAAAGGGGAAATTAAGGTCAAAACTGAATTATAAAGAGTTTATTACCAATGCTCAAAACACACACACACCCATACACATATTCACAACCATGTTCACTCACACTGAACTATACAGTACACGTTCTTTATTTCATTCCCTCCTTCCCTTCAATCCATCTTTTGATCCAAAATATTTCTATAAGTGTATTCATTGGCTTTATACAAGTCAACAAATACATTCTGTCTCCTGATTGGCCAGCTCTGATCTAAATGTTGATCAACACCTCTGACAAGACAGACATTGATTGAAATGAGTCCTGCACAACGTCACAATCTTCTCAAATGCAACAGGTAAGAATTAAATCATTAAAAATAAAAGGCTTTCACTGATTCATAATGACAGCTAACTTCCACTGATTGGTTCAACTGCTGTCCAATCAGAGGGCATGGATATGGTTCCCCATTGTTCTGTGGCATCGTGAGCAGGAAGCTTTAAAATCCTACGTGGAACATGGCTAGACAAGGCCACCAAAGAGATTTGGCTTTCACATATTAACATAAAACAAAATGAAAAAATAATTCAGATCTAAGAGGCAGCCAATCAATGTTTATAGGATAAAATGTAAAATATGCCCCACATATTGGGCTTCACCATATCAAATGCATTTTTATGCTACGATTAACCCTCTGATTACAGGCTGATCTCTTTCCAGTTTGTGGCCATCAGCTCTTTATCTCTCTATTTGATTAGATAAAAGTCCACAGAGAACAAATATCAGCCGTTGTAGAAAAAAAAAAAAAGTAAAGAAAAAAGATTTTATCAATAGCCATTTATAAAGTCATATAAAATAACACTTTATAAATTAAATAAAAACTTCCTTGAATTTCCAAAGCCACTGCTCAGAAAACACTACTTGAACTTGAAAAGGCTGCTGTCATTTAAATAATGCTTTAGTCCATTTCCTTATCTTTTCTACTGTTTTGCTTCACTGGTGTTGATTGGATACGGACGCAACATTGTCGCAAGCCAAACACGGTGGTCTGAAATGTCTACTGAATGCCACAGGTCCTCTTTTGTAAAAATCCACTCGGTGATTAAAAAAAAAAAAAAAAAACTTAACACAACTGATCATTTTTTGTCTATACAGAACAATTTACACATTTATGTTGGATAAAAATCTTTTTTGTCTTAATGTACTGAAATGTTTTCAAGGCAATCTGGTCCTTTGCCATCAAACTGATGCCATCAAACTCGCTCCAGCTCCTTACTGGTGAGGAGTCCAAAAGTCCCACTATATCACGGCTTGAATGACCCCCTGCTCCTCCTCCTCCTCCTCCTCTATGTCATATCGAACCAAAACCTGCTGGTCAAAAAATAACAGCAGAGGACAGAAGTTTTCAGATCTTTCCAGGAGGCACTAATAAATGTCCACCAAACAGGGTTTTCTCTGCTGTGTCAAAGGAACATGAGTCCATGTCTCCATTCTGGACAACACGGGTCAAACCAGTCTTTCTCACACAGAAATCTCGTAAGTGGTCCCTCCGACGCCAGTCACCTTCTTCACCCCGCCTCCAGGCTTGTGGGCGGGGCTCTGAGAAGAGCCAGCACTGGAATATGCCTGACCTGGGCGAGTGGACACGCTGGCAGGATGAGAGGGGGACGAGGGGGAGGAAGGTTTCGGTTGCCCGTTTGTCCGACTATACGACTTCATCTGAATCTCGTCCCTAAAGCAGACAAACAGAGATGTGTCAGAGAAAGACATAGATTAGAATGCAGTTTTTTTAGTACTTGCACTGCTGTTCAAAAGTTTGTTTTGTCATTATATTGATGGAAGGGGCAATTAAATACATTCATAATGATTATATTCTAAGTTATAATGATTTATATTTTAAACAAAAGCTCTGAAAACACACACACACACACACACATCTCAAGATTTTTACAAAAATATTAAGCAGCACAACTGTTCCCAACACTGACAATAGGAAATGTTTCTTGAGCTTTGGCACTGATGACTGTTGAAAATTCAGCTTTGCATCACAAGGATAAATTACATTTTAAAACATTAAAATAGAAAACAGTTCTAATAATGTTTCATAATATTACTGCATTTTTAAGTATGTGAATAAACTTGAGCACGAGAGACATTATATATATAAAAAAAAAAAAAAAAACTTTGAGGTGTAGTGTATTTTAGAGTAGAAGTAGGATGATTCTGTAGAATGCATTCAAACCAAACAAGCCTGGATTATGAAAAGTATACAGGTGCTGGTCATATAATTAGAATATCATCAAAAAGTTGATTTATTTCACTAATTCCATTCAAAAAGTGAAACTTGTGTTATATTCATTCATTACACATAGACCGATATATTTTAAATGTTTATTTCTTTTAATTTTGATGATTATAACTGACAACTAAGGGAAATCCCAAATTCAGTATCTCAGAAAATCATAATATTGTGAAAAGTACAATATTGAAGACAATATTGAAGATTGGTGCCACACTCTAATCAGCTAATTAACTCAAAACACCTGCAAAGGCTTTTAAATGGTCTCTCAGTCTAGTTCTGTAGGCTACACAATCATGGGGAAGACTGCTGACTTGACAGTTGTGCAAAAGACGACCATTGACATCTTGCAAGTAAGGCAAGACACAAAAGGTCACTGCATAAGGCTGGCTGTTTTCAGAGCTCTGTGTCCAAGCACATTAATAGAGAGGCGAAGGAAAGGAAAAGATGTGGTAAAAAAAAAAAAAAAAAAAAAGTGTACAAGCATTAGGGATAACCACACCCTGGAGAGGATTGTGAAACAAAACCCATTCAAAAATGTGGGAGAGACTCACAAATCGTGAAATAAATCAATCTTTTGATAAAATTATAAGACCAGCACCTGTATAGGGTCAATAATAAAGTGGTGTGAAACGTGCAATTTTTTGTAGTCATGAATGTTTCACTCCAATGGTTAAATAAATAAATAAAGCATCATAATGTAACCAAAAAATAAGTCACAACACACACTAAAGAATTGCAATATGATAACTGATGATAATATATAAAAAAATCACAATTTGCTTATTATGTCAGATTCACTTCCTGTGATAGGATACAGATGTTAGTTAAGACGCCTCCCAGAGCAGACATCAGTTCAGAAAGCAAAGTGCAAAAAGCAATGAATGAAGTTTATCCAGAAAGGCAAATTCAGCCTTCCTTGCCAGTAAATTTCAGTTGCTCTGCCACACTATTTGGAAAGGACACATTTTCTTAAGCACAGAAGCATTGCAGGTTTATTTTAACTATCAGCTCAGCTTCATGCCACTGAAGTGACCGTTAATGAGGAGCGATCATTGCTTGGCCCTTGGTTTGTTTCCAAATAACAATGTATACATGTCAAATTAAAATATAAAGCGGTTATGACTGAATGCGTTTCATTTTGTTCTCTCCATCATTCTAAGCAACGATGTTTCCTGTATAGAAGATTTATTCTCTGCTGCTTAGTGAAGGCCAGGTTGATTTAGTTTTAGTTTCAAACAGCTGACTAATAGCTTGAAGCAAAGCAGGCTTTCCAGAACCCTAAATGAGCACAGTGGTGAAGTTTTCTCTTTCTCAGATCTATCCATTTAGTCATTTTGCCAGTGATTAAAATTGATCTGTTTTGTTTACTTTAGAGTAAACAATATTCAGTTTATCTACCTAGGTCGCCATAGTAACAACTTAATTAGGAGCATGATGTCTGGAGACTTTACAAACATAGTTTCCACCCTGTCTCTGCACATAGACAAGGGCTTTATTTGATTCTGTTCATGTTTACGGTGACATCATGATATGGCACTGACACGACTAGGGAACATTAATAAATTTGCCACAACAGAAGCATTACTACATTTTTTGCATTCATGCAGAAGTCTGACCCTATCCTCAATTAAGAAGAAAAACTACCTGAAATCAGACCTGATTATTCAGAATAATTATTGTATAAATGAAATAATATTTATTGTATTTTTTTATGCTTGGATGAACAAAGCCTTTGAATTATGTAATAGTTGACTGGACATTTAAAATGAAATGGTTAGAGAATGTTTTAAATTAAATCAGTAATACTTTAATACCATTTTATTTACTTTTTCATGTAGATTTTTATGTTTTTTTTTAATGTTTTACGAATGTTGTAAAATTGTTTAAATAAATACAGTACAGACCAAAAGTTTGGAAACATTACAATTTTTTATGTTTTTGAAAGAAGTTTCTTCTGCTCATCAAGCCTGCATTTATTTGATCAAAAATACAGAAAAAAATGTAATATTGTTATATATTATTACAATTTAAAATCATTGTTTTTAAATGTATTATACTTTAAATTATCATTTAATTCTGTGATGCAAAGCTGAATTTGTAGGATCATTATCACATGATCCTTTAGAAATCATTCTAATATGATGATTCATTATCAAAGTTGGAAACAGTTCTGCTGCTTAATATTTTTTCAGAACATGTGATACTTTTTTAGGATACTTTGATGAATAAAAAGTAAAAATATTTAGTAATAACAATATAAACTACTGGTCAGTAATTTGGGGTCAGTAATTTTCTTTCTTTTTCTTTCTTTTTTTTTAAAAATAAAATCAATACTTTTATTCAGCAAGGATGTGTTAAATTGATAAAAAGTGATATTAAAGAAAATATATTATTAGAATATATGTTATTATAATTTGTTTTATTTATTTTGATTAAATGCAGTACTTTTTAACCTTTTATTCATGAAATATATTAGACAGCAGAACTGTTTCCAACACTCATAATAAATCAGAATATTAGAATGATTTCTAAATGATCATGTGATAGACTGGATGTTACATGTGACACTGAAGTAATGATGCTGAAAATTCAGCTTTGCATCATAGGAATATATATATATATATATATATATATATATATATATATATATATATATATATATATATATATATATATATATATATATATATATATATATATATTTTTTTTTTTTTTTTTTTTTTTTTTTGAAGTATATTCAGATAGAAAACTATTATTTTAAGTTGTAATAATATTTCACAATATTACTGTTTTGTCTGTATTTTTGATCAAATAAATGCAGGCTTGATGAACAGAAGAAACATCTTTCAAAAACATGAAAAATATTAATGTTTCCAATCTTTTGGTCTGTACTGTACATAAAATAAAAAAATAATAGTAACAATATTAATAATGAAATTTACAATCTAAATAAAGATTGGACATAATAAATTATATAGTCCCTGAACTTAATTTTTTTTAAGATAATAGATTCTTCTGCTGTTTTAATAATTTGACAATTATGATTCACAATGTTTAACACAATGACATCAATCAGCAGAAAGCAACAGATGATCACAGATGAAAGCATAAAATCACTGGCAAGTCGCCTTGATAAAATGAGTTTAGACTGATGGGAAAAAGCAGAAGGAAGAAAGAAGTGAAAGAGGTACACTCACAGGAGTCTGGGAGGAGGAGGAGGAAGAGTAGGAGGAAGGAGGCAGCAGGCTGCGCAGAGCTTCGTAAGGTTGATGGGGAGGTACTCACTTTGGCGCCTGTATGCCCCCTCCCCCGACCGAGGCCGAGGCTTTGCGGACCAGGCGGTACTGCATCTCTGCAGCGGCAGCGCTAGAGTAAGACAGAGACTTCCCCAGCGGCGGAGGGTGTGGCGAGTGTGGCGGGTGAGCGCTGGGCGGCAGGGACGTGTCAGTGGAGCGCGTGCGGTACGGATATGAGGGCTGAGGCGGGCCCGAGTCAGAGAGCAGGGGAGGTCGAGAGAAGCGGGGCGGCCGATGGTGATGGTGATGATGGTGGTGGTGGTGCTGATGCTGAGAGTCGTGCAGCAGGCGTTCCCGCTCGCGTTCAGGTGGAGCGGGCGGAGAAGTGGTGGAGCCACGTAGATAGCCAGTGTGCTGCGGTGAGGCGAGGAGGGCAGCGCTGGAGGCAGACGGCTGGTGGAGCTCCGTCTCCCGCTGCTGGGCGATCTGTGCTGACAGGAAAGGTGAACTGTATCCAACTACAGGCGTGCGCGGTCGGCCTGGTGACATCTCAGGTGCTGCCGACTCAAATTCTGGGATTTCGGACGATGTGAGCAGGCTATCGTATGACAGACTGCCGTTCCGAGGAGCTGGCGGTGGCGTCTGATTGGCTAAGCTCTTGTAGCTTGTGGAGGTTGTGGCTTCAGATGGAGGGGCATTGTGGGAAGAGCGAACACTGGAGGACCGCGAGGACCGCGGGGCCCCTCCGGCGAGAACTGTGGGGTCAGAGAAGGAGGGATACGAACGCCCTCCTAGGGAGTATCCAGCGATCCCAGAGCCTGGAGGTCCTCCAGGACCCCCAGGTGTTCGCTCTGGCCCTCTTCGCTCCACTCCACCTCCCTCGTTCCCATCCAGACTGGGCTCAGAGCGATAGCCTGGCTGCTGACTGGACTGGAGGAGAGAGGAAGAGGACTCTTTAAGACTGTCCCCACGACTCATCTACAGAGAGAGCGAGAGAGAGACAGCAGGCAGAAGAGTTTATGCAGTTTCAAAGGAAATCTGAAAGCTAAATTCAAAGGGATGATGTCAAGGACAAAACCCTTGGGGTAAGGATCTTGTGGGCCACTGGGGACAGATGATTTAGGGAAAGCGCTTTCTATAGCTATAATAAAAAGCCAGCATTGAGACGGACAGAGAGCTAAGCTTGGAAAGGCAGGGAACAAACTTAGAAACACTAAAAGGCAGAGTGTCAATTTTGCTTTTTGTTTCAACGTTAAAAATCTAAAAGACCACAACATCCATCTTTTCTTGCCTTGTGGTCTCTTTTGGCAGGGGATAAAAATCATTGGGGCCTCATGTACAAAAAGCTAGCTACAAGCAAGCATGACATTTACCCTGTTTGGCTTTTTAGCCTAAAATTGTAGATTTGATTGTAGCCAACTGAGTGACTGTGCATAATTCATCCATTTAACTTGCAGGTACTTTTTTAGTTCTCCTCATGAATACCTAGTTTGTTTCACTACTAAATGATTTAACCAAAACTGAACATTGTATGTGATTTTACATCCTACCAGGCTGATAAAAGTCCAGGGCCTGTGATTTTCAAAGGATATCTTGTGATTTGCAATATTACTGTATGTGTAGTATTGACACAATATTAATATATATATATATTTTTACATATCACAGATACTGGTGTATTGCTATTAAAAAGGAAGATAATTGTTCAATTCAGACTTAAACCCAAGCCTGACCTACAGTTATAAATAATATTTAAAACTAAACCTTGTGTAAACAATTCCATAATGGAAACTCAGAAAACTTTTGTACATGAGGCCTCAGGTCTTTCAGAATCAATCAAAATCACATGAAATGGTGCATTTCACATCTAATATATCCTAATCCAGCATCATAGGGCCAAAACCGGCACACACCACAGCTATAACCAGCAAATTGTATTTCACAGCCCCTCTGTATGGGCTATAGGCTTTATTAACATTACAAGAGTATAATTAAATTTAACAGATTATATTTATTATTTTGTTTTTCTGATAAGATGTGGCCTTATAAGCAATAATGTATGTGCAATTATAACCCTTAATCTTTCAAGTTATAGAAATGAAGTAACTGCAATAAGCTGCATATAAAAATTAATGCATATGGACCGTGGAAAAGACGGACACTAGAGAAAGGAGATGATCACTGGCACATAATAAAACAATAACACACACAGACACACAGAAAAAGTAGTACAGTGTAAACTTACTGATACTGTTCAACTGAAAGCCACTGAGTCAACCAAATTGGAGGAGGGAAAACAATTTAATGGATTGAACAAAACGTTAGAGAAAAAAAAAAAGACTTAAAAGTATGTGGCATAAAGGAAATAATAATTACAGTCATGCAAAAGAATGTAAATGATATCAAATTAAATGCTGTGAATAGATATAGATTGTGAATGAACACACAGACCTCTATACTTTGGATAAACAACACGTAAATCAACAGAGAAAAGTTACCTGGTTGGCGTAGGCATGTGTGAGGGCAGTGTGGTTCTTGCCCGGGCTGCTGTATGTGGGCCTGTACTTGAACATGGTGGGGGTGGGCGGGGCTTTATTCAACAGACTACTCTCTGCAAACAAAGAACAGAAGATTAGATTCAGAGTTGTAAATACATCTGAGGAATGTAAAGGTGAATTAAGCGGACACAGCACTGCAACAGGTAATCACGATCTTAAGACCTGTTCACACCAAAGATGAAAACTACAACTATAAAGTTTTGATAATCATTCTAAATCGATGAAAACAAAAATGTTCACTTTTTTTGATTTTTGATTTTAATTTAGATTTTAGATTTTAATGCACTGGATTGCACACAAGAGAACTGCAGTGCTTGCTTATAATAAATAAAACATTAATGTGCTTTGGTGTAGACGCTAATATAGTTATTATAGTTCAATTCACAGTTATCATTCTTAGTGTGATCAGGTCTTTATACTTCATTCATCTACAGATGTTCATAAATGGCATTTGCAAAGAAACATATGCAAAGAAGACAAGACCGATCAAATAGCATGTAAGTATTATGATGACATCACTGCTGTTATATTTTGAAAGCTTGAATAAACAGGAGCAAAAAGGAGCTATGTATGTTTGTGAGAATCAGAATGCTGCTGTAGTTTGCTCTAACCCTCAGAGTGTCCGGCAGGTCCTCGGGACAGCCCAGGGTATCTGAGCTCTGGTTTAGGTGGAGGTGGAGGTGGAGGCTCGGCGTCAGCAGACTGACTCTCCATCAAACTGCTCTTAGACTGAAAGAGTGCAAACGAGAGGATGAAACACAAGTGGTTAATGAACCAAAGAAATAGACAAAACAGCAGACTAAAGGTATTTTCTGACTCAAATACAATGTCCGATAGAAAAAACACTCATCATGACTCCTCAATGCCAAAAAAATTACACTGTTGACGTTACAGTGCCTGAACCGGCAAACTGTGCGAAAGAGCTGCACATTGTTATTCTGGTCAGGTACTGAAATATGCTGAATTATTTATTTTTGTTCTACATTTTTAGTACTTGTTTAGCTTTGGTTTACCATGCTAGGGTTGTGTGATAAATCATTCAGGTTTTTGCTTTTTAGAGAAGTTTCTTGTACCAGTTGTTTTCATGTAAAGAATGTTTTTATTTATATGATAATAATAATAATCAGGAAACTAGCTGAGATCAAATAAAGCACGCAATTTGCATTCTCTTGATTGGTGATGTGAGATGAATTCTTAATCATGACTATGATTTGAGCAAAGCAATTGTGATTATCAGATGAACCATTATTGTGGAAGTCCTATACCACGCAACCCTATTTGTCACAGACCAACAGGTTGCTGGGTGTGGCCACATGAACACACTTTAGGCTCTTTCTCAGGCTTTGGACCTTTTGGCGTGCCAACTTTCCATGAGTAACTGGTAACAGCAGACACACCTCTGTTATAATTTGAACTAGGGCAATAGTATCACGGCAGAGGATGCCAAAAGATTCAGCAACCTTATCAGAGGGATAAGACCAGGACTTCTGAAGATAATGGAAGAAAAGTGAATGAACATTTCCAATAATCAGTTCCTTCCTTCCATTTCTGCACAGTGGTGTACATTTATCCAGTAGCTCTCTGCCACACTGTACTTCCTTCCTCCCTCTCACTATCAGTGCTTATAACTCAGCAAGCTACAAGCGGAGCCTTTCACTTGAGAAACCATTAAATGCAGAAATCCATTTATTGCCAGAAGATAGACTACCTTTCTTATAACTCCGGGTTGCATTGTTGAAAAATGTCAAAAGCATGTAATGAAGTGCTCCAAACTGGTAGAAACTAAGTTCATGTATTCTTAAAGAACATAAATCATTTCAGAGCACAACCTTTCATTATGGAATAAGAAAGTATTTTTGACAGTTTAAAAGCCAGTCTACATTTCAGCAATATTAATGCAAGCCTGTCTGTTTCAGCCGTCCTCAATCAGATGGTAAATGGCACAAACAGATATTTTTTGAGCTTCGTCTGCCAGAAAGGGGAATTGGAGCCAGTTGCTTCCAAAATAGTCTAAAGCACTCTCTGACCTAGGGATTTTGGCTCCAACGGGAACGTCTGCACCTCAGTGGCAAATGTAACGCTCTCAGTCTCATTTAAACATTTAAAGTCATGAATTTCTAGTTACCAGATAAGGGTTTTATAAATTAATCCAATTCAGAATGACTTCATAATGACTCATTAAGGACAATTTGTGAATCACTGAACAATTTATCAGAAAGAACAGACTCTGCACACAAAAACACAAGAGTAATATCTACAATTTCTTTAATTTCCTTGGCTTTCTCTGGCCTGGAAAATACAAATTCAAAAATCCCTGATGTTTCATACCAGTTAAGAGACTGTTCTTC
Organism: Carassius gibelio; assembly: GCF_023724105.1. Classification (NCBI taxonomy): domain Eukaryota; kingdom Metazoa; phylum Chordata; class Actinopteri; order Cypriniformes; family Cyprinidae; genus Carassius; species Carassius gibelio. Next base: position 25,504,543 of record NC_068396.1, read on the forward strand.
CAAAAGGAGAAGGATGGAGTGAAGCCTTAAGAGCACTTAAGAAAATAAGTAAAAATACTTTATTTCCTTACCCGGTGAAGGTCTCCTTGGATTCCGTTGTCGAGCACCTTGGCTGCCAGTTGAGCCTCAGTAAGCTGCGGTCGGAGGAAAGGAGGCTGAACAGACACTGTCTGAGCTTTCCTCTTTCTACCAAGATACCTGAGAGATCAGAATACAACACTGTGTAAAAACGTCAATAAGAAAATACAACATATAGGTCAAAGTTGTGAATGTAGGAGAAAACGTACCTGGGTGCCTGTGAGCTGCACAGAACGTGTGAAACGTTCCTCAAGCAGCCGTTTGTGAAGGGGTTCACACCTCCCCGGAACTTCCCTGTTACCTACAAACACAGAGTCGACCATTAAACAATAACGTTACTAGTTACTTTATTAGCGGTTTGTCATAAAACATTTGAAAACAATAGAAAAAGATGAAATGAGGCAGGAAAGAAGAATAGTGAAAGACAATAAGATACAAAAGTGTGCACATGTGGTTGACACAAAGAGGAGGAGAGATGGGCAGAAACTGGTTTGGGAAGAGGATTAAGATGAGATTACTATCTAAAGAAGAAGGGCTGAGAGAAGGTCATATTATGTAGGATTATAAAACTGCTTAATATGGATTTTAATCCCAGTTGACCAACAACAACATGGTTATTGACAGGAAAACAAACACAAAAGAAGATTATGATTGTGCATGTCACAACCTGCTCATTGGTGGTCCTGCCTCTTGCCACCAGAACGACATGGAAACCAGTGAGACCTGCCACTGGGATGAAGAAAAGCCCAGCGACACACATGACAGCCATACTGATAAAGGGTCAAGGAGGAAACTGTAAACTTTCATACAAATCACCTCTCAAGTTCAGATCTCACTGTTGCACAGTCTGAATTTTTAGCCAAAGGTTTTGGAGTGAGCACACATAAACTGAAACAATTGTTTGAGGATACGTGACAGCCGAATGCACTCGGTCCAGCTGCTGGGTGTGGTAGAGAATGAAAAGCAGGCCGAAGCCAAATACGCCCATTATGTGAGCCGTCAAAGAGAGCAAGAACAGGAAGAAGTAACGGTAGTTCCTCCGGCCGATACAGTTGTTGACCCACGGACAGTGATGATCAAAATCCTGCAAGGAGAGAAGAGGCAAGTTGCATGTGTGTGTGTGAGTCATAATGGTGAAAAAGTTAAGGCTGTCCAAAGCAAGCTCACTTCTCTACTCAATTAACACAAATTGATCAAGGACTGTAAATGTTATGGAATTCATTTGTTTCGTCAATACACATACTGAAGTCACATCTAAACACAATCACTGGAATAAGGTGTGTGTTGTGTGTGTGTGTGTGTGTGAGTGTGTTTACCTCCACACAGTTGTCGCACACGGAGCAGTGTGAGCAACGTGGGGGTCTGTAGAAACGGCAAGTAGAGCACCACTTCATCCGCACTTGAATGCCTCGAATCTCCACAGTCTTATAAAGAGGAGCTCGGAAATCATCCTCTTTATCCTCATCTTCCTCAGCTACAACACACACACACACAGTTTAACAAGCCTTCCTCTGTGGATCAAATTACACTGGTGCTTTATTAAACTCCTGCTTAAAAGTCAACAAATCATGTTTACTCTATAACCATTGTGCTCTTTAACACGCATCTTCTTGTGCACAATTCATTAGTTCATGTTACTCCAAATGAATGAAATCGGTCTTTATAATATTTCATTATAATGCAATAAAATAAACAGCTTTTTCGAGTGACGTCACCTAGGCCACACAAAGAAAAGAACTAATAGCCAATTAATATACAGCAGTTTTCCCCTTGATGAATATTACATTTCACTCATAAATCTTAGGAAAGAGAAATGGACTGGGAGTGCATTTTCATGTTGACTTTAATACAGCGTTCTGTAGTACTGATTAACACTTAATATTATATATTTATAATTTTTTTTGGAGCTTAAACTTCAACTTATTTTAGTTAGTTTGCAATGCAAAATTTATAATCTTTGTTAAAAAAAATTTATTCAATAAGCTCTTCATCTAATATACATTTTATTTTATTTCTATTCAAAATATTAGAAATCATTTTTGCTCATTTTAGTTAATAAAAACACTGCTTTAAGGTTCATTCAGCTGATGTTTAGTACATCAAGGTCAGTTAAATGAAAAAAAAAACAAATATATATATATATATATATATATATATATATATATATATATATATATATATATATATATATATATATATATATATATATATATATATATATATCTTATTCATCGACTGAAATACAGTCTCAAGAATAGACTAAATGAAGAAGAGGTGAAAAACATTAAGTGGTTAATATATAAAGTGGTTTGTTTTTCCAATAAGACGTTTTTTCCACACATTCTACTGCAGCTGTATACTCACACACACAGACAGACACATCACATGCAGATTTCTTTACTACCTCTAGGGAAGATGCCAGGATCCATAAAGGTGGCCATACAGAAGTTGGCCAGAACAAACAGAAACATAATGCCATTGTAGATTGGCACAGCGACAGAAAACTGCTCTGAAAGCCAAGGGCACCTGTGAGAAAAAGAGGCATGAATGAGACTGAAATCACACACTTCATGTATGCTTTTACATATCTTTGTCAAGTCTGTTTAACCGTCCTAATTTAGGAAAAGAGCTGGTTGCCAAGGGAACACACCAACTGATAATGTTTTAGCCACATTCTTACAATAAGCAATATAGATGGACAGATAACCATTTCTCCTGGGAGAGGGTACCACAAAACATACGATGTGTGAGAGCACAAAAACAGGCAGAAGAGAGAGAATAAAAAGGGAAGTGGCACTTTATGACAGATGCTGTCCTATTTTCATTGGCTTTCAGGGTTTAATTTGAGGGGTTGGTGAGAAGAGACGGATCAGAGGGGGCAAATGACAAGAATGAACAGACGTGACACAGCATCTGACTTAAGCCCCCCAGATTTCCTCTTGTGTGCCAACTGGAAGGGACATGTTTTTTTGGCACAGTGACGATTTCATGTTCCCGTTATATTTACAGGTCACAAGTTGCAGAATACAGGCCAAAAGAAGTTCTCAAATTCATTAAATGAAAACAGCGCTGACTGCACTTGAAACGCTGCATAAACACACCGTCCTCATGTATCATTAAGGGATTCATCATTGAGACCTTTTGTTTATGTAACCATGCAATAACATCAACATCATGTCCATTTCAGTGTCAATACGTCAATCTACTAATGTCGTCTAGTCTAGTGTACTCTTAACTGTAAGTAGTATTGGCAGGAAGGCGACTCCTAAGACCAGAAATCCTTTTTGGATTTACATCAGTGATAGATAAATCCTAAGTGGAAAAATCTTTTATATTACTTCATGTAAGAAATGAAGTACAAGTACAAAAAAGATTATTCTAGTTATTTTAACACCGAGACTAGAACAATCTCAGATGTGGCTCATTTAATGAAAAAGGCCGGCGTTAAAATACTGTCCTACCTTGCAATTACACATACTGTAATCATCACCAGAAAAGTTATTTTGTAAAGTAAAATAATGGAATCCTGTTCACTTGAATCGTTTTATACAGGATTTTATTGAAATTCATCTGAAATTACTCTGGTATAGCGGTGTTAAATGATAACATAGCAAAGGCACATTAAAAAGGACATGAATGGTTTTTAGTCAATTTTTTTCTAAATGTTGAAATAAGAACGAGAAGCGTATGCTGTCACCTCTCATCCCTCTATGAACATCTTTTGTTCAAACTAATTGTTCCTTCATTAAATATTAATTTATTTTACAGATATACTTGAACAGTAACAATATATGCAAACTCACAATGCAAAGCTTTTATAAAATGTCAGTAGTTTACTGCCTGCACATAAACACTATAATCTACAGCGTCGGCCTGATGTTTACACTCATATGCAATAAAGATAGCATTCAAATGTTACACCCATTTTATCCAAAATAGTTTTCACCTAGCTTGTGTGCACAGTTTTACTGTGAGCAAGCGAACACACACACACACTGCTGTGTTGTAGAGAATAAGACTTAATCTTAATGTACCGTGCCAGCAAAAATCAGTTCCAGGTGGAATAATTTGGTGCTTCTAAATGAGTTGTAGGCAAAAACCTGCCATTACTCACTCCAGAGCGCATCAATACACTTTTGATCACTGTTATTTACCAGAACATGTTGACTCATCCATCATAAAGGATTGCAGCAATCAGTGTTAGTAAACGTGTCTGTGTACTCACGTGAAGCAGAAGAAGAGGGTGGTTGCTCCGACCAAGAAGGCTGTTGCCGCAGAGACTGGCACGTAGCGACTAGGCCGGAGAGGTCTGGATGGAGCAGTGGGGTGGGGTGGAGAAGTGGGTCCAGACACACCCCCACTCATGCTGCCGCTCGGCATCACCCAGGGGGCAGGATGGCAGCGTGCTCCGGAAAATTATCCGTTTGGAAGTGTGTTGGTGTTGTCAAGACAGCACAAACGCAAAGATAGACTAGCGGAGAAGTCGCTGTCCTTTCAGCATTATACAAAGAGGCCACAAGATGAGCATTGTTGCAAAAACACAAAAAAAAAAATTTTCTAAGTTGAAAATGATAATAAAATAATTTAAAAAAATGAAGTAAACTGAAGAAATTTGGATTTTTAACAAATTGAGTTAAGTTTCTGATATTTAAACACTTATAAATTATTAAAGCATTTAACAAAATAAAAAGAAATGCTCAAAATCTTTAAATTTTAAGTATTTTGGGGTCATTTAAAACAATAAAAAAAACATTTAATTTCAAAAGGCTGTAAAAAAATAATAATCAATTGGGTTCAATCAGTTCTTTAGTGGTGTTTTAAAAATGTATTTTAGAAATTTGGTGTTACTGTATAAAATAAGAGGTAAGAGGAGAACAATGGGTATGAATTAGCTTTTTTTCTTTTTTAGATAACAAATATTTTAAATATATATTTCAGTTTGATGTTTTGATAAGCAGCACTGTATTCTATTAATGTTCTGGAGTTTTTCTGCTGTGGACTGGGAGTTGAAAAAACAAAGACCAAAACAGATTAAAAAAAAAAAAAAAAGAAAAAAAAATATGAAACCGCAAAAGACAAAAAAGAGGGACAGGAGGATTTTTCTCAGTTTTGGTGCAGTTCAGTTTTGAAGGGGGCAACAACAATGAAGGAACCAACCGTTAACAATTTCCCCCCACCATCCTCACTCAAAAAATATAAAAATGTCTTTCCTTCATTTCAACCAACAAGTGTGCTACAATGCACCTTAAATAATGGAACCTCACGTGTCACTCTCCAGAGTCGAAGCATTGCTAATCCACAGTTTCGTTTCGAAGGACAGGCCAGTATCTTCCCAAATAAGCAGGCTTACACCTGCATGGCTGATTAGATCAAATTTTCGCTTTTTGAGTCAAGGTGCATTAATGAGAGGAATGCTCCAGCTAAAACACCTCTCTTGATGGAGCTTTCACAGAGACAAAAAAAAAAAAAAAAAACAGGTGAAAGAGCAGCGCTTAGCTTACACACACCTCAAAACTCCTGGGAACCGATCCAGGTCAGTGGAGCGATTCCGAAAAAGAAGACTTTGGAGCTCAGAGGAATCCTGGGATTCACAGGTGAGTATGTGAAGATTGAAGGAGGATGAGGTCAAACAGAAAACAATGGACAAGAGTTCAACTTCTCCCTTGGGACACTTCAGAGACTTCCTTGAATGTGTACGTGTGAGTTTATCAGGCCCAGCTGACGTCTATTAGCAGATGAGAAGGCATTACATAAGGAGCTCAGGGGGACGCGGCCTCAGGGGAGTGCCTTGAGCCATGCCTGCGCTTTCTTCTCTGACACTGTGAAGTTCTCTCGTCTTTCAGCTGACCATACGCGCACTCAAACACAGAGTATCCACACACTCAGCCAATGTTGGGGCCTTCCAGTGGGTGTGCTGGAGAGAATGGAAATAAACTCCACCTGAAAAGAACAAAAGAGGGAAAAAAATGAATTCTGAGCCAAAAAAAGGATTGAGCAGCAACTTTTAAATGGTAGGGCTGACACAAACGACAAATATATAAAGCATTCTGTGAGTTGTACACTACAAATAATCATTCTACTAGAGCACAATTGTAAATAATGATTCTCTTAACAATGCTGGAACAGCTTTTGATGTTTAATATTTTTGCAGAAACCACAATCTATTTTCTCAGCATTCTTATTTAATACTATGTTTTAATAAAACAGCATTTATTTAAAAAACAAAACTTTGGTAACATTCTACATTTCTTTAATACCACTTTTAATCAATGAATTAATTGCTGAAGGAAAAAAAAGCTATTATTAGTGCAAACCTGACATCACAGGACAGCCTGGGGAAGAACTCTTTCATTGACACTAAATCAAAGGGGAGAAAACCCCAGACCTTAATTACAGAGACATCTGTAGGGCAATCCCTAACCTGTTTCTTTTCTTCACAAAACACAAACTGAAATGACATCACATAAGCTTTCACTATCAAATGTTATGCAAACAAAGGTGATGTCTGAATGTTTGCAAAGCCTCAAGGCTTTCTGACATTGCGCACACATTAGGGCTGGGTATTGCTAACTACATCACCAAACAAAGAATGAACACAGTGATACTATCAGAGTTGAACTGCGAACCTGCACACATTTTTATTTGATAAAAGTTAATTCTGCCAACTTTCAACATATAGATGCTTTCACAAACACAAAAGCTTTTTTTTAAATCATGGGGTTCTCTATTATCTGTAAAACTTAATTTATCCAGTCTACAGTGTGTATTAAAAAATACACAACAGAGAGGTGATACTGCAAGAGGAGACTGAAAATAAAGGAGAAAGATGTTAAAGCAACAGCCGTTAGGTGACAGCTGACAGATGTCCTCATTAAATAGTAAATAAAGGGATGAAGGTGCATTTCAATACAGTAACTAACTCCTCCAGGAAGAGTCTACCATTACGGTCTAATCTAAAAAACATAAATAAATATATCTGTCACCAATACTCAGAAGATATCATGCAAGTAATTTTTATTTTTAGGTTAAACCACTCTTTTAAAATGCCATGACTATACGTGAAAGCAGACAGACTAACCACCGTAACCTTGAAATGCTAAAGCATTCTGGAAAACAATTAATAACAATACTTGACCTTTCTGTGTGATGAACGTACTGGTATTATGCACGAACATACGTTTTGGAGGTTTTATGACCCATTTTAATTGAGTCCAACCTTTATGACCAATTCAACGGTTAACACAGACCTGTGCTATTATTTGTTGTCCCAACACAATTTTAAAAAACCAAACCCAAATTGCAGTTGTGTCAAGTCATAAACCATTCAGTTCCAATGTCATTCCAATGCTATGCTGAAACGCACATTCACCTCATTTATCACTATTATTCACTGGCCCAGTGTGATCTATGCTCAGTTTTGGGACAAATTTTCTTTTAGATTTGTTGAATTAAGCTTGCTCAGCCAAGAAGTTCAAACAAATTTCAGACAGCCTTGTTATTAGTTCAGCTATGCCTGACATTTGGTAATCTGACCCAGGGTTTGGTCTAAAAACGCCATAGCTGCGTAACCCTGCATAAGGTCCAAGGGACAACACTGCAAAGCATTTCAGGGTGGAGCTGCAAATCTGAACAGCTTGTAGATACTTTCCTTTGGCCACTCTGATCCTAGATCAGCATCCACTAGTGCAGTGCATCCTACAGCGAGAAACTTTGTTAAAGGCTGTATTAACCGCTGGATCAGGGTCCAGTCAATGTGGTTGAGTCAGCAACAGACAGGAAATAGTCTGGCTGACATTTTGACCAGTATTTAGGAAAGACTTGGTATGGGTTCAGTGTGTATGTTAAGTGAAAGAGAAAGAGTCTACAAGAGAACAGAATGCCAGAGATTAATCATTAAGTGAGGCCCGTCTTTCTTCATTCTCTTGCTTTTACTTTCATTATGGTCACTGTGTTATAATCATAAGTGTGGCTTATAAATTGTAGTTACATTTCCATAACCAGAAAAATATTTGCAAAGCCGCATTGCCTACACTGGTCCATATGGAAATAAGATTAATGATTTAAAAAAAAAAATCTATATCTAAAGTACTTGACTATAAGAATGTTTAAATAATATGTATCATTACCAACTAGTCAGCTGACATCCATAATTGTCCAATAATTATGCTTAAAGGGGTCACGAACTGCCCTTTTCTATTATTTTGTACTGTTCTCTGAGGTCCCCTTATAATATTATCAAGATTTGAAAAAAAAAACAATTTAGAAGTGAAGCATGAGGTACACCAAGCCAACATCAGGCCGTCGATGAGCGTCTGTCAAGCTAGTTTAGTTTGGTGCGTTCCACATGTCGCTTCTCATCGGGCACACATTGGCGGCAGGGACTATCGGGGATATCGGCGAGAGTGAGAACTCTGATAGGATGTTCAATCTATAGTTGGACACTTGAACATTTTAAGTTTATTTGCTTCATTCGCACGTGAAATTCCATTCCCAACAGATGCGAATTCGCATCATGGGAGTTCACACAGCATTGCGATTTCAACCACCATTTATTCTGATAATTTTCAAAATATTACTGTTATGGAGTCATGAAATGTAGTTTTAAAAGTATTTCAGGCGAGAATGTAGTTGTTTAAAACTCAAACCTGCTGTTTATTCATAAAGACAGCACCTATTTAAAAATATGTTTCACCGATTTCAAAAACGGTGAGCTCCACGCAATCAGCGGGAGCTCAGTGCTCATGTATCCACCTAGAGCTGTCTCAACTCGGCTAGTTCTTCTGACATTTGCCACTGGCTCTGATGTCTCTTTAGTGGTTTAGTGTTCTAATGTCACGTGATTTCTCCCAAGCATTCCAATATAAATATTTTGATGATAACGTGAGCCGATTAAAATTAAAGGTATCAACGTAACTAATATTTAAAATAGTAAGCAAGCAAAGCTTTGTTTACGTTTTGTATATCAGCGTACATCTCTGACAACCTTTTTACCGTTTCTCCTGTAAAATAACGAATATTTACTATTGACAGCTGCTAATATAGACAGCTAATACCTCTTACGCAGGCGCAGAATGCACGTTTTTGCTTTCAGTCAGCTGTTGTCAGAGTTGTGTGTTCACGTGCAGCTTTTTGATGGAGCCACTAGTTCTTTGAAGTCGGCTTTCCCAGCTTTAACCACCCTCATCGAAGTAGAAAACGCGGACAGAATCTCAAAATCCAGTCATGAAAATGAAACTTGCATATTAATATGGACAGTTACAGAATGTCAAAGTTAGCATAAGTTAATCAAATCAAATCTCTATATGGACCAGTAAATGTTAAGCCACAAAAGTTGGTATGAATCCTGCATGTTCTGCACGTCTCTGTGTGAATGAATGAATGGTAGAGATGTGCGGGTTTGTTTACTACATAGACTGAAGCGCGTGAAGCTTGCAGTAATGAGGACATAAATACATCAACATCAACAGAACTATTCTGAGTCACTTCACAAGCATTTTACCTTTTCATTTGAGTAAAACCAGTGTCAATTTAAAAGGTATTCTCGGCAACCCATCAAAATAAAAGTTCATTTTTACATAAAGGCATTGTGCTAGAAATATTACTATTATTTAGTAGAATTTGATACTACTACTACTACTACTGTTGAAAAAATGTATACATCATATTTTTTAAAGAAATATATAACAATATTTCTTCCATGCTTTAATTTTAATAGCAAATCCCTTTATTTATCAAAAAATAAAATGTGTTTAAATTTCATTAATTAAAAGACAAATTAAATTTGGGTGAAACTTGTTTACTGTTTTTCATAATTATATTTAGGGGTGGTCGATAACTCGATATTTAAAATATATCGAGATATTCTTTAAACACAATATTGATTTTGACATACAGTATCGTATATATCGATATATTGTTTATATTTAATTCTGATTCCGCCACTTTGCTTGTTTGCATACTCTATGCTGTGCTCGCCCCTGCTCGCTCGCCCCCCGCCTACTTGCTTTTGTCCCCCCTCCCCTCGCATGTACAGAACTAGTCTAAAAAAAAAAAATGTCTCAAAAAAAGGACAACTGGCTCCATTATATGGAGATACTTCGGTTTTAAGGCGTCGGGCAAACAGCAGGCAGATGTCTACTGTAGGGCCCTATGATTTCCGCAATGCAGAAAACGCGGAGGTAAAGGCGGAATCAAGTCATAAAAACTGAATTTACAGTTTAACGTGGAACTTCACGGAATTTGTCCAATTTTGAATGAATTCATCAAAAGTAGGTCATTGCACTTACATTGAATCGCAATATGGACTAATATCTGCAAATATTAAGCGGGAAAAGTCTATGAATCCTGCATGTTAATGAATGGCGCAGAAGCGCGTCTTCATTCATTAACTATACACACACTGAAGTGTGCGTGACGCTCGCGGTGATTTCATCTTCTGTTGTCTCACTAAATTAGGATGTAAACACATGAAGAACATCTCCAGAACTGCTCTGAGAGTCACTTCATGAGCATCTGACCATTTGATTTGAGTAAAACTAGCGTCATATCACATCATAGACTGTAGTATCACATGCACAAAACTGTAAAAGTAAACCCGTCAAAATAAAAGTATTTGCCAGAAATATATTACTATTGTTCAGCAGAATGTACATAGCCCACTACTACTACTATTAAAATGAAACGAACATCATTTTTAAGGAATAATCACACAACATTTCTTTCATGTTTTATGTTTAATAGTAAATCCCCTTTGTTTACCAAAAATAAAGTTAGCTTAATTTTAAATAATTAAAATAAATTAAATGAATGTTTTATGCCTTCCTTTTATGATAACCAGAAAAATGTAAATACACAGAATTCCTGAAGGGAAAAAAAAATTTCACATAAGGCTATTTTAAGCATTTTTTTTATCTAATTAAGTTGTTTTTATGCATTTAAAACACAGAATTAGGTAACAATAAAACATATGGTGAAGAAAAAAATAAAACGTATCATAGGGTCCTAAACATAATATTTGGCATATTTGTTTTTGCAGTAGTTTTTGGAGGGTTATTTCTCCTGTAATGATATTTAGAGATATATCATATATCGAGATATAGCAAAATATATAGAGATATATTTTTTGCTCCATATCGCCCAGCCCTAATTTGTTACTTGTTGAAAAACTTAAAACACAACTGTAAATAAGTATAAAGAATGGCCTTGGTTTTATTTTTAGTGATAAAAAGTTTTTTTTTTTTTTCTAATTTGCATATTTTTGTGTTTTGCTTGGTACCAAAATTGGTACAGAGAACCGTGGATTCTCACTGGTATCGGTACCGAATACTGAAATTGTGGTACCGTGACAACACTACAGAGAACTATGGCTCTGTGTAGTAAATGCTGCTCCAACTGAAGGCATGTGATGGCGATTTACTGCTAATCACAGAACCGGCTTTATGGACTAAATTCACATGACAATCGTGATTAATTGCATTCAGTTAATCGTGCAGCCCTAATCATTCGGTATCGGTATCAATTAACATTTTATAACATTTTTTAAAACTAAAAGCAATAGCAATTTCTAACAAAAATAGCAACTTTTTATCTAACCACTGTTTTTTTAATTAATTTATTGAGACAAACAACAAATAGTTTGTTTTAACAATCAAAGACAAAATCTAAATTAAACAAACATCTACTTTCAATTGTAACACTAATGAGCTGATGGTATTTCAGCCATCTGTTCCATATTAATGAATCCTGACTAACACATTCTGCACTCAAAGACCAGAACGTGAGTAAACAAGGACCTTTGGTGTTTACATAATTCACCATTTTAGGCGCCCTGAAATCAGCCATATCCTGCCTTGAGTGACAGTTATTACACCTATAAAAGAAATTCCAGAGTCACGTGGGCGAGCCTCAACACACACACAAACACAAAAACAAACCTTTCTGAAGGTTCTGTATCTTCGTCATTTTATTAATATGTATTTTGAATGTTTGTGTATTGCATAAAATGGTTAATCCTTGTTATGCGAGGATTATAATTTTACTATCTTATAAATTGGAAAATGTGTCTCCTCGTTTTAAGGTTCTCATGTCTCTGTAACCCCACTCCTGACCAGGTCGTAAAACTTTATGACCCCACTGGGCAACAGGACAGGAAAGAAGCAAAGTCACTAGCATCTTTTTCTCAATGTATCCTAAACTATTACTTTTTCAATGTGGTCGAGTATTGGTCGAGTGGTCAAGTATTGCTTTTTGGTGCATTAGAGATTCCCCATATAAATTGGAGAATCTGCAGTTTTAATTGTGTGCTAATCAAACGTTAAATGTGTGTAATTCTGCATTTGAATGTAACTTTGTGTTTCTATCAGT